>NC_090836.1:1440000-1747500 GCF_028021215.1 Eschrichtius robustus | reverse complement strand
TTCAAACAAATTGTATACCTTAATATGTGCCTGTCTAGGTCATTTTTATAGCAAAGGCTAAACAGGTCCAAAATACATTTATAAATATCTAGTTGAGGATCTGGTGGTATTAATCATATAAACAATACACTAACTATATATACATGTTAAAAAAAACTTCACTGAAATAGCTGCCATGTTATTATGACAGGGCAATGAAAACCAACATATTTTTAAAAGAAATTATTTTTAAAATTTAAACTTACAAAATATTTAATTATATGAATATAATTTGGTCATTAAAACAGCTGTGATATTTTGACAACTTTTCCCCCCACTCACCTGACCAATGACTTGGTGGGCGTTTCTGCTTCTTGTTAGTCAAGATTCAGAAATCAAAGGGTACAGGAGATGTCGTTTTAGTGCTGTGTCAAGCAGATGTCTTTAAAAGGACCCTATAAGTTTGAACTATCAACTTGCCAATAGGGGGCAATGGCGTCAACCCCTTGTGTGATGCGTGCACCAGGAATCTTTATCTTACCTGCGTGTGCAGGGGGAGGGGGGCAGCTTTTTCTTGGTGGAACCATTGTGTCCTCTTAGAAATACACACACATACTCCTCTTTGATACATGGATACTCTGGAAAAAAGAACGTCTGAGTTCTAAAGCCTATGCGCTGAGAGCCTTAATATCAAAAAGAAATTCTTTCATCTCAAGATCATTAAGCGAGTCTCTGAGAACTTGATTCCAGGCTGTTCCCGGTCCATCAACCCTAATCCCCAGCGCCAGCTGCCCCAACAGCTTCCCACACGCCGACCCACCTGCTCTGTGCTCCCCTGAGCGAGAGTGGATCGGATCACCGACATTCAGCGACTAAAAAATCTGAAGACGTTGTATGTTTTGGAGGCTTTAATCCTCGTTACAAAACCAGGATCCTGCTCTATTCTTTGGTTAGAGTGAAAACTTCCTTTCCTTGGAGATGGAATTTTCCAAAACTATCAAAGCAGGAAAGAGGTAACAGGGGAGAGAAACACACAACTAAGAAATTCGAAGCCCACTAGCAGGGGAAGAACAGCCATTTGTGTCTCTTCAGTAGAACATATAAGTAGAAATATTTTGGGTGCCATTTTTGGGGGATGTTACACATTTGTGGCATTTGACATAAGGAACTAGGTTCTCATAAGGACTGGATGCCAAGGAAACTGCTGGTATAAATAGAAAAGCGGTTTGACGATGTTATTACTACGAGAAACTGAAATGCAGATGGAGGGGGAAGATACTGTGAACACATCTTTCAGGTGTTGCAGGGGAGGAAGGGAAGGCTGGGTCTGCAGCCTCACTGAGACGTTGTGGAGATTTCCTTAGGACCTGACCACTTATCTCTAAAGCGACGTGACTTTAAAATTAAAATGGGGTCATTTTGAAACAGTTCTTTTCACCCCAGTTAATACGCAGTTTGAATGTACAATTTAAATAGTCAAGGAGGAGAAACAGATTTACCAACAGTCCTGGCTCCTGAGAGCAAGGCAAGATAACGAGTAGAACTGGGCCTAACTTTTTCTCCTTAAAATAGTTTCACAGAGAGGGCCACATTCCACCGCAGCTCCCGCCTCTCAGGCGCACGTTCCCAGCCGGGACGAGCCTATCTCTGTCCTGAACGAGGGGCACTGGAGCAGCTGGTGGTGACCATGCAAACCAGAGCCTGTCACCGTCAGGGAGGTGAGGTGCTGATGGGTGGACAGAACCCTCACGTCTCACCCCCAGTTTTCCTGGGCGGCCACGGGGCGAGGCCGGCCTGGGCGGGCAGCGGGCGCTGCAGGGAAGAAAGAAGAAGACCAGGTTGAAAAGGACCCGAGAAGGTGGTGTGGTTCTGGCATTCTCAAACTTGAAGTGATCGCCGTCACCTGACACGGGGCACAGCCTCGCAGAGCGCCGAGACGGGACCAGCAGAGATGTTCTGAGTGCTCCGGGACCCGCCATGCTGCGAGCCTTCCTCCCACCCACCACGCCTGGGTACCGGCCGCTGCCCAGCCGCCCCGCCGAGATCCAGGTGGGCTTTAAGGGCACTGTGGTGCGTGAGGCTCAGCTCAGCTATTCCTACATCACTCTTGGAGGTAAGAAACCCTACAGTGGAGCAAAGAATAGGAAGACCCTGACCCGCCTAATGATGCCCACGTGCGACTCCCCGCGCTAAGAACACGTTTAGGGGCAATCTTCTTCCTGTTGATGAACACAGGACTTCAATAGCAGAGCTGTGAAATTCTGCCTAAAATTGCCCTGTCCTGGTTTACATCATGCTTTGGAGATTTGGGGTTGAAAAAAGCAATGTTTGAGGCAACAGGCAATGTACCATCGCCTGGTCATATCTGTTAAAACACCATCTATTAACATCTTCTATTTCCCTCTTAATTCTGCAAGAAAGATTAGGAAAGCAAAATTTCCATGTTAGATTTCATGTCTGAATATTGTAGGTACAACAGACATGAGAGAGAGCAAGCTGATGGTATTCGATACAAATATTTTCTTCTTTTTGAATGCCTCTAGCAGCAAAATCCAAAGTTGATCAAATTTTAAGAGGCTAGTTGAGAGGGTCACAGAAGGAACGGCAAATGTCCTTGATGCGCCTTCATTAGGAAACCTCTGAATCTCATTAGCATGGTGTATGAGTTCATTCTGGAAGTTCTCTGGGGATTTACCTCTCTAGTTTATGTTTTTTGTTTTTTTTTTAATTAATTAATTAATTAATTTATTTATGGCTGCGTTGGTTCTTCGTTTCTGTGCGAGGGCTTTCTCCAGTTGCGGCGAGCGGGGGCCACTCTTCATCGCGGTGCGCGGGCCTCTCACCGTCGCGGCCTCTCTTGTTGCGGAGCACAGGCTCTAGACGCGCAGGCTCAGTAGTTGTGGCTCACGGGCCCAGTTGCTCCGCGGCATGTGGGATCTTCCCAGACCAGGGCTCGAACCCGTGTCCCCCGCATTGGCAGGCAGATTCTCAACCACTGCGCCACCAGGGAAGCCCCTCTAGTTTATGTTTTAACAAATATTTCTATAAATCTCTCTTTTTTTTTTTAGAAATTCACGTTTATTTATTTATTTATTTATTTATTTATTTATTTATTTATTTATTTATTTATTTATTTATTTATTTATTTATTTATTTATTTATTTATTTATGACTGCGTTGGGTCTTCGTTTCTGTGCGAGGGCTTTCTCCAGTTGCGGCAAGTGGGGACCACTCCTCATCGTGGCGCGCAGGCCTCTCACCATCGCGGGCTCTCTTGTTGCGGAGCACAGGCTCCAGACGCGCAGGCTCAGTAATTGTGGCTCACGGGCCCAGCTGCTCCGCGGCATGTGGGATCTTCCCAGACCAGGGCTCGAACCCGTGTCCCCTGCATTGGCAGGCAGATTCTCAACCACTGCGCCACCAGGGAAGCCCCTATAAATCACTTCTTTTAAGACATTTGTCATTTGTTCCATATTTGACTTCCAATACCTTTCAACTCCAAATCATGAAGGTGGCTTGCAATCTTTTTTTTTATTACTATAATTTTTTTAAAAAAATTATTTTATTTATTTATTTTATTTTTGGCTGCGTTGGGTCTTCGTTGCTGGGCGCGGGCTTTCTCTAGTTGTGGCGAGCGGGGGCTACTCTTTGTTGCAGTGCACGGGCTTCTCATTGCGGTGGCTTCTCTTGTTGCAGAGCACGGTCTCTAGGCGTGCGGGCTTCAGTAGTTGCAGCACATGGTCTCAGTAGTTGTGGCTCGCGGGCTCTAGAGCTCAGGCTCAGTAGTTGTGGCGCACAGGCTTAGTTGCTCCGCGGCATGTGGGATCTTCCTGGACCAGGGCTCGAACCCGTGTCCCCTGCATTGGCAGGTGGATTCTTAACCACTGCGCCACCAGGGAAGCCTCGGCTTGAAATCTTTTAGCAATACTCATGCTACTATTTGTGCAACTTTAAAATACAAGGCCTATCTCCATACAGTTAGGAAGCAGATAAGACATAACTGCATAGGTGAAGTTATGTAGGCAGGATAAGGGTGTCTGACTCGGTAATGCTCTCCTCCCCGCTCCCCAACCCATCCCGCCCTCACTCTCTTTAAAAATAATCTCAGTAATTTCTCTCAGAAGGATAGGAAATATATTTTTTTTAGTCAGTAGGCAGCAAAGAAGGCATTTAAGTTCTCTCCGTTCACTAGGAAAGCCATGGAAACCTGGCAGTGTAAATTACACAAACCTCTTCTGGGCACTTAAGGATAAGCCAAAAATCTCCAAGTTCCTTCAAACCCCATTCTTTTCATGAACTCTTTCTCAAACGAGTGGAATAATAATCCCAGTGGAAGGACCAAGAACATGTGATCACATGTTTGGTGTAGACACTTGTTTTTGAGACTTTGCTCGAATACAGAATTCCTTGTGCCATTTACCCCATTCCAGTTTTTGTAGCTCGACCCCACGGATGGTGACTGGTGACTGGCATTTGGTTGTAAGCACACACACACAGCTACTATCCTACCGAAAGATCGCAAGATAGTTAAGCAATTAGACGGTGAAACGCATGAAATGTCAGAGCTGGAGGTTAGGCGCAGGTGTGTGGTTCAAACACTTTCTTCACTAGTGAGGAGGGTGGTCTCTCTCTCATGGCCACAGTCATGTTTCCTGGTTCAATCTGTTTCCATAAAATACGCCCCTCCCCCAGCCTTACAAACGAAATACATAAAGTGTGAAAACGATTTTCATGTTTGAATGATTTGTAGGCTTGGTTACAAGAGATGTGAATCCATCTTGTTTAACCTAAGGTTCATGTGAACTCTCAAAAGGTCCCAAGGAAGGATGGAAGGGAGGGAGGGAGGAAGGAGGAAGGGCATGCGAGAAGCCGGGTATCTGAGGGCAGGGGATGTGAGGCCAGCTTTGGCATCCACAGCTGGGAGGGAAAGAGGCTGTGCCTGGCTGCTCTGTGCTGACCCGGTACTTCTACCCCATTCGGAACGCTTTGCACCAAAAATGCATTCCTCCGGCATGTTCTTTAATGCCTTTAAAGTAACGTTCTTTCATTCACCTTCTGCCTCAGCTTCACTGACCAAACACGGACACGATCTTGTAAAACAAAACCTTCGCTGGCCCCCGAGAGTCTACATAGCACTGTTATCTTTGGCCCCTGGTCTGGTTCTTTTCATGTGACATAGTTTAACTGCACCTCACAAATCAGTGGTCCCATGATCTCCAAATACTGGAAGGTTCACAGCAGATGGGAAGCAGCTTCTCTTTTATGCGTGACTAATACTCATGAACATTTTGGGGGAAACAGTAGAAAACCTAAACAAATACTGTGAAGTAAGAACAGCCTCCCTCTTGCTAAATAAATTAACTTCCTTACAAAGTTAATGCCATAAACAGTAACAGAAGCAGCCTCTGTACTAGAGCATTGCACTAATTTGGATCAAATTAATATTAATCTCCAACTATAAATGAGAATTTATTATCTCCAAAGAAAAAGATGGATTTATCTTTCAAAAAAGTTTTCATTTCTAACAAATGCATGTTATGTCTTTAGACCTTCCAAGTCTCCACAGAGGGCTTTATCCTCCCAAAATGGAAATCTTAAAGTCTGCTACTGCCCTCAGGTTCATGAAAGGTCACGTGGGATCTTCTCCATTATATACTAACTCCTTAATTTTATTTATTTCAGGGGAAAGTTGCTTTAGTCTAGGAGATTCAACAGAGTGAATAAACATTAAAAAAAAATTAAGAAGCAGAAAAAGTCGCAGGTAATAATAAAAATAAATAGGAACAACTGATTCTGTTTTGTTGGTCATTTAAACTTATATTTTCGTTTGCCCATATCTTGCTGGTTAATCCCCAAATCTCCCAGGAGTCAAATAACAAGCGTGGGCTCCTGAGGTGTCTTCCTTCCCTGAGCCCTTGTCCTTCAAGACTCCTCTAGGGGGAAACAGCCTCAAGTGTTTCTTTGCTCCCATACTTTTTCACACATTCTTGGACTTAAGAAAAAAAAAAAAAAGCATATGTCATAACTAAGTGTTTACCGAACTGCTCCCCCACTAGACCTGAGCTCCTGGAGGGCGGGACTTGAATGCATAATGACCAGCAAGTGGCACGTTCAACAGGTATTTGCTGAGTTGAGCTGAAATCCAAGACGTCAGGATCTTGTACCATCTTACGTGATGGTTGCCACTATTCTGGCTTAACTAAACGTCACAGTCTAGATGTGCTAGGTCCTCCCCAGGGACCGACTACAACTTACCCGGGGCTCACAGCACAGGGTTTCCTGACGTCATCCCTTTTATTCTCCTGACCTCACTCAGAATTTGCTTCAAACATCTGATAATCTTAGGCATAAGTTATGTTGATGGGACTTTGTCATCAGCTCCCTAGGACTGTACATTCTATTGATCCAGCACTGCGTGGGCACTGACATTCTCATATTCTGTGTGTTTATTATTCTAACAATGCTACCACAGACCAGTCTTCCTGATGGAGTACCTGTCAGGCATCGGCAACTAAGAGCTCAAAGAATGCAATTAATCTGCAAAAATCACGTGCATTTCTCTTCAGAGTATGAGTAGCAGTACTTTATCTGGCAGAAAACACACTTATTCGTATTCCAGTCATGTCTGATGATAGTACTCTGAAGCTTACACATACAAGTACCTAAATTATCTTAAAAACATAAGACTTATATGCAATGTCAATTATTCCAGCAACACACTGAAAATGTGTTACCTGGAGTGAATCTCAATATAGCAAAATAAGTCTTGTCTCAGAGAACTGTAGTTTCTGAGAAATATATGTTTAAGGTAAACATAAAACAGAGTATTTCTATAGGTCAAAAACTTGTTCCAATGACAAACAGACTTCCTCATATTTGAATCAGGTTATTTAATCAAGTGTTTACTAGTTATAGGAATAGCTTCGCTGAAGTACACTAACTATAAAAATACATGATCACTGAAAAATTTCTAAGATTTTACACGGCGGTGGTTTAGCAAAAGGGACCCTAATGCTACTTTGTGATTGGGAGAAAGTGAGTCGGACTTTCTGTACTTTTCTTTTTTTTTTTTAAATTAATTAATTAATTTATTTTTATGGCTGTGTTGGGTCTTCGTTTCTGTGCGAGGGCTTTCTCTAGTTGTGGCAAGCGGGGGCCACTCTTCATCGCGGTGCGCGGGCCTCTCACCATCACGGCCTCTCTTGTTGCGGAGCACAGGCTCCAGACGCGCAGGCTCAGTTATTGTGGCTCACGGGCCCAGCCGCTCCGTGGCATGTGGGATCTTCCCAGACCAGGGCTCGAACCCGTGTCCCCTGCATTGGCAGGCAGACTCTCAACCACTGCGCCACCAGGGAAGCCCAAGTTTCTGTACTTTTTTCATTTCGACCTTAATCTATAACTGTGGAAGTAGCAGACCCCACTTTTCCCAAAGGCCTTTCTGTTATAAATAGTTGAATCATGGTTTGGTTCTACTATTAAATTAGAGCTCTAAGGCTGAATAGAGGATAATTCTAACACCAGTTCTTGCCTAAAATTGTTTTCTTTCTCCAAAACCCATAAGAACATGAAAAAATTATAATTTGTCCTTCTGTGGGTTAAGAAGTAATAACCCAATAGTTTTAAATCGATTATTTGAAACTACTAAGTGATTTCTGGACAAAATTCAGTAACATAAAAAATAGACTCTAAGAGAACAGACACGAACACTCAATGTAGCCACACGCAGGGCACTGTGTTAGGCAAACTAAAAGATGCTTCACTCGTTAAGCATTTCAGAAAATGTTTGGAATCCAGTTTTTCTCTGCCAAGATTTAGACTTCCAGCATGTCAAGCTGGGCTCTCAAAAACAAATGATAAAATACAGTCATCTCCAAACCACAAATGAAGTGCATGAATCCAAATAGCATTACTATGCAGATGTTTCCTCGGTAAAGTCGAGAACGTTAAGTCTCTATGGTTCAGGATAAAATAAAAGTGACCTCTCCTTAATTTCACTCTCACATCGTGTCTGTACATCACCTTATGTGACGCTGTCACATGGTCCTCCTCATCTACGCATGCCAGATCGCTAAGTTAAGTAAGTTCCGAGATGACAGCTTTTCCGTGTGAAGGTCCTATCTGCAGTGAGTCCCCTAACCCTAAAGGGTGAAGTGTGAAGGCCGTGTGGACCGGGCGGTCCGGGCGAGGGCGGCACTGTGGACCCAGAGAGCGTGTGTGCTCCAAGGAGCTGTCAGGTATCACAACGCAACACACAGAAACACAAAAACCCAAAGTGAGAGTTTGCTTTCCATGAGGCTTTTCAGAGCCTTCTTGAATTGCCAGAATGCCAGTTCTTTAGATAAACAGTCTCCTTTAGAGTTTAGATCTCTTCCTTTCAGCATGAGCTGAATACTGACGAGAGAACAGAAAAGCAATTCTGGGTTTAAGGTCAGAGTGACAGGTGTCATCACTCATGTCCCCGCAGATGTGCAGCCCTTTATCACATATGAAAACACATCAGCTCCTGAGCAATGGTTTGTAGAAAATAGGTCAGTGTTTCAGTTAGAATGGCAAAGGAGGCTTACAGACACAGATGCGGTGACCACAGTGTAATTTTAAAATTCCTCCTTTTTAAGAAGCACAGACTGAGGTGGTAGAGCACCCCTGAAGGCCGCCCCTAGCCGCTGCCCTCACACACAGGAACCAGCCTGCCGATCAGGCACAGGTCACCTACTCTGATTGGAGTGAAATGTCAAATTCCTCGTCTCCTACCCCACACCCATGTGATCTGAAGGAGTTTAAGGATCTTGTCTCCCTGGGCAGGTCCTGAACTGAAGGACACTCTTGTTATTCCTGCAAATACTAAGATTCTGTCTAGCAAGAGTGTCAAGTATTTTTAGCCATACAATTACTTTTAAGATATTTTTGGACTCTAGGAGGGCTTCAGAAGTTCAATCTACAAACCCTAAAATTGTATGTGAAATGGTGTGCACATGTGCAGACAGACGTTTTTGGAGGTGGGGCGGTACAAAGCATAGCCCCCCCAAAACAATGCCTGGCACACAGCAGGAAAACAAGACATATTTGAGGGAGTGGGGAAGGGGGGCAGGCAGGCAGGAAGCTTATCAGATTCTCAAAGGGGTTTGTGACCCCAAAAGGTTAAGAACGACTATTTGAGGCTATCAAAATACCAGCAAATATCTCGAAATAGAAAAATAAACTCGCAATTATCTGTGGGCAGATAACTTGGCTTTCATTTCCTTAGTAATAAATTTACACAGGGGACACTTTTAACCTTTCAAATTGCTTTTGTAATAATTGCTTGAACTGATTCCAAGGTTAAGATAACAGAGGATAAAGTCTCAAGGTCTTAGAATTTGTTGGACTGCAAGAGCTTTTACTCCTCCCGGCGGCCTGAAGCCAAGGAGAGGGTGACAGCACAGGGAACCCTGCGCGTCCTTGGCCACACGCTCAGCTTCGGCCACGGCTCCAGGAGCTTGAGGTGGAATTTTTGTTTCAGTCTCTATCATGAACTCGGGGAGAGGGAGGAATTTTGGGAAAGCTGGGCAACTTTGTGGCTCTTTCTCGATCACCCCAAGCAGAACATCTTCAAAGCTGGACAAAAACATCAGACCTATGTACATAAATAACAACTCTAGAATTAATACATAAATGATTTGGGAATTACTTTAAGTACATTGTACCTATCTGTTTCTTATGCAGATCTGTTCATTTTCTGTGTTTATTTGGTACCACAGAATACAAATAAAATGTAAGATGTGGTCTCTGCCCACAAGGGGCCTGTAATGTATTACTCATGCCACCGCTTTCTGCATAGTCTAGGTAATCAATAACCAACTCATTAATGGTAGCATAATGCAAGAGCAAACGTTTCACAAAATGCATTCTTAATGAGTAATGCTGCTTCCAAATTATGACCTCTTTGTTTGCAAATTTGACTTTCTCACTGCTATTATTTTTTATGGGTATGTATAGGTACATTTTAACTGGAGCTTTGGAAGAAATTAAAGCATACACCTCTTAATATGTTCTGTAAGAGCCGTCAAGAAGAGACCTATGGTTATATTTTAAATCTTACTGTTTCCTATACATATTGTTCTAGGGAAAGGACTGTAGACTAAGGAAAGGAAAATTGACTTTAAAAAAAAATTGACTCTTAAGAAAGAAGTGGAAAGTTAAATCCTTCTACTCAGGAAAAGATTAAGTTGTGTAGGTTTTCATATTTGTAGCAAAAGGAAACCTTTCCTCTCAGAAACACATGGAGAAAGCAGATGTCCCAGGCCAGAGGAAAGGGGGCAGGGTCTTTCTAACGATCTGAAAACTAGAAATGCAAAATAAACCATTCCCATCACCTCAGATTACTTAAAACTTTCAGCTGAAGTCAAGTTACACGATAGGCTTTGGTATCATGTTGGTTTAAAGTCCTGAAGATGTATTTTATTAAGGTTGTTGCATTTTAATTTGAGGAAGCAAGATACAAATGTGAGAAAAGTTAGCATCACACCTCATCAACTTAGAAGAGGAGATCAGGGCTAGATGAAAGAGTAGTTAAGAAACGCCAGGATAAAGAAGAGAGTAACAAATTATACTTGAGTACTGATTTCCTTAACGTCTTCTTTTATAAGGCTCAATGATGCCTACTTTTCAAAACTGAGAAGTACTTTATATATTATTGCTTAAATAATATATTTAAATATAGTAATATTTAATAGAACTTAAAGCACTGTGTTCAATGAGCTCTGACAATAAACTCTCACATAACCAACCACCCAAAACAAGATATAAAATATTTTCAACACCCTTTTTCAGTCAACACCTGCACCACTTCTACCACCAACTCCAGCAGAGACAACCATTTTCTGACTTCTATCAGGATAGATTAGTTTTGTGTGTTCTTAGACTTCACAGAAATGGGATCAAACGGTGTATACGTTTTTGGTGAACGGCTTCTTTTGCTTAGCATAATGTTTTTGAGATTCATGTTGTTGAATATATCAGGAGCTCATTCCTTTTTATTGCTAAGTAGCATTCCACTGTATGAATCTACCAAATTTGTTTATCCATTTACTTATTATGGACATTTGGGTTATTACCAGCTTTTTTTTTTTTAACATCTTTATTGGAGTATAACAAAATGAATCAGCTATACATATACATACATCCCCATATCCCCTCCCTCTTGCGTCTCCCTCCCACCCTCCCTATCCCACCCCTCTAGGTGGTCACAAAGCACCGAGCTGATCTCCCTGTGCTATGCGGCTGCTTCCCACTAGCTATCTATTTTACATTTTATTACCCGCGTTTTAAAATAAATGTTCATAGCAGCTCTACTTATAATAGCCCCAAGCTGGAAACAACACAAAATGCCATCAACAGGTGAATGAGTCAACAACCATGAAATATTACTCATTAATAAAAAGGAAAGAACTATTGATATATAAACATGAATGAATCTCAAGGTTGTTACACTGAGTGAGAGACCAAAAGTGAGTACTTGACTCAGAGAAAGACAAATATCATATGATATCGCTTATATGTGGAATCTAAAAAAAGGGTACAAATGATCTTATCTACAAAACAGAAATAGAGTAACAGATGTAGAAAACAAACTTATGGCTACCAGAGGGTAAGGGGGGGAGAGATAAATTGGGAGATTGGGACTGACATATACACACTACTATATATAAAATAGATAACTAATAAGGACCTACTGTCTAGCACAGGGAACTCTACTCAATACTCTGTAACGGCCTATATGGGAAAAGAATCTAAAGGAGTGGATATATGTATATGTATAACTGATTCACTTTGCTGTACACCTAAAACTAACACAACATTGTAAATCAACTATACTCCAATAAAATGTTTTTTAGAAGTGAGTACTCACAGGATGGTTCCACTTTTTAAAATTGGGGTATAGTTGATTTATAATATTACATACGTTTCAGGTGTACAACATAGTGATTCACAATTTTTAAAGGTTATACTCCATTTATACTTATAAAATACTGGCATATGCCCTGCACTGTATAATATATCCTTATGGCTTATTTATTTTATACATAGTAGTTTGTATCTCTTAATCCCCTACTCCTATCTTGCCCCTCCCCCTTTCCCTCTCCCCACTGGTAACCACTAGTTTGTTCTCTGTATCTGTGAGTCGGTTTCTGTTTTGTTATACTCACTAGTTTTATTCTGTAGATTCCAAATGTAAGTGATATCATACAGTATTTTTCTTTCTCTGTCTGACTTATTTCACTTAGCAAAATGCCCTCTAAATCCATCCATGTTGCTGCAAATGGCAAGATTTCATTCTTTTTTAAGGCTGAGTAATATTCCATTGTGTGTGTGTGTGTGTGTGTGTGTGTGTGTGTGTGTGTGTGTGTGGTGTGTGTGTGTATATATATATATTTATTTATTTATATGTATACACATATATAAAACACCACATCTTCTTTATCCAGTCATCTGCTGATGAACACTTGGGTTGCCTCCGTATCTTGGCTACTGTAAGTAATGCTGCCATGAACATTGGAGGGTTGTGTATCGTTTCCAATTAGTGTTTTTGTTTCCTTTAGATATATACCCAGAGGTGGAATTGCTGGGTCATACCATAGTTTATTTTTTAGTTTTTTGAGAAACCTCCATAATATTTTCCACATTGGCTGCACCAATTTACATTCCCACCAACAGTGCACAAAGGGTTCCCTTTCCTCCACATCCTCACCAACACTTATCTCTTGTCTTTTTGATAATAGCCATTCAGACAGGTGTGAAGTGATATCTCACCATGGTTTTGATTTGCATTTCTCTGACGAGTAACAATGCTGAGCATCTTTTCATGTACATCTTGGCCATCCATATGTCTTCTTTGGAAAAATGTCTGTTCAGGTCTTCTGCCCATTTTTAATCAAGTTGTTGATTTTCTATCAAGAAAAGTTGTATGAGCTGTTTATATATTTTAGATATTAACCCCTTATTAGCCATACCATTTGCGAATATTTTCTCCCATTCAGTAGTCTGCCTTTTTGTTTTGTTGATGGTTTCTTTTCCTGTGCAAAAGCTTTTAAGTTGAATTAGGTTCCATTTGTTTATTTTTGCTTTTGTTTCCTTTGCCTTAGGAAACAGATCCAAAAAAATGTTGCTATGATTTATGCCAAAGAGTGTTCTGCCCATTATTTTTCTCTAGGAGTTTTAAGGTTTCTAGTCTTACATTTAGGTCTTTAATCCATTTTGAGTTTATTTTTGTATATGATGTTAGAGAATGTTCTAATTTCATTCTTTTACATGTAGCTGTCCAGTTTTCCCAGGAAAACTTTTCTCCATTGTATATTCTCACCTCCTTTGTCATAGATTAATTGACTGTAAGTGCTTGGGTTTACTTCTGAGATTTCTATCCTGTTCCATTGATCTATGTGTCTGTCTTTGTGCCAGCACCATAATGTTTTGATTACTGTAGCTTTGTAGTAAAGTCTGAAGCCAGGGAGCATGATTCCTCCAGCTCTGTTCTTCTTCAGGAGCATGATTCCTCCAGCTCTGTTCTTCTTTCTCAAGATTGTTTTGGCTATTTGGGGTCTTTTGTATTTCCATACAAATTTAAAAATTATTTCTTCTAGTTCTGTAAAAATGCCATTGGTATTTTGATAGGGACTGCACTGAATCTGTAGACTGCCTTGGGTAGTATGGGCATTTTAACAATATTATTTTTTCCAATCCATGAACACAGTATATCTTCCATCTGTTTCTGTTGTTTTCAATTTCTTTCATCAGTGTCTTACAGTTTTCCGAGTACAGTTCTTTTACCTCCTTAGGAGGTTTATTCCTAGGTATTTTATTCTTTTTGATGTGATTGTTTCCTTAATTTCTCTTTCTGACAGTTTGTTGTTAGTGTATAGTGCAACAGGTTTCTGTGTATTAATTTTGTATCTTATTCTGCAACTTTACTGAATTCACTGATGGACTCTAGTAGTTTTTTTTTGGTGGTGTCTTTAGGATTTTCTGTGTATAGTATCACGTCATCTGCAGTGACAGTTTTACTTCTTCCTTTCCCGTTTGGATTCCCTTTCTTTCTTTTTCTTGTCTGATTGCTATGGCTAGGACTTCCGATACTGTGTTGAATAAAAGTGGTGAGAGTGGGCATCCTTGTTGTGTTCCTGATCTTAGAGGAAATGCTTTCAGCTTTTCACTGCTGAGTATGACGTTGGCTGTGGGCTTATCATATATGGCCTTTATTCTGTCCAGTCCTCTCTATACCAACTTTCTGGAAAGTCTTTATCATAAAGGGACGTTGAATTTTGTCAAAAGCCTTTTCTGCATCTATTGAGATGACTGTAATGTTTTTTTCTAAAAATAAATTTATTTATTTATTTATTTTTGGCTGTGTTGGGTCTTTGTTGCTGCATGTGGGCTTTCTCTAGTTGTGGTGAGCGGGGGCTACTCTTCGTTGCGGTGTGCAGGCTTCCCATTGCGGTGGCTTCTCTTGTTGCTGAGCATGGGCTCTAGGCTTGAGGGCTTCAGTAGTTGTGGCACGCGGGCTCAGTAGTTGTGGCTCATGGGCTTAGTTGCTCTGTGGCATGTGGGATCTTCCCAAACCAGGGATTGAACCCGTGTCCCCTGCATTGGCAGGTGGATTCTTAACCACTGTGCCACCAGGGAAGTCCCGACCATAATGTTTTTATTCTTCAATTTCTACAAGTCAAATCAATGTGATACACCTCGTTAACAAATTGAAGAATTGGGGATTTACTTTAAGTACATTGTACCTCTCTATTTCTTACCCAGATCTGTTCATTTTCTGTGTTTATTTGGTACCACAGAATACAAATAAAATATAATATGTGGTCTCTGCCCACAAGGGGCCTGTAATCTATTACTCATGCCACTGCTTTCTTCATAGTCTAGGTAATCAATAACCAACTCATTAATGGTAGTATAATGCAAGAGCAAACGTTTCACAAAATGCATTCTTAGTGAGCAATGTTGCTTCCAAATTATGACCTATCTTTCTTTGCAAATTTGATTTTCTCACTGCTATTACCCTACTATGAATAAAATTACAATGAGAATTTGTGTAAAAGTATTTGTGTGAACATATGTTTTCACTTCTCTTAAGTAAATACCTGTAAGTGGAACTTGCTGGGTCATATAATTATGTTTAAGTATATAAGAAATTGCCAAACAATTCTCCAAAGGGGCTGCACCATGTTTTCCTCCTACCAGCAATGTATGAGAGCTTCAGGTGCTCCACATCCTCATTAAAACTTGGTAATGCCAGTCTTTTATTTATTTATTTATTTATTTGGTTGCACCAGATCTTAGTTGCAGCAGGCAGGCTCCTTTAATTGTGGCTCACGAGCTCCTTAGTTGAGGCTTGCTGGTTCCTTAGTTGTGGCAGGCGGGCTCCTTAGTTGGGGCAGGCAGCCTCCTTAGTTGCAGCTCATGGGCTCCTTAGTGGCGGCATGCGAACTCTCGGTTGTGGCATGCATGTGGGATCCAGTTCCCCAGCCAGGGATCGAACCCAGGCCCCCTGCATTGGGAGCGTGAGTCCCAACCACTGCACTACCAGGGAAGTCCCCAGTAATGTCAGTCTTTTTAATTTAACCATTCTAGTAAATTATGTGGTGTTCTCATGCTTGTTTTAATTTACATATCCCTCCAATGTCCAATAAGCATATGAGAAAGTGCTCAACACAGTTATGACAAAATGCAAATTAAAACCACAGTGAGATATCACTTACTTAAGAACTCCCAGAACAGCTCAAATTAAAAGGAGTAACAATATCCAGTGTTGACAAGGATATGGAACAATGGATTTTCATACATCACTGCAGGGAGTATAAATGGGCGCAACTTTAGAAAACTGTCCAGCAGTATCCACAGAGCTATACAAACCCCTACACTGTACATGAGGTGTTTGTATAAACCCCAAACAAATAAGTGCATATATCCACCAAAACACATGAGCCAGAATGTTCATGGCAACTTTACTCACAATAGTTCAAGACCAGAAATAACTCAGATACCATCAATGGAGAATGGATTAGTAGACTGCAATGTACTGATCCTATGGTGTACTGCACAATACACATGGATAACTTCTGCTGGACACAACGACGTGGAAGTCCCTGATGATTACATTGAACATCTCTTTATTGGCTATCTGTGTATCTTCTTTTGTAAAGCATCTGTTACATATTTTGCCAATTTTTAAACTGGATTGTTTATCTTCCTGAGTTCTAAGAGTTATTTATATATTCTGGATATAAGTACTATGTCAGATGTGTGTGTGTGCGCGCGCGCGCGTGTGTGTGTATAGTGAATGTTTTTTCCCAGTCTGTGGCTTGCATTTTCATTTTCCTAAAGGTAATACACCTTTAGGTATAGAACAGACGTTTTTAATTTGATGGAAGTTTACTTTTTTTAAAATAAATTTATTTATTTATTTTGGCTGTGTTGGGTCTTCATTGCTGCTCACGGCTTTCTCTAGTTGTGGTGAGCGGGGGCTACTCTCTGTTGTGGTGCATGGGCTTCTCATTGCGGTGGCTTCTCTTGTTGCAGAGCACGGGCTCTAGGCACTCGGGCTTCAGTAGTTGGGGCGTGCAGGCTCAGTAGCTGTGGCTTGCAGGCTCTAGCAGGCTCAGCAGTTGTGGCGCACAGGCTTAGTTGCTCCATGGCATGGCAGGTGGATTCTTAACCACTGAGCCACCAGGGAAGTCCGGAAGTTTACTTTTGATGAGGTACAATTTATCATTTTTTTTTCTTTTATGGTAAACGTTCATAAGATTCTATTCAAATCTAGTGTTTGGTGATACTACCTGTTTTTAAACATTTTCAATAAGGAGTTACATTTTAGTTGCTTCTACAAAAAATGAAAAAAAAGGATTTATTATTTAATTCTCAGATAAAATAACTATAGCATAAGCCTTACTGTTTAAACCACACGGCCATGGTTTAGCAGGGCCACTGCAAAACAGGGACATGATCTCTGTTCCTGTAACATAATTAAAATACCAACTTGGTAGTAGTAAACAAACTTCTTAAATATCAAATCAGAATAGCTCGATAAAAGTAAATCAATTTGAAAGAAATATTCTATAAAATGTTTTGTAGAACTTAGTTTTATAAAGTTTTCACAGAGATGAAACTGACGTTTTCCCACATTATATATCCTTTCCTAGAACTATTAAATTTCTCAGGATGAGGATATATGGTATTCTCACAACTTGCAATTATTATATTTCTAGGAACTTTTAGGTAAATGCAACTAATATCTGTATAAAATCAGCCTTGAGGAGCAGAGTAATTCCTCTGTAGGCTGCTAAAATTATTTAGTATTTTCTACCCAGGAACCACACGGCGTTTAAGGTTTTGCTTATTGTTGGTTGGCTTATGCCCCCAAAGAAAAAAGACTGAAGATACAGTAGTGAAAATTTTGGTTAAGCTTTATTGGTTGCCTTGATTAAGGAAACCTAATAAAAAACAACTCATTGCAAATATTTAACTGTACACACTTAATGCAAGGATTTAAGTGCTGAAGGGAAGTAGAGAGATACCTTGCCTTGAAGGGGCTTGTGCTCTGATACAGAAACTAGGACAAATATTATATATACGGTAAAACGTAAGTACTATGAAGTGCCTGTTGTTCTAGCTCAGCATTTAGCATATTATTGTGAACATATATATTTGTAAATCTGTCTTTTGTGCTAGGATAGCAAACTATCAGAGGGAAGGGATGAGTCTTATTCATTACTGAACTCCCCCAACCCAGCACAGAATCAGCATCAACAGGCAAGCGGTCAATAAACACTAGGAAAGTCAGCATGGGAGAGGTATATGCTGCAGTGAGAAGTCAGAACTAGAGACAGAGGATGACAACACCAGGGAGATGTCAAGTTTCGGTTGCTTTTGAAATAGGAGTAGAATGTATCTGGTAGAGATTGGTTAGGGTGACGAAAAGAATTCAAGGGAAAAAAAGGACCATGTTTAAAAGCACAGAGATAAAAAACTTAGAAGTATTCTAGGAAAGCACATATTTGTGTTTGGTTAGAACAGAGTTAAGTATACAGCAGTCACGTCGACCTGTCCAGACAGGTAAACTGGGACCCGACTACAGCAAGCTTAACTGTCAGGTGAGAAAGTCTACCTGATGGGCATTTAAGATTCTGAGCAGAAAAATGACAATCAGACTTGTGCTTGAGGAAGATAAATCTAGCAGCGGGTTTGTACGGAAGGGATAAGCCGGATGCAAATTATATGGCAAGTGGTTCAATTTGTTAATATTTCTTTTATTGTGTTAAAATTTTAAATAGCATGAAATTTACTATTTTAACTATTTCTAAGTGTACAGTTCCGTGGCTTTAAGTACATTCACAATGTGGCACAACCATCACCACCAACTCCAGAACTTTTTCCATCACCCCAGACTTAAAACGCTGTACCCATTAAACAAGAACTCCCCATTCTCCCCTCCCCCAGTCCCTGGTAATCACTATTCTACATTTTGTCTTTATGAATTTGCCTATTCCAGGTACCTCATGTAAGTGGACCATACAATATTTGTCCTTTTGTGACTGGTTTATTTCACTTAGCATAATACCTTAAAGGTTCATCTATGCTGTAGCATGTATCAGAATTTCCTTCTTTCTTAAGGTTGAATAATACTCCAATGTATGTATATACCATATTCTGTTCGTCCAATCATCTATCAATGAATTTGAGTTGTTTCCACCTTTTGGCTCTTGTGAATAACGCTGCTATGAACATTATTTTGCTAGTATTTTGTTGAGGATTTTTTATATTTATATTCACCAGGGATATTGGTCTTTAATTTTCTTGTAATGTCTTTGCCTTGTTTTGGTCTCAGGATAATGTTGCTCTCATAAAATGACTTGGGTTCTTCCCGCTCCTATTTTCTGGAAGAGACTGCAGAATTGGTATTATTTCTTCCTTGAATGTCTGGTAGAATTCACCAGTGAAATTGCCTGGGCCTGGAGTTCTCTTTGTTAGAAAGCTTTTAACTACAAATTTGATTTCTTTGATAGATATGGGACTATTCAGGTTACTTATTCCTGAGTACGGTTTGGTGATTTGTGTTTTTCAAGGCATTAGTCCATTTCATCTAAGTTGTCAAACTTATGGGCATGGGGTGGTTCACAGTATTTCCCTCGTCCTTTCAGTGTCCACGGAGATCCCGCTCTCATTCCTGACACCGCTCGTTTGCATCCCCTCTCTCTCTCTTTTCTTCCCTGGATCAGTCTGGCCAGCGGTTTAGGTTTATCAGTTTTACTCTTTTCAAAGAACCAGCTTTGGGTTTCACCGATTTTCTCTGCTCTCTCTTTTATTTCACTGATTTCTGCTCTTATTTTTGATTTCCTTCCTTCTGCTTGCTTTGGGTTTACTTTGCTCTTCTCTTTCTAGTTTCTTAAGGTGGAACCTGAATTACTCGTTTGAGACCTTTCCCCTTTCCTAAGTATTTGACGCTATAAATTTCCCCCTAAGCCCAACTTCAGTTGCATCTGACATGTATTTTCATCTTTATTCAGCTCATTTTCTAATTTTGCTCCCTCTCTGACACATGGGTTATTTTAGAAGTGTGTTGTTTAATTTCAAAATATTTGGGGATGTTCCAGATATCTTCCTGTTACTGATTTCTAGTTCAATTCCTTTGTGGTCAGAGAGCATACTTTGTTTGATTTCCATTTCTTTAAAAATTTTAAGGTTTTTTTTATGACCCATGATAAAGTTGACCTTGGGTACTGTCCCATGAGCACTTACAAAGAGGCTGTATTCTGCTGTGGCTGGGTGGAATGTTCGATAAATGTCAATTACATCAAGTGAGTTGACAGTGTTGTTCAAGCCTTCCACAGCCTTGCTGTTTTGTTTATTCTACCAATTATAGAAAGTGGAATACACACACACTCACACACACATATGTATATTCTTTTTCAGATTCTTTTCCATTATAGGTTATTACAGAATATTGAGTATAGTTCCCTGTGCTATATACAGCAGGTCCTTGTTGCTTATGTATGTTATATATAGTAGTGTGTGTATGTTACTCCCAAATGGCTTTCTTTTAATTAGCATTTCCATGGTTTGTCTCCCCTGTTTTTTGCTGTTGGTACCTCCTTCCTTGCCTTCTTTTGGATTATGTAAAATTTTTTTAGTATTCATCTATTGGTTCTCTGTTTTCTTTTTTTTAAGTGGCTGCTCTAGGAATCACACTATACATATCTATAACTTTTCACAGCCTTACAAAAGGCTTTACAACTATATAGGTCCCTGTCCTCTTCCCCTTAACCTTTCAGTTGTCACATGTCCCATCTACCTACAACGAACCCCTCCTATAACTTTTGCCTTCGATCGTCACTTGCGTTTTAAAGAATCTGAGGGTAGAAAAAAATAAATCTACTCTCCTGACCCATGTTTCTACTACTTCTGTTGCTCCTCCTTCATCCTGAGGTCCCGACCTCCCTTTGGTATCACTTCCCTTCAGTCTGAAGAAGTTCTTTTACCATTTGCTTTAGAGCAGGTCTGCTGACAAAAAAGGACTGTAAATTTTCCTTTATCTGAGAGTACCTTTATTTTACCTCCCTTCCTAAGGAACATTTTCACTGGAGACAGAATTCTAGGTTGATTCGGCACTGTCTTCCAGACTCCAAGAGAAATCTGTAGTCATTCAAGGCATTGTTCTCCTGTATGTATCATTTCTGGTTGCTTTCAAGGCTTTTTGTTTGTTTTTTAAAGTCTGTTTTTCAGCAGTTTGATTATGATATTTATGGGCGTGGTTTTCTTTGGGTTTATCCTGTTTGGGGTTTACTGAGTTTCTTGAATCCATACATTTGTGTCTCACCAAATTTGGGAAGTTTTCAGCTATTATTTCTTCAAATATTTTTTTTACACCGGTCTTTTTCTCCTTTTATGGGACTCCAGTGACACAAATTCAGACCTTTTGGTACAGCCCCACAGGTTTGTGAGGCCTTTTAAAAAATCTTTTACCTGTACATTCTTCAGGTTGGATAATATCTATTGATGGGTCTTCAAGTTCACTGACTCTTCTTTCCCCTGCCATCTCTATTCTGCTATCAAAGCCACTCACTGGGTACTCTATTATTCGGTTCTGAATGTTCCCTTTGGTTTTTTTACACTATTTCTCTGCTGAGAATTTCCATCTTTCCATTCATTTCTGAGGATTCCATTCTATCTCACAGGGCACAGTAATAGTAACAGCCTTAAAGCCACTGTCCTATAACTCCAGCATGTGGGTCATCTCTGGGTGGCCATCTGCTGACTTTCCCAGTGAGAGTTGTCAGATTTTCCCAGTTCTTTGTATGAGTAGTAATTCTGTGTTGTATCTTGGACATCTTGATGATGTTGTGAGACTCTGAGTCTTCTGAAAACCCACCGAAGAGTGTTGATTTTGTTTAGAAGGCAATCGATTTGTTCAGATTTAGACAGGACGCTCCATCCTGCCTTTTGTGGGCAACGGTTCCCATGTCAGCTCCATTTTCAGAGCTGTGTCTGCCCCGTGCATACACCACTCAGGTGTTGGTCTGGAGCTGGGTGGTTGTCTACACCGTGGGTTAGTTCTCAAAGCCTCGGCTATGCTTCTTTGGCTCTGTTACATGTATGTGATACTCACGGGTGAGACCAGCACCCATGTCAGTTCCCATACATAATTAGGGGATCTCCTCATCCAGCTCTCTCTCCAGCTCACGGGGGTCCTTCTCCCCAGTCTTCAGGCCACAAAGTCAGGGTTTCTCTCAGAGTTTAGCTTCTCACACTGTCAGTCTGCGTAGCTTGGGCTACTCACTGGGTGAAGCAAAGAAATATCAACTACACTCTTGAGACCACAGGAGCCCTTGTTTGCAGTTCCTCTGGCAGACACAGGCTTTTCTTGGGATCCTCACGGGCCTGTCCCTGCCGCAGTGGCAGCTCAGGTTAGTGTCGCAGCTGGCTTCAAGTAGGGCTGGGAGGGAAAGAGGGAGGCCATTTCTCCAGTCCTCAGTCCACAGAGATGTTGCTCTTGGTTTTTGTCGTTTTTGTCCATAGTTCTGTGACGTGGCTCACTCTCGAGTCAAAGTCAGGAGACAAAGAAGGGAAGAATAAGTCAGGAGACTAGCCACCATTCTGGTTATTCTTCAAGTTCTGACTTCCCTCACCAATATGCCTGTTATTGTTTACTTTCAGAATCCTCAGGCTTTTTGGTTTTTTGTTTTGTATTCTGTCCAGAACTTTTCGTTGTAACCAGTGGGAGAGGTATGTCGTTGTGAACTTACGCTACTTTGGCTGGTGCCGGAAGCTTATGCTCTCGTTCTCAGGAGCTATGAGCCAGCCCAGGTAACAGGTAATGGAAGCCTGGGCTGGAACGGATGTGGGACTAGAAGGAGAAAAGGGCTGTGCAAACAGTACGGAGCTGAGACCTGGCAACGGGCTGGGAAGGTCTCAAGCTTCACTTTACCGTTACCACACGCTAAAATGCATTTCATACAAGACCTAGCATTTTTTCTTTTTAATAATAACGCCTTTATTATTATTTTTTTTGGCTGTGCCACCCGGCGTGTGAGATCTTAGTTCCCCAAACAGGGATGGAACCTGTGCCCCCTGCGGTGGAAGCACGGAGTCTTAACCACTGGACCGCCAGGGAAGTCCCAGGAAGACCTAGCATTACAAACGATCTGTGAATATACATGGGCACTAGAAGTCCTCTGCCTCACTGCTAAGGAGGTTTTACTCTTGGGGTCTACACAAGTTTTACTCCTGAATTGATTTTCCTACAGAAATAATGCTATCCAAACTGGTGCTGTATTTCATATGCACATCATTATAATGTTAGTGTGCTATTATCAGTTGACTTAGAAACTTAACCACCAGCTAAAATATTGTTTTTATGAATGTATTCTGATATCCAATTATATTTTTATCAAAACAAAACACATCTATAATTTTAAATATCAAATACTGTAAGGTTTTATAACAAATAGCAGATCAATTCTCTAGCCATTATAATCCTGATTACCACTCCCTAAAAGCAACCTTTTCTGTGACAGTTATTTCTGCTCTCCATTTATTTCTCATCCAATTTTTTTTCTAGTATGTAAACCTCTTTTCCTATATATCATGTATACACTACCTCTTGATTCTTAAGAAAAATCCATTGAAGATTTAGTTCTCTGACAATACACACACACTCTCACACACAAACACACACACACACTTTCCCCCTTCCTTCCAATGTAAGTATAACACCATTTCACATTTAGTGTTATCATTTATGATCAGCAGAGCCAAATAGTGTACTATGATTATATTTCCTTTCTTGTACAGTATTTTGCTTTCCCAGGAATTAAGAATTGCCTCCTTTTGTTTTTGTTTTTTTTCCCCCTCTCAGTTTTTAATGTTCTTATATCATTACCAAAATCACTGCAAACGGAACTGTAAATGTCCCAAGAGACTCAAACTCTCAGGTGTAAATTTCTTCTTGGACATGCTTCCTGAAGCCTTCCATCTCCCTACTTTTAGACTGACTCATCTTTAGTTCAGTTGCATAGGGGTCATGATGGGACTCCTCTTTACCACTCTTCTCAGAACTCCTTTACCTCCAACTTGTGCTTGGATCCCCCTTTTCCTGGATGGCTTGTGTATCTGTCGTAACAGCCCAAGTTATGCTGGAGTAACAGATGACCCCCAAATCTCAATGGCTTACTTCTCATACACATTACAAGTCCATCATGGGTCACCTCTGTGCCTTCATTCCAGGACCAGGCTGACAGAGCAGGCTCTGCCTGAACACCGCGAGTCATCATGGCAGAAGGGAAAGAGACGTGGTCGAACATGTATCTGCTCAGAAGTCACACGTACCACTTCTACCCACATCTCACTGGCCAGATCAATCCACACAACCATACTTGAGTCCAAAGGGCAACTACACAATATCCTCCCGGAAGGGTCAGTGGGGGAAGAACCAAATCGCACTGTCAAGTCCGACATCAACAGGTCAGAGAGAGTCTTCTGCAGGGCAGTAAGGTTAACAATTGTGAACAACGAAGCTGTCATGGCATGTCTTCCTCTTTCTCGTTTATGCCATTTTTTTCATGAAATCCACCCTCCACCCTTGTGGGTTTATATCTTTTTTCACTCCGTTACTGTCATTTCAACAGTTTCAGGAGTGTGTTCGATCTGCCATGTTGAGCCAAAAGTCGGCCAACCAATCACTTTAAAAGGGAACTTCTAGGTCATGGTCTATTTGAAAGATGAGGACTGTCTGTAATTATAATTTTCATTAGGTGTACCATTTTTCATTATTTAGAGCAGTTTTTCTCAGATCCTACAAATGTCAATAAAGAATTTAAATTGTATTTCTTTATGAATACAAAACTACCCAATATGGTAAATTCACTTTAATACTGAGGAGTTTTCTAAAACAGCTTTGATCTAGGTAACTTGATTTTTGCCTTTTCTGATTTGTGCTAAGCTCCAAGCTTATGTCTGCAATGAAATCAAGCAGCCCAAAAGAATTTCATTCTAATTCTGTAATCACAGACAATAATATATTCAACATGTTGGCCTAGCTCTGCAATCTACCTGTCACTGCTGTCTGTAACTTATCTTAAATATTATGATCTACTCGGGAAAATACAGTTCTAAACTGTATCTCCCTATACCAAAATCTTATTTAGTTCTGAAATGGCAAATACAGCAAACAGCTGCTAGAGGGTAATAATACACAAGAAACAGTCAAATTCGGCTTTTTGTTACATTAGTTTTTATTTGATATTCTCCTTTCTAATAATGGAGATACAGTAGATTCTCAACTTAAAAAAAAAAGAAACTCGCTTTTTAACTCTGGAGTGTACACTACAAGACTAAGCATTTCTTAAAAGGTAAACCTTGCTCAGACCCATCACTCATGTGTTGGTACTTCCACTGCTTGGGCCTAGACTTCTGGAGCTAGGCTTTCTCAGTTCAAATGCTCTTTCCATCTCAAAACAGTCACAGACCTTGGTAAATTATGTAATCCCTTTAACTTCAGTTTCCTCATTTACAAAATAGGAATAATAGGATTTCTAAGGAAAAATGATGAGAATTAAATAACCCGTACAGAGCCCTGACATAGTGCCTGGGAGACAGTAAGCACTCAGTAAATGTTTGTTGGGTAAATATTTTCTGTCCTAATTCAACAGGCGCCTTATTTACCTATAAAGCTTACAGAGGTCAAATTCTATGACAACCAGGTTTAAACACTATAAATCCTTTACTGTAATAAAACCATACATTTTGTGTTTGGAAGAAATTCAGTTACTTATTATACATCTTTTTTTTTTTTTTTTTTTTTAGTTAAATGAAGAAAGTTTGAGTTTTCACTTCTTTATTTTGCTCTTCTGAATCCATACAATTCTAGAAAGGGATAGTTATCTCCTCACGTACCAATTTTTTTAACCTAGTGAATCTAAAAAACTCACCACAAACCTGTATCAGCTCTGCCTCTTGACATGTCCCAACCTGGCCTATGACATATATTGGCCAAAGTGAAATGTCAGGACTAAAACAGGGAGATCCTTGACTCGACAGATCTCGAGAGGTAGAGAGTCTTAAAGACCACTCCTGAGTGAAGCTGGGTTCATTGTTCAAAGGATGATGAATGAATCTATACATCATCAGAGAATATGCAAACCAGATGCAATTATTCCGTAGAGTATCAGAATTATTTAAAAACATTTGAGAGGCATCTGACACGCTGAAAGCACCTGGAGCAAAACCTTCTGGGAACCTCTGATGTCAGAGACTGAAAGGGCTTTCGTAAATAAACGAAATCCAAATGACTATGGATGCAAAGTCAAGATGTGCCACATATTAAGGAGAAAAGACGCAAAATAAACTCAGGAAGGTAAATAGATCCATTCCCTTCCCCTCTTTGTTGTTCAACTGATTTCATTTGTCTTATGGAAGCTCATTAGAAACATTTTAATACGCAGCCCAAGGGCTGCCTTCAATTTGCACTCGTGTTGAACAGTGGAGAAAGCAGTACAGGCCGGTGTAGAAAAAGCAACGGCCCTGAAATCAGAATGTGTGGGTCTGCCAGGGCTGCCGCCTCCCTGAGACTCAGTTTTCTCATCTGCAAAACAGCAGGGAGAGTGTCTGCCCCTCAAAGCTGTGATGAGGAAGTGTGGGAAGATGAATGAAAAACGCCTGGAACAGTGCCGTCCAGTAGAAACATATGGTGAACCACAAATGTGAGCCACAAATGGAATTTTTAAATAAAAAAATAAAAAGAAGCAGGTGAAATTAATTTTAATAATACTTTTTATTTAACTCAATATATTCAAAATATTACCATTTCAACAGGTAAATCAATATAAGACTACTGAAATTTTTTCACATTCCTTTTTCTTGTACCAAGTCTGTGAAAATCGGTGTGTCTTTGACATTCATAGCTCAGAGTGTAAAATTCAGACCAGCCACCCCAGCCCGTGGGGCGGTACTGGACAGCACAGCCTGGAACCCAGGTGGGGCTGAGCGCGTTTACTAGATCCTAGCAGCTAAACCCTGTGGGACTGAGGAAGGTTATTTTCAAAATCGACCACATTAAAGAGAGCTTGTATTTTCATATCTTCGGTACAGTACATAATATAATATATAATATGTAATATTGTAATAAGAATTTAAAATGTTACCTATACCAACTAGACTCAGTATTCATCCAAAATAAGGGCAACCAAAAATTATTATAAGCCACTAATATTCATTCATTTTATATTTAATTTTGTGGTTATTTTGTTTCTTAGGATTTGAGTTACATATTAATCTGACATAGAATCTAATAATCCCCGAAAAAGAAAATATAACCTGACATAACAAGCACACAAAAAAATTCAAACAACTACAAGCTACAACTGACTAAACTACACCTTCCGGCAAAGAAATAGGAATAGTAAACAAAATATTTCTCTGTATTACTAAATTTTTCATTTCATAGGACCTGCCATTAGAGAGTCATGTTATATAGCTTTAATAGCTTTCTTACAGTTTCTTTCTCGTAAAAGTTTAACTGTATTTTCTAAATAGGATGACCACCTATCACGACAACTTAGTTACACGTGACTGTAAGTAAATATAGCATTGAAAGGATGCTATATTGACTTCAGAACAATTCAGTGGGGTTGAAACATTACACATTACTTGTGTTACATTGTTAAGATAACACTAAGTAGTACACAGAAGGCAAATTCTTGTATCTTGAGCTCAAAGAATGGGGTGGAAAATGTACAGTAACCATTTGTTAACTGCAGCGTCTTTTTGAAAGCCAGCACGGAGCACGTGCACACACGTTTAAGCAGCTCTAGTGTGCGCTTGTGTTCTGTGTGGAGACGCTCCTGCCGGTCCTAACGCTCTCGTCCACTTTTCTGCGGGCCGCCCAACAGTCCAGCACGAGTGGTCAGATGGGATGCAAGAGTGAAATGGGGACAGAATTCTGGGCAGGTGACTGCTACCTCATTTCAAACCTCACAAGGACCATCTAGTTACCTAACAGAACTTCAACTTTACCAAGTGTTATGAAATTCTTAAGGACCAAAACTCTTTGGACTTTGGTTTTCATGTACTACGTATTCAAAAGATGGTGCTTCTGGAAGACAGGCCCTCTCCCTCAAGCATCTCATCGGATGCTCAGCCGAAGCGACACACGAGCTGAATGGCTAGTCTAGGTCCTGCAGCACCACCGAGGCGCCCTCTGCGGTCTCCTGGCCAAGGACTCGCCTCCCCCAAGCCCCGCTCCGGCTCACAGCACAAAGCGGTCCAGCTGCAGGGACGAGGTTTAAATGCTCACGCCATCACATTCACACAGTTTCCGTGTAAACTCTCCCGAGGAAGAAGCTATCCCGCGCCGAGGCGTGTCTCCCAGGCCACCCGTGCTGACCCCTACAGTCACTGACACTAAACACAACAGTCACACACAGTCTCCAACACGCGTTCAGACTCACATCTGGCATTTCTGTAGAGAAGGAAGGGGTCCTGGAGCTGGAAATCCAGGTCTTTCGTGATGGGCTCTGTCCTATTCTCCATGCTCAGCCTGTTCATGATGGTGAAGCCGTGTTTCGGAGAAGCAGACCTAAAGGTCGCCAGGGGCAGGGGGACACAGAGACACGCCGTTTAGAGCAGAGCACTTCCAGGACAGGGGCATCCGGACACGCCTTCAACCTTTCCGCCCCTTCACCGTGGGCTGCACCAATGTGTGGGACGCGTACGGCACGCCGGCCATGCTGGTGCTTTGGTAAAGTCCAGCCCTACTTATTTAACTGTGTGCGTATGTACATATACACAGCTTGTTTCCCTACCTACGCTGTAAGTTCCTTTAAGGCAGAGATGGTAACTACTGATAAAAAAATTATCGACAGACACCTTTAAACAATCTTGCCCGTTAATACAGCGCGTACATCACAATTACAGAAAATGTTAGTGTTGCTCTGAAATCGAAAGCTGTGTAATTTCTTAGAGAAATGATGTAACTCTCGTCAATGAACTTATGAGGAGATATAGTATAATTAAAAGTTTATACAATTTAAAGCAAAGAGCAGATATTTAGTATTCTTCAGTGTAAGGCAAATAGCTTCATAGATAAGCTACTACAAAAATTTTTATCCATAAAACTGTGCATTTAGTAACTTTTTACTTTTAATTTCATTCAATAAACCTTCAGTGCCTAGTCTCTGTCAGGCAGGAAGAACCCAAACTAACAACTACAAGTGCATCTGTCTACCCTTGGGGGACAGGCCAGATACCAACCCAACTGTGCAACTTCTGCTGACAAACTGGAACACACATGCTCACACACTGAAACGGAAACAGGCAGGGCCACTGATTTAATCTGGGGCACAGGGTAACAAGCCCACAGAAATGCTGTGAGCAACAGGAAGAAAAGGGGTTTATAGCTCAGTTTTATTTCACCTCTAACCACTTGATTTACTACCTACAGTTTTCTTATGAGACTTCTAATTTTAAAACTGATGGAAGGCAATCCTTGCCTAACTTATTTTACTAAGTGGTAAAGTGGTGCTGGGCATATAATGAATACCAGAAATAATCATGACGATCATTTCAACTTAAATTCTGGGGAAGAATGAAGAGTGACTTCCAAAGATCCCTGTCAGAGGATCCCCAGGAAATCACCAGTGGGTGTAACTCTATTACAGAAAGACACGGGAGGAAACAAAGACATAATTTTTCAAGTGGGATTAGGTGTTTTTATACAGAATCAGAATTTGATTCTTCCAGTGTTTCATTATTACAACAGGCTTTCACCCCTCTAACGGTACGGTTACTACACCATCTCACAATTTATAAAATAGACTCAGGGGATGCATGTGCCAACTGCTCTAAAGCAACATCTAGAAGTCAAAATACATCACTGGCAGCTCCATCACCTGCGCCCAAAACTCCCTGGTGACCTCCATGAGCTGTCTGTCCACCTCCACCGAGGAAAGACCTCAACGTTCTAGAATCTGGGCTCGGATGGTGGGCAGGCTGGGGCGGGGGAGGGGGATGGGAGAGAGGGCCCTGCTCTTAAGGAGTTTGATGTGGGGAAGAGATTAAGGACTAGGGAAGGATTTGCTTCTCAGTTTAAAGGTTTGTTTAACTGACAGCTCCATGAGCAACTCAAGAGTATATTAAGAAGTACTTGAAAATACCAACCTACGTTTGGCTTTGGTACAAAACAGAAAATACTTGCATAATCTGTTACTCCTCTGCATCAACAAAAGAAGACCCACTAAAAAGGCTCTCCTTCCACTCCCACCCTTGCCTCCTGCCCACCCTCCACGCCGAACCTGCCCGGGGCCGCAGGGGCCTGTGTGTGCTGCTCTAGTTCTGCCTGTCTCCGTGGTGACTCTCCTCTGCATCCTGCTGGCCCTGAAACCCAGCCATTAGGCCCTCAGCTTCTCTGCTGGTTCCAACGACCAAACTAACGATGCCCACGCCTCCACGCTCTGTGCCTCCGTCCCTGCCCCGTCCCGAGTGCCTGGTGCCACCACTGGAACGCCCTGCCATCACCCCAGAATCACTGTTTCAAAATAAAACTAAAACTATCCTCAAGCCAGGTTCTCAACCTCTCATCTTTCCATTCTGCCAATGAGTCTGTCATCCTCTCTGTTTTCCATTTCAAAATCTCACCAGTGCTTTAAAATGTCACCGCCCCCCGCATGCAGTCTCCCAGTAAGCCCTCCCCACTTCACCTCACACCTGCTCCGCCACCACCGTCTCTCCGTGTCCGCATAATGCTAGCACACCGACTTTCCCGCATGTCTGCCATCACTCCTTTACTCCCCCACTCGTAAACCTTCGGTGGCTCCCTACTGCTCAGGAAACAGATTTCAGCACCTTCAGTCTGATATTCCAAGCCAGCAAAATCTCTTTACTCTCACTGTCAGCTTCTAACTCATGCCAAGCGGTACACGCTCTCCGCCCCGGACCGCTGCCCTCACTGTGCTGTGGCACGGGGCCCCTGCCTCTGCCTCCGTGAGGTTCAGCCCCTCCTCCCGCACCTGGCAGCTCTGTAAAGCCTCCCAGGGCCACACCCGCCCACTCACTGCTTGTCACGGGCCAACTGGCACGGGGGTAGTCTATCCACACTGTGGTTTACCCTCAAAGGTGAATGTGTGTGTAAAACAGATGAGCATGGGTGGGGTGGGAAGGGTTTGTACCAGGCCTCTGTATTAGATCTCTGTAACCCACCGACGGTGATGGGCCTCCGCTATGAGATCTTACGTGGATGTTTATGTGAATAAACAGCTTAGCTGTGAAGACAATATACATACTACACATCTCTGTGTGCGTGTGTGATATTAACAGCAGCTGATAAAAATTACCAAAAAACATGAATTTATTAAATCTATCCTGAAACATATTCCATTAGCTATACAATGGAGGACTAAGAGACATCTTTAATTTCGGATCACGCTTCTTCAAAGAGTCAAGAGGTGGGCGTGACCAATAATGTTCTCCTCCAAATGCTGGTTAAATAATCTAACATTCTTAGCAGTGTACTTCTAGCTCCTTGCCAATCCATTATACTCAAGCACTTTGTACCATTCATTTGAATTAAACAATAAATAGTTAATACTGCTTTTATAAGAACACAAAGATTTAAGTTCATCTATACTGAAGTTTACATTATACTCTGATATTAGTATTCATCACACCACACAGATGACATTATCCAGTATTCCCTTCCTTATGTCAACCAATAACTTCAAACTAATAACTTCAAACTAAGTTCTTTCACTTCTCTGAAATAAAACTACACTTGAAGGGTGACACAACAGAGCTAAGACATGAGTGAAAGACCATCAGTTTCTTTATGAAAGTGAAATACTCTTACCTTGTGTAAACAAATAAGGTTCCTTCCACATCAGTCTTTTCCTAAAAAATAAAAACAAAACAAACAGCAAAACATGTATATTCTGTTCACCAACAGGAAACACTCACAGAGGTCAGAGAACATAAGCATCTTAGAGAACAGGAATTCGATCAGTTCCAAGCGGGGTCAAACCTATGTAACGGAGGGGTGACTCTTAGGGAAAGGAAAAAGCAGATTTTCTGCCCATTGTGACTCTGCTGCTTAAGCAGTGGGAAGCATCCTCCTACTGTCATTTACAAACTAAACCAGAGTGCTGTCTTCCCCTCTGACCTGGGGACACGGCCAGCCGCAGAAACCACCGCTGTCTGTACTTCCTTCTCCTCCTCTGTTTTCTGGTTCCCTTTTCTCTTGTCGTATCCTGTCACCTAGGAGAGCAGCGGACCTGCCGATAACTCTACTCTGACTACTACACAGAAGACAGCAATGCTGTTGTAGTTTTCAGACAAATTAATCGCCTATTTGATGTGGAATATTTAGAGTCAAGTCTGATCTTTGAAATTCAATTAGACAGAAACATTACCAAGCTAAGACTCAAGAACTCTGCCTGAGAGGGACTGGGAAAGTTGTAAACTTAAAATGATAAACTATCATTTCAGTTCACTGGGAAAGGCTCTTTTCCATCTCCCCAGGCCCTGATGAAAATGTTCAGCTTACTAAAAAAAAAATTTAAGTACCCATTTGTCTGATTAACTAGTAATCAGACTATTATAACTCAGAATTTAGAATTTACCTTTGCTATTTGCGTGGTTTAATTTCAGCATTCTATTTAACCTCTCAATATTTTGTTATTTATATATCCATTAGCAAAGTCATTCAAAATTTAAGTACTCTGTAATTTTGGTGAAAAATACTCTTTAAGAAATAAAGGTATATTAAAATGATGATTCTGAAAAGGCACACAAAAAATTGCAAGCATGATCCTTTCCATGCTTGAGTAATTTCATCATCCTTAAACTGGATTTACTATTAAGTGACCACTTGCTACGAGGACAGAACACTTTTCTGTCTTCCAGTATCTGACCTGGACTGTTTCATCTCAGAGATCTAGTCAGGATGTTTCTGCGGATCAGCACACAGAAACCTAACAGCCTTTGACTTGTTTCCTTCCTTCCTTAATGAAGTAGTAACAAAAATTACCCGTTCCTTAAGGAAAATCCAGAATCAGAAATGTAAAAGGCATGCTTCTCTTGAAATTATTCTCTAACTCCAAATTTGCAATTCTTAATTAGTTTATTGTTCTGTGTCTCAGTTTCTCCACTGAAAAGGGATAACAAACCTACGCCACGCAGATCTTTGGATTAAAAACATATTTTTCATCTAAGGCTCTATGACACCTAGATAAAAAGGTCTTTGGAAATGTAAATTCTGGTCTATTCTGGCTGAAACAGCTCAAATTCACGCATTTTCTCCGTCCCTCCAGTTATCCAGGAGTAACCAGATTTTTTTTTTCTTTCTGGGCAAAGCCCAGGTTTGGGGTTTTGGGCAACAGTTAAAGCAAGATTCTATTAGCTCCTCCTTTTTTTTTTTTTCTTTCTGGGCAAAGCCCAGGTTTGGGGTTTTGGGCAACAGTTAAAGCAAGATTCTATTAGCTCCTCCTTAGGTCCTGCAAGTAAAGAAGACTTTTTTTGTTTTTTTAATATTTATTTATTTATTTGGCTGCGCCAGGTCTTAGATGCAGCATGTGGGATCTTTTAGTTGTGGCATGGGAACTCTTAGTTGCGTCATGTGGGATCTAGTTCCCTGACCAGGGATTGAACCCGGGCCCCTTGCATTGGGAGTGCAGAGTCTTAGCACTTAGACCACCAGGGAAATCCCTAAAGAAGACTTTTATGTTAAAGTATTAGTTCACAGTTCTGGGGGATTTTAGCTTAAATTTTAAAAGTACAATTGAATGATTTAATATTACACTCTTATAAAAACTAACAAGTGCTAAAAAATTAAGCAGTTCAAAATTTAAAATAATGAAGTAGAATGTAAAACAGTGCTAGTTTGCAAACTATTGGGACTTGGCAGACTACTTGCCACTTTCAAAACAACGCAATCTACATCTGATTATTCTGTTAAAATAATGAAAAAGTCAATCTCCATTTACCCTCTAAATCTGCCTTTCTCAATCACATATGTAGCATCTGAGTCACCTAAGAAGCTTTCAACAAATATCAAATGCTTGGGCCTCATATCCTGAGATTTTTGATTTGGTGGGATGCACTTTTTAAAACTCCAAAAGATCCTGACTCACAGAACTTAGAAAATCACTAGCTAGAAACAAATGGAACACTCCCACTATCCGGCAGCTTCTCAAGCTCAGCACTTTTGACATTTGGGACCAGATTAACCTTTGTCGTGGGGGCCTGTCCCATGCACTGCAGGATGTTTAGCAGAATCCCTGCCATCTACCCTCTGGATGCCAGGAACGTGGTCCCTCTCCAAGCGACAACTAAAAATCTTCTCAAGACCCTGCCAGTGTTGCCTGGAAGCAAAATCGACTCCAGTTAAGAACTACTGCTCTAAGGGCTGAGAGGTGAAAATACCACCAGGGTTAAGACACACTGGTGTTTTGGGGGAGTGGGCTTTCCTGGCAATGGGAAGTAGGTCTAGTTCCATAATTCCTACTCCAGTCCTGACATAATCGTTCTGAAGCTTCCTTAAAGCAGCTCATTTTCTGTCCCCGCTTCATTCCTTATTCCTCCTGCTGAATGCCTTAAGTTAGCCTTCATCCATATTCAGTGTAATAAGAATTTCCCTCCTTTACGTCCCACCTACATATACTTTCTCTTCTGTTCTTAAGCATGTCCTGTACACTTTTATTAGGCTTATGTTCAAAAGCTCCCGTTGTGGTGGCATATGGAGACGCGGCATCAATTTGTTTGCACCCAGCAACTGCCCTGCAGCTAAACTAGGTCTGTCTTTTTTTTCCTCGGCTACCACAGCCTTGAAGATGAGTACTTTGAAAGAATGACCTTCTAAGGGATGAACTATGCGCTGTCTGAAAGCAACAAGTCCAGGAAGCGGAAAAACATAACTCCTGTAAATAATGCACTGTGCCGCTTGTGACTTCTGATGAGGCTGTAGAAGGGCCGCCTCTGTAACAATGGTAACACGTGTCTCAGAGACCCTGTCCAACGCCCGTAGGAAACAACCGCTACTCAAGGGGAACCTCTCCTGTACCCGTTAACTTCTCAGAATTCCCCAGACTCTCGGTCGGGTGTCAAGTCAGTCCGGAGAACGACACACCCCCGATCCTCATCTCTACTACGGAATTTCCTCAGCAGAATGAGGACATCATGCCTTTGGCGCTTTTCTACAGAGCGGTATACAACCGCACGTAGAATATCTGCATTTTAAAAGTTGCCGTTGAAACTTGTCCACCTCGTCGGTCAACGTCCTTAATACGAAGACCCAGGCGACACATGCCCCGAAAACTAGGGAGACATAGCTAGGAAGCGGCGCGCTTCCTCCCCCGGGACCTCGCGGGGCAGGTGTCCCCACGTCCCTCCATTCCTGCCTCTTTTCGGTGAATTTCCTCGGTTACGAACTTAGGGCAAAGCTGTTCTCTTCTCTCCCACGTTAGGACCTACTTCTTACGCGTCTTCGCTTCTGTGAGTGGTTTTCGGGTAAACTTTAATGACCGGCTGCGGAAGGAGATAGGGAGGCCACGTGAACTACTGGGGCTGTGTCCCGTCGGGGGGGGGGGCTCTCCTAGCTGACCGCCGGGACGTGCCGGAGCAGGGTGTCTGACCCGCTCCGTGACTCAGTTCTGCCCGCGCTCCGTGACTCAGTTCAACGCGGCGGGAGGTGCCCGCGGACGCCGGACCCTAGTGACCGCGGGAGGGACCTCCCCGCCCGCTCGCAGCCCCTCCCTGGCCCCGCCTGCCCGCACGCACCCACTCGTTGGCCCGGTGGCCGAAGGTGTACAGGGCCACCTGACTGGCCACGTCCACGATGCGGCTGATGTAGGGGTCGTGCCGCCGCAGGGCCGCCAGGCTAATGTCGCGCCCCTTCCCAGCCGGGCAGCCCACCGCCGCCGCCGCCATCTTCCCGCCGGCCCGCGGGGCGCCGCAGCCCTCTCGGCAGAGCGCAGAGCGCGCAGGCGTCACTGGTCGATGGCCGCGCCGCGCCCGCCCGCGATCGTTGCCACGGCAACCGCAAGGCGGCCCCCGCGCGGTCCTGCGAGCGTCCCGAGTACCGGACCATCGCTGGACGCCGGGCACGTCTGCTCCTCGGCGCTCCGTGGTCAGACCTGTAGTAATAAACACGCCTCGAGCGTGCGTAACTGAACAGGGAGGGAACTGCGATTTCTCGTGCGCGGACGCCGGGTGGTTCTTAAAGTGCAGTCCTCGACGCCCTGGTGGCTCCGAGACCCTTTCAGGGGGTCTGAGGGTCAGAACCGTTTCCGTGACAATCCTAAAACTCACCTGACTCGTGCCCTGTGCTGACTTTTGCACGAATGCTGCAAAAACAATGGTGGGAGAAAGTGCAGGTGTCTTAGCAGGAATCCAGGCAGGAGCCACGCTGTACAGGCCAGTGTCACTTGACAGTGTACGTGATAAGGCAGAAAAATTATTAATTTTATTACATTTCAACCTTTTGGTACACTTTAAAAAATTCTGTGTGAAGAAAAGAGGAAGAAAGCACAGAGTACGTGCCCTGAACACGGAGCTGCCATATTTGCCTCCAGGAAAACACTTGAGTGCTGAAGTCGCAAGCTGAGCTAGTGTTTTTATTTTTATTTTCACGGAACACTATTTTTACTTGAAAGAATGATGGACAAACTATGGGTATTCAGACAGGCATTTGACAGACATTTTTTTAGAAAATAAATAACGTGCACCTGTCACTTCCAGGAAAACAAGGGGTAATTATTGTCACCAATGATAATTTTTGAGCTTTCAAGCGAGAATGAGAAGTTTACAAAATGTGTATCCGCCGCCATGAGCTTGGCAGCTTCTCAATACTTAAAAGTCTTTTCTGATGAGATTGCTGGGTATTTGGAAAGCCTGTGATGAGGGAGTTCCTCTTTAAAACTTGGGATAAAGGTGAAAGTTGATCACTCTGGTACATGCATAACTGGATGTACATTTTTGTTAAAATATTTCAATAAAGCTTTAAAGTTTCTTTTATATCTTTGAGCCTTGGAGTCTATAGGCAAAGTCTCCCTTTTGATAATTTCAGGGAGCATAGACACACCCTAGTTGTCTCTCTAGTACTTGGTCCAATGCCTTGTGCTGAATAGAAATTGTTAAATGCCGATTCTATTGAACTCAACCATGAGTTAGTCAAATTTACTGATTAAGTATCAGCTTTTTAAAAGAGCTCATGATTTACAGAATACTGAGATCCAAGTTGGCATGAAAGAGCGTACAATAACAAGTCCTGATCTTTCAGGGTTTACGTTCTAAAAAAGATAGAAAAAAAATGGAGAGGTTTGTTTAATTTTACATGTTATAAAGAAAACAAGAAAGAAAAGGGAAAAGACCTAGAAGATTAGAGATCACACTCAGAAAAAGAAGATATATAATGCTGCAATGGCTTCAGCATTGCAATGTTGTTTATCTCCTGGCCCCAGAGCTTTGTTCTCTTAAAATTCTTTTTTCCCCCCAAATTCTTAAAGATCTAACCTTCTAGGATGAAGACAGAGTTCTGCCTAATTTCTACTTGAATAATCTGTGTTTGTAAAATCAGGTCATCATCACTTATTCAAATATACTAAGTTACAGGCTCTTTATTAGTAAAAGGCCATTTTAAAAAAATTGGGGTATAGTTGTTTTACAATGTTGTGTTAGTTTCTATTGTACAGCGAAGTGGAGTTCCCTGTGCCATACAGCAGGTTCTCATTAGTTATTTTATACATATTAGTGTATATATGTCAATCCCAATCTCCCAATTCATCCCACCCACCCCCTTTCCCCCCTTGGTGTCCATATGTTTGTTCTCTACATCTGTGTCTCTATTTCTGCCTTGCAAACTGGTTCATCTGTACCATTTTTCTAGATTCCACATATATGCGTTAATATATGATATTTGTTTTTCCCTTTCTGACTTACTTCACTCTGTATGACAGTCTCTAGGTCCATCCATGTCTCTACAAATGACCCAATTTCGTTCCTTTTTATGGCTGAGTAATATTCCATTGTATATATGTACCACATCTTCTAAAAGACCATTTAAAATGAGCAAATTCTTTTAAAATCCATATAACTTCAATTTCCACTGGCTTCCACAGTGTGGTCATACTTACCCTGTGTTTCCAGAAGCCTCATCATGATACCTTGAACAAATATTGGGGTCTTTGGGTTTCATGATTATTTTATAATTGTCATAATGAGATAAAATATGTGCTAACAGTTGGTGTTACAAAGTTGTATATCACAATTTAAAACAAATTATAGTATGATTTAAAAAATAGTGTCTGGGTCCAGGATGTTTATGCCATTGCAATGACTAAGATAAAATTCACCACTTGAGGTAATTGTAAGAACACAGTATGTTTAAATTGTTTGGAAATAGATATAGAACTGGAAAATGTTTGGTTTTGTAGCCATGTATGGATGTTTGTATACAAATATAAACTGACTTTTTATGGCATGATTGTCTAGAAATGTAAATACACAGTCTGCTTTATTAGTACTCTTTTCTTTACTGTGTAAAGGACCTCTAAGTTTTGCATTTGTCCCGTAGTAGAATGTATTGGAATGGAGGGGAAAGAGGAGCTTCCAGGATGCACCTAAGAGTTTATGATTCTAAAATGGCCTCTGATGCCCTGCTGGTTCTGCCTGTATGAATTGTCCTTCATGCTGGGAATTTTATACCAAATGGTGACAGAAGTGGGCAGTTAATGCCCTCTTTCTCCCAGTGGAGGAAAACAGTTTGAAGCTGTGTGTTATCAATTGTTTTCAATGCACGGTTTGTTTCTTTTTGAAGCAGCAGAGCACAGCAGAAAGGGCACCCCCTTGCAAAGGGAAACTGGTTAAACTTATTTTTACCTCAGCTGGAACTTGGGGATCATAATATCACAACTTCACAGGGTAAATGAGATCAAATGAGGAGAAAATGTACCCAGAAAAGATTTGCAATGTGTAAAATGTTCTGCAAATGAAAAAGCTATTACTGTTATAATTATCATCATCATCATCATTATTATTTCTAATAGAAGCCCGGAAGGGATTCTTCGTGTCTATTTACCCAGCCAGAGCTCAAATCATCTCAACAAAGTTCTGCATAAGCGACAAGGAACACGTTAAATCCCAAGACGGTTCATTCCCAATATTTTTATGTGGTGGAGGATGTGAGCTAAGACATATTTATCAGGAGCTCCACAATTGGAGGAAGAAATGATGTAGGAAATATAGGTCGATGTTCCACGAGATTGCAAAGGGGTTAAGATGTGAAACACTCATCAGAGGGACTTGGAACAGAATGAGAAGGGGCAGATGTGGGGAGGGAAGAGGCCTGATGGGTGGGGATAGGAGGTAGCCTGGAGAAAGGGTTAGAACCTCTCCGGTCTGGGCCCAGCAGCTGCCTGGACTGACCCTCTGCTCACCTGACCTGGAAAGGGCCCAGATCTCTTCAGAGCTCTTCAGAGCGGGGACCATTCTTGCATGTTCTCTTCTGATCCCTGTTTGCCTCTCTCTGCAAGTCCCATAAAATCTAGTCCTTCCAGGCTCATTGTCAGGGGTCAGGTGAAGGCTTCATGGGCCTGGAGGGCGTCTACAGTAACATCTTTTCAGTTGCTGCCCGGAGCGCGCTACGAAGAGGAAGGGCCTTTGATTCCCCACGAAGAGATATAGGCTTAAAAGGCAAAGACCTGACTGTGGTAACTGATGCGCCTGGGCCCAGCCCGGGTCCCTCAAGGCAGCAGGATGTGGAAGGGAGGGTCGGAGGCAGAAGAGCCGCTCTCCTTGCTTCACGACTGTGCCACAGAGGGGACAGTGGGAGCCGTGCAGAGACCAGCTGCCATCTCTCTGGAAACACAGGCAGCTCTGTGTCCCGTAAGTGAGGAAGCTGCTATTTAACGGGGCCGACTTCTCATGAAGGAGCCTTGTCCTGGGGCAGAGCGGCTTGTGCAGTTGTCAGTGGGTCGTCCGCTGCACTCTGAGCTGCTGTCAGGTGAAGTGGGCGCGTGTGGTCCTGGCGGGTTCATCGCGGTGGCGCTAAGTCGTCTAGGGATGGCCCGATGGCCATCTGATTCTAGCAGAGTCCACAGTTCTGGGCAAGTCACCTCACTTCTGTGGAATATAGGGGCTGAGTTGGAAGGCTGCTTCCCAGCTCCAGGTTCTGCGCTGCTTTATCGGACCACCTCTGTCCATGTCAGATGCAGCCATCTTAGCAAACACGGAGCTAAGCCTGGAAACAATAATGAATAATCTATTTAATAGGTCTTGAAATTAGGTCAAAGGAGCAGCCTGTTAAGGACTTTGAAATGTTATATCAAAGCTGAGGGCTGAATGCTTTAGCCAAGAAAGAGAAAGGGTTTTCTTCTTTCCTTGGTTGTTTCTTGTTCTCAGAGGAAAGCAGTCGTGTTGGGAGAAAGGAATGTTTATCCTCGCGCTCCTTCACATGGCCTCCTGCCAGAGTGATTGGCCCTCGCTGCAGATTTTTTTTTTTTTTTGGCTGCATTGGGTCTTCGTTGCTGCGCACAGGCTTTCTGTAGTTGCGGCAAGCGGGGGCTACTCTTCGTTGTGGTGCACAGGCTTCTCACTGCGGTGGCTTCTCGTTGCGGAGCACGGGCCCTAGGCGCGCGGGCTTCAGTAGTTGCAGCACACGGGCTCAGTAGTTGTGGCTCGCAGGCTTAGTTGCTCCACGGCGTGTGGGATCTTCCCGGACCAGGGCTCGAACCCGTGTCCCCTGCACTGGCAGGCGGATCCCTAACCACTGCGCCACCAGGGAAGCCCCTCGCTGCAGATTTTTAATCTAGGTGAAATGCATATTTCAACCTATCTGTGATGACTTCCATGGAGGTCTATGAGAAGCGGTCCGGAAAAGGTGTCAGGGACCCCTGGGTGGAATGCGTTTGAAGAATTTTCTAATTACTTGTTATTGTTACAACCGACCATGTCAGCTCTTCACTTTGTGATTGACTTTTCTCTTTCTAAACTGATGTATGAAATCCCAGAGGAAAATGAACTGCACGATATTGTGCTGAACTACACTTAAGTCCTAGGTGAGAGGCTCTGGAAAGACACTTGGCTTGGTCAGGAGCTGGGACCCTGGGAGGGGCTGGAGGCCGGAGTTGGGGACAGAACCTGCCGCTGTGGTGTCTCGTCCTGCAGGTCAGGCATAAATAGTCTCTGCTGAGCCCACAGGCTGCAGCCCAAAGGCCAAGTCTGGCCCTCTGCCTGGTTTGTAAATAAAGTTTTATTGGGGCACAGCCACGCCCACCACATTGTCCGTGGCACTTTCACCCGGCAACAGCGGAGGTGATGAAACCAGACGGCCTGGGCTTCGATACCTGAAACGGTTGCTCTCTGCTCCTTGACAAGGTTTGCTGATCCCTGATCTATGTTACTTAACAAATCAGTGAGTAACTTGCGTCAGGGACCCTCTACAGGCCAGTAGGCACCTGTTTGTGTCTGTCATAAGCCCACGATGGATTGGAAAGGGGACAAGGATGAAGCCTCGGTACTGTGCTCAAGGAGTTGTAATCTGGTCGAGGACATGAAGATTGGCATACGTGAAAAGATGGGGACAATAAAAGGTGACATATAATCAAGGGTTAAGTTGTGACGTATAGGCAAGCACTAGGGTTTGCAGAAAGGGAGGGAGGGCCGACGAGAGCCCCAGTAGCTGGAGACAGCGATGTTGAATGGAATAAAGTCCCAGGACACACGAGAGCTGGGATGCCCCTTGGGATCCACTATGAGTGGATTTGACCTCTATTCCTACTCATGTCATTTAAGTCACTGATATTTTTGGTCTGCTGTTTAGGGGATGCCTTAATGACCAGAAATATTTCTGAGTAACTTTAGCTGACTGATTTTCCTAGGATTTGGGATTCCTTCCATCTCCCTAAACTGCAGGGAATTTAATCTAGTCACTGTGGCAGGGTGTCGTTCTTTTTTGGAGACAATATAGCGTAATGAGCTTGGGGTCAGAGGCCTGGATCTGAATCCCCTCTGCACTGTGGAGCCTCGGGGGCTCTGGAACACTCTGGGTCTCAGTTTCTTCATCTGAAAAGTAGGGACAAGGATAACGTCTGCCTGTCTGCGTGGTCGTGAGAACTGGATAACAAAGTCACGTGAAGGGCTCAGACTGTACAAGGCAGGGCCGTGTGGATGGTCAGCCACTGACCACTGCCCTGCATAACAGCAGGGTATGTGTCCTGTTCCAGGGAGCCGTCCTCACTTCCAGAACAAAAGTTAGTTCTTTATTGTTTATAAAGACAATTTGTGTAGAGCACAAAATACTCTAACGCCAAGTGCAGCGTGACTGCTGCCTGCTGTTTACTAATGGCCCGGAGTCTTAATTTTCACATAACAGCCACTGCCAGACCACCAGCTATTTCTGTGGTGTCTTGGGGATCTTGGAACGGGGCCTCGGGTCTACACCTGCAGGAATCGCGGGTGTTCCCAGGGACTGTACCCACTCCCTCTGGAGGTCAGGCAGGTTGGCGGTGGGACGGCCTTGTTGATGGGGAGAGGCTTTCCTATGCTCTCACCCATTTCAGCGGTTGTGGGTTAATCGAAACCAGACCAGTTTTCCTGGTTTGCAATAAGTAGATAGTAACACATTTTTGTGACTGTTGTGAGTATTGCTGAACGAGCTCTTTGGAACACTCTATGTTTTGATGTCATCATAGAACATGAGGCTTTAAACCAGGTCTGAGTGTCCAGGGCGGGCTTTGCTTGCCCTGTGGACAAAGCCTGGCGACAGCCTTGCTTGTTTCCCTGGAGGTCATTCGAAGATTAAAGCTCAGGGTGTTTTCTACGTTTCCTGTTGGTGACAAATGGCTTCTCCAGTGCTTGACCTTCTCCGCTGACGTGCAGACTTGGGGAGCCCGCTCACGGCGTGACGACGCGGGGGCTGCCTCTGAGGCCTGTAGCATTAATATATTAAAAAAATTTTTTTTAATTGAAATATAGTTGATTTACCATGTTGTGTTAGTTTCAGGTGTACAGCAAAGTGATTCAGTTATACATATGTATCTATTCTTTTTCAGATTCTCTTCCATTATACGTTATTACAAGGTATTGAATATAGTTCCCTGTGCTATATAGTAGGTCCTTGCTGTTTATCTATTCTAAGTACGTTTTTTAAGAACTGCAAACACTGAAGTCACTTTGCGGTTTTGTTTGCTCTTATTAAGAATGACATTGGCTTGATAAGAAAACTAGAAACTGTCAGGAAAGCAAACACCTTTATTTAACCCAAATAAGCCATGTTTAGCCTAAACTGGGAGAGCTCTGATAATAAGTAGAGCAGTTCATGTCTGTGCCCCGAGAGCACCCGAGAAGTGGGTAGTAAGTGTCTCTACACTTGTCTGTCTGAAAACCTTTACAGGTAGTCGCTTATTCACTTGATGAACGTTTGTTACGCTCTGTAACAGGACAGGCACTGAATGCTGCGGAGACCAAGACGGGCACGCCAGGCCCTCTGGAGTCCACAGTCTGACCAGGGAACGGCCGCACAAACAGGTCAGGACGAGAAAGCGGGGCCAGCGCTGCGTGGAGGTTCGGAGAGCTGTGGGAACACACGGCAGAGGCACCAGAAAGGCTTCCGTGTCTGTAAATGAACTGCCAAGTGTGACAGAATGAAGGCCTTGCATGTCCTGTGATTGTGCCCAGATGGGGGACCAGCCCTGACGGGTAGAGGCTGTGCCCCTTTGCTCTTAGACCTTGAGGCTTTTCTTGGGTGGTTTGAGCCTCTGGCCTTAGAGAGGATCTTGAGCCTGGTCTGAGTGGCGCTGTCAGCGGCATCCTGTAGCCACCTCGATCCCCTCTGGCCGTGGAGCTCAGCAGACTGAGTGAGACCCTCCCAGGGGCTGTGGCCCAGGTCTCCCACATGAACTTGAACCACCAGTGGTCTCACTGCTCAGCCCTCTCTCGTCTGCTCCTTGGGGTTTCCCTTCCCAAGAGGACAGGCTGGGTCCTCTCTGCCTTGTCACTCTGAGGCAGGGCAGGAATGACCATGTCAGTCCCTGGGGGAGGCTGGTTTATCCGTCTGTGGACCCTCCTGTACTCTGCCCCTCCCCAGGGCGGGGAGACTGTCCTCAGGCAGGGCTAACTCACTGGGCTACATTGATTCCTCCTTATTCTTTCTTTCTTTTATTAAAATAATTAATTAATTAATTTTGGGGGGTGTTGCGTTGGGTCTTCGTTGCTGTGCGTGGGTTTTTCTCTAGTTCTGGCGAGCGGGGGCTACTCTTCGTTGTGGTGCACAGGCTTCTCATTGCGGTGGCTTCTCTTGTTGCGGAGCACGGGCTCTAGGCACGCGGGCTTCAGTAGTTGTGGCATGCCGGCTCAGTAGTTGTGGCTCGCGGGCTCTAGAGCACAGGCTCAGTAGTTGTGGTGCACGGGCTTAGTTGCTCCGCAGCATGTGGGATCTTCCCGGACCAGGGCTCAAACCCATGTCCCCTGCATTGGCAGGCAGATTCTTAACCACTGCGCCACCAGGGAAGTCCCCTCCTTATTCTTTCTAAGGCACTTTCATGTCCTTCCCTGCATCTCACAAAGAAAGCCATGGTGGTCGCCCATCCCAGCCCCAATTTCCCTTTAGTGGGGGCTGAAAAGTCCAGGAGTAGCTGGCTGGGTGTCCACGTATGGAGATTCCAGGAGCCCCCTTTTTGCCTGGGCTTAATGTTGGGGGTGGAGGAGAGGCAGGGGTAATTCCTAGGTATTACAGTTAGAATCGTCACGCAGAAAAGTGGTTTCAGCCACCTCTTTGTATGAAGAAGCAGAGCTGGAGGGCTGAGGTCACCCCAGGCAGAGGAGAGACAGCCTAGGCAGATCCTCCAGCCCGGCCGCCTCAGGATTGCTGGAGGGCATTTAAACAGGACTAGCCGTTGCCAGGGCCCAGCCAGACTCCTGCATGCAGCCGTGAGGTCGGGCCTGGGAGTCTCCGCCAGGTGGTTCTCACTGCAGCCTCTGTGCCAAGGCCGAGCCCCCCTGGGTTCGAATCTGGCTCAGCTGGGGTGGGAACTTGGGCAATTTACGTATCCCGTGTAGACCTCAGCTTCCTTCCCTGTGAAATGAGGTTATTAATGATACCGACTTTGTAGGATTGTTGTTGAGAATCAGACAAAAAATACAAGCATCTGAAACGTATCAAGTACTTAATAAAAATAAATGACTGAGATGTTATTTGTTAATAGCAGAACAGGATAAGACATCAGGCCTCCTGATTTCCGGGCAGTGCTCCTTCCAGCATGGACATTTATCAAGGCCTATGGTGATGAATTCGGTGTAAAATGGGTGCTTTGTCCTTTAAAATGACATCAGTGGCCTTGTTCCTTATTCCTTATTTTCAAGGCCTCTTAAGCTTCACTCTATTTCAGTGTTTCCTGCTTGATATAATTCATTTGCTTATCTGCTCATTCATTTGTTCTTTGAGTTGACAGACATCTGTTGGGTGTCTATTAGGTGCCAAGTACTACCTAAATATCATCAATATAACAAAAAAATTAAATACAGACCCTGCCTTCCAGGACCTTAAAGTTTAATGGAGGAGAAGCACTAAAACAAATGATTGTACCATGTACTTATTATGACAGTAGTTTGTAAAAAAAAAAAAAAAGTTCTAAGAACAGTTTCTAGTTCTCCAGGCAATCTGGGAGACCAAAAAATTATTTCAGTTTTGGTGTTGACTAAGGTGTCATACTCTGGCTTTACCCTATGACCTTCTGATTTAATTGAGATGGGACGTGACCTGAGCGTGGGGATTTTTCAAGCTCCCGGGTGATTTTAATGTGCATCAAAGTGTGGGAACCACTGATGTATTATAGAGGCTTCCTGCTCATTAAGGATAGAACTTGGGAAAGACAGACTGGAGCCGGCATCTGGCTTCACCTTTGGGATTTGACAATGGGGTTCACTTGAAGGTTTTTAAAGGAGAAGAGACATGGAAGTTTCAGAAGGACTATCCTGGCTGCAATGTGGGAATGGGTAGGGCCGGAGACAGAGTAATCTGTCAGGAGAAGGGATGATCCCGAGGCCTGAACAGGATGGGTGGTGGGACCCTTATGCTCAGTACCAGCGGAAACCCAGGCACATGGTGGTGGGTGGCGCGGAGAAAAGGAGTCTCGGCAACTGAGATGTTTGCTTCTGCTGGTTTTCGGCCTTGAGATTTAATTACTGCCTTCTCCGTAAATATCTAAGGAATTCTGCCGATACTCACGAGGTCGGTCTTTAAATGAGGGTGGCTCATTCAAGAGCTCTCCAGCATGTATGGGTTTCAGAATGATACAGAGATGAATTACCACCCTTACAAAAATAAGAGGACACAGTCAGATTTCGTAATTACTTGCTTAATTTTGGCAAAGCGGATCATTACGCTTCCAAATAGACTTTCAGAGGGAGGGCAGAGAAGGGGTGGCATGGCTGCTTACAAGGATCCAATTACCTGGATAATGGCCAAATAGCCACTTAACACTGTGATGTGGAGATGGCTGTTTCTGGGTTTTTTTCCCCTTACCTAATGCTTCTAGTCATCAAACATAATTTTACTGTTGTTAGGTCTGTGGAGCTGACGCGAGTCTGGTGGCGAGACGGTAGGATTCATTCGCCTTGAGCTCCATCAGATTCAGTTGTCAGTCGAGTCCTGGTGCCGACCCCCTCCGGGGGGAGAAGGAGGCTCTTTGGACGAGCCTGGCTGGAGCTGCCGTCTCGGCCGGAAGGCTCAGCACCACTTAGACAAACCATCGGTCACCTTCCAAACGGACACAACACAACATTCACGTCCCACCAAGAGTGAGGCTCCGAGTACTTTTCACGGCCCTTTAACGTGTAAAGACCATTCTGGGCTCGAGGGTCTGCAAAACCAAGCCACCGGCCAGTCTGCAGACGCCTGGCCCAAACAATGAACAAAACAACACATCAAGGGCAGATGGGTCGCATTTGCTGATTTCCCTGCTGTAAATACTCTCGCTGTGACTTGATTTCAAATAGCGACACGAACCTGGCCGGACGTGGGATTGCGGGGAAACCAGGCATCCAGCGTGGGGGGGTGTTTCCACCACACAGATGCGATGGGCTAAACAGAGAACAGAGATGACGGTAAACTGCAGTAAAACGGTTGAGGAGTGATGAGCTTTTGAGTATTTCTTCCCTGAGTTTTTAATGTAATCTATTTCATCGTAAGCTTACAGAATTCAATTTTTATACTCTTGTTTTTTTAATTAATTAATTTGGCTGCGTCAGGTCTTAGTTGTGGCACACAGGATCTTCCTTGCAGCGTGTGGGCTCCAGAGCACACAGGCTTAGTTGCCCCGTGGCGTGTGGGATCTTAGTTCCCTGACCAGGGATCTAACCCGCGCCCCCTGCATTGGCAGGTGGATTCTTAACCACTGAGCCACCAGGGAAGCCCCCAGAATTCGATTTTAATGCTGGCTCTACTTGACAATCGGTTCACACAATTTCTGAAAATTTAACAATCTCCTCTCAGAGCTGGTTCAAGTCGGCCCCCGCACACCTTTTCTAGGAAAAGGGAAGTCAGGGTGTGGAGAGGCATTTGGGGATTAAAGCGAAGGGGCCACGAACCATGACATTCGAGGCCGTGGACAAACAGCCACGCCGTCAGTTGGGATGGAGCCAGGCCTGGCATTGCAGACAGTGGTGCTGTTGTAGAGGGAATTCGGGCCGTCTGTCTTAACAAGCGTGACTCGACTAATTTGGGGAGAAAACTCAGTTCAGTTTGACCCATACCTGGCAGGGATTGAGAACTTGACTTAGGTGTGGCAAATCTGATTTTAAACACACTGTGCTCGAATGTCCATGTGAGTAGAACTACCAGGTAAGACAAAGGCAGAGCCTTTCCCTAACCATCACGCTGGGGTTTCTGTCCTAACCTAGCTCTCTTACCAACACGCAAGCAGTGGTCCCAAGTCCCTCATTTTAAGAAACGCTTAACCCTCCCTTGAACATTGCCTAAGGAGGGAGTAAAATCTATCCCCCTCCACTGAGAGATGTGATTCCTGATTACTGAAGGGACAAAAGTAGAGGCTAGACTGTGGGTCCCTGGGTCATTATTTTGGCTTCAAACTGTGTGAGTCTAAACAGAGTGGGTGGAGGGTTGGGGAGGAAGGAAAGAGGAAGGGGAAATGCTGAGGTGGAGATGCTTGAGGATGGTGGTGTAGCGGGGTGGCCGCTAGGTGACGTGTTCTTTGTGCGAGGGGACCCATTAACCAGAGCGCCGATTGATTTGCTCACAGATTTTTTCCTTTTTAGTGCGAGTGGTTGAATGGGAGAGAAGGGAAGAAGGAAGGGCTGATTTGGTGGAAGGCCATGGAGGGAATACAATTAGACATTGTGGCTGCAGAATAGAAACACTGAAACCCCATGAATCCACAGCACCTCGAGAATGGAAGGGAACTTGAACGCCATCTACCTAATACATAAATCTGCTCTGCATCTTGACAAGGTGCTTGTTCAGCCTCCTTGGATGCCCTTGGAGACGGAGGACTCATTACACCATCTCAGCAGATGGTGTATTAGAAAGTTTTTCCTTGTATAAAATCCAAATTTGCCTACTGGGATCTGACTTCTCGGGCCCACACCCAAGTCTTTCACAGAATAGTTCCAAGGCTAAGTACACAGATAGCCACACATTGACTGTTTTTCCCCAGTAGTGAAATTATTCCTGGACACTGAGCTCACAGACGCTCCCTAATCACTGATGATCGCCCAGTGCGTCCTTAATCAGCTGGCTTCCACCAGGTAGCACCAATAATAGCTGATAATAGGTGCTTACCACAGGCCACGAGCTTTGTACGTGTCATCCTGTGTTGTCACTTCTGTCCTACAGCCGGGGAAGCTGAGGCTCAGGGTTCACATAACGTGCTCAGGGTCACCCAGGTTATAGATGGAGGAGTTGGGCTTTGCATGCAGGTGGCTTGGATCCAGAGCTAGAGAACCTAACAAATAACCCACTCTACCTGGTAAGGAAGAGACCATTACAGAAGGAAGGTAGGGCCCACCTGGGGCTGGCTTCGAGGATGTGTAACTTGTACAGTCCCCCACCTAGAAGGGCTCCGAGCTTGGTTTAATGCTCTGCCGACCCCGTCTTGAAATTCTTTATGCATTTTGAACAGGGAGCCCTGCATTTTCATTTTGCACGGAGCCCTGAAAATTATTAACTGGTTCTGGGTCTAGCATGGAAAACAAACGATCCAGCTGACGAATGAGCCGTGTATTTTGGGGGCGGGTGCATGCAGTGCTCTGTGCGTCTGACAGTCAGTGTGTTTCGGGGTAACCTGTAGAAGCCGCTCCCGTCGGGGGCTCCCAATCTCATCACCCGGAAAGCCCAGCGGGCAGCCGGCGGCCAGGGTGGGGCTTCGGAGGCCAGCTCCTTCCTTGTATCTTCGATATTATGCTTGGGGCATGTGCTGTGTTCCGGCAGGGATACTTTTCCATTTCGGGGTTTTGTTACTTTCTACTCCTTTGATACTGTGTGTTCAGTCACATGAAATTTATGGACACGTTATAGCAGTTGACAGGGAGGACAAGCCCCCAGGGTTTCCCCAGAGGAATCTGCACCTGCTGAGCGAGAGCTTCCTTGGGAGCCGACGGCGCCTTCCTGGCTGGGCCTGTGGCGGGTGCCAGGGGTGCGGCTCTCCGAGACCGTCCCGGGAAAAGCGGCCGGGAGAGGTCACGGCCGTGCTCCCCTATGTCCGCTTCCAGTTGTCTTAGGAAATCCAGTTGAACAAACGTGTGCCTTTCTGAGTACATGTGGCTCAGCCCAGGGCTACCAGGTGAGAAAAAGGCCAGATAACATGTAATGGCACGCATCCACCAACACCTTCTCTGTGACATCATTGCCTGAATGACATTTCCCTGCCTGTTAGATGGTGGATTCCTTCCGAGTGGCGGGAGGTGTCTTGGAAAGATCACTGGGCTGAGAATCAGAAATGCTGGGCTCCTGGGAGCTTAATCTTGCCCCAGTTTAGAGAGGGATTGAAGTAGGCGACTTTCGAGCCCTCACTTCGTATCCAGCTCAGGGGTTTTACGAGGCTTCGTATTTTGGGAATGGACAGACTTTGAGCCTGAGTGCCCTTCGCTTGGCCCAAAGCGCACAGGTTTCCATCCACGAAGAGGTGTTTTCGTGGGTCTTTACTGCACCTTGAGGGCCGAATCCCAGAGCTGAGAAGCCTGCCCGGGCAAGCGGGGGGCGAGTTAGGAGAAGGTTCCAGAAGGGGTTGATTTCCTGGCTTCCCACTTAGGGTCTGGAGCCTGGGCTCTGACTGTCAGGCGGGGTCCACCTGGGGTTTCCTGGGGTCAGGCCCCCAGCGCCCTTCTTCCCTGCTGCCCCCCTGCCCCTGAACTGCTGTCTTCACCGTGTGGCCCCAGACGGCTCCCGGCCGTGTTCACGGGCCAGGCGACAGGACGAAAGAGGGGGGCAGGAGGCAGGCTGCACCGCCCCTCCCTCTCAGCCCCACGGCCGGCACACGGGCCTCGGGAAGAGGGGAAACTTGTCCTCACTCTGGGCAGCACTGCGGGGTGTGAGCCAGTGCATGCTGGGGGCAAGCAGCAGCCGCTCACATGGGTTCTCGTGTCGGGACGTGACTAAGACGAACAAAAGGTCTGCTGGGAACATGTGCTCTCCTGACCGGCCAGCAGACCTCTGTGTACTTGAGCGTGTGAACTTCCACGCAACGAAGTGGGAAGACCGAGGCGGGTCACGGCCCCGACTGCCCACCCCTCCTCTGAGCCCGTGTGGCTATGGTGTGACTCTGAGCTGGCCAGGGTGGGCCTCTCCGGACACCCCGCAGGGTCTCGTTTGGACGGTGCTGGGATGTCAGCGTCTTTCTTTACAATGCGTCTGACCAGGCCTCAGACTTCATCAGGTCAAAGTGTGGTCCCTTGCCACAGGTTTCTATGGAAGGTGGCTTAGCCTCCTTCTAACAACACCCTCTGCGAAGCGCTGTGGCTTCCCATTCCTCTAACCTGAATTCTCTGCTTCTCTGCTTCTGTGCTCAGAGGGAAGGGAAGGGCCCCCTTTTGGTGGGAAGAGTTACTTCCTACTTAGAGCAGAAAAATGACCTCCAGTGGCAGGGAAGCGTGGTCTGTGTTTCCCTGTCCCCTGCACCACATATAAGGGCTGGTTCCAGGCAGCAGGGCAGGGGCGGTGCTGTCTGATCCCCCCCAAGGCCACATCTGCCGGGTAGGCAGTGGGGACGCCATGGGGGGGGGCCTGAGGGCCTCTGGCTGCGAACGTGGGGTGCGCGTTTCCTCCTCACTGTGCTTTTCCTGGCTGAGGACTAGTTCACTCTCAGCCTCCAAACACAGTTCTGGGGTTGCCTTATATTTAGCCTCCAAACGAGGCTTGAGCCTCCCTGCCTCCCTTTTCTCCCTCTCATTCCCACCTCCTGGGATGCAGTTCTGTCGTCTGTGTTCTGATTCCAAGCCTCCTTTCTCATCCGTGGGAGACTGCCCCAGACACCTGCCTCAGAACGTTTCCGACACGTGTAGATTCTCCCTTATGGGTCTTTCCTTGGTTGAGCTGAATGATTACTGATCTCTGTTGTTAAGTATTTAACTTCACATACTTCTGTCTTCCTTTCTCAGTTAGGTTGTAAATGCCTGACTTCTTTTTTCCCCACACTTATCACTCACCTCCTGGGCCTGTGCGTACCGTGCGGGACGCAGGCTCACAAGACAGCCATTCCCCTGTCCCATGCCTCCCTAAGGTAACCGGAGAGGGAAGGACATTCCTGGAAACAACAGAACAAAGGCTCACTCTGCTGGGAGACACCTGTGCAAACATCTTGAGAGACCAGAAGGAAACCGGCTGCCCGGGAACGTTGGAAAATTTCATGAAGGAGCTGACTTTGCTAACGGCCTAGTGGGTGGAAGGGACCAGGGAGCCAGAGCGTCATGTCCGTGGTTTGGGGTGGGGTGGGGTGGAGGTCTCTGTGAGTTCTGGTGGGAAAGGGGAAGAGGAGCAGGACGCAGGGCCGAAAAGGTGAGGTGGGCGAGATGCTGTAGCCCTTAGAGGCTCTGCTGCAGGCTTTGGATTATCCCACAGGTGATAGGGAACCTTCGAGGTTCTTAGGGAGGGAGCAGCGTGATCACAGCTGCGTTTTAGGATGGTGATGTTGGATTCAGCATGAAAAGCAGGCTGATGGGGTTGGGGAGTGAGACTGGGACACCAGCACAGTGAGGGCCACAGAAAGGCCGTGGTGGGAATGCACGAAGGCGCTTGTCTGAGATGCCCAGCACACGGCTACTTGGACAGGCAAGAAGCTGCAGACACCGTGGAGCGGGGGCTCCTTTGCCTGAGGCCATGTCCCACCTCGTAGCTGATAAATCTCCACTGTGATTTTAAACACTGTGAACCAAGGATATATACTTTCGTGAACATTGGACGTTAACTCCTAAGATTTAAACAATGTTGGTTAGGGTTAGGGTTGTTACTATTTTCAAAAGTTGATCATAAAGCTTCACATGAGAGTTTACCACCCAGTACAAGATTTTGCATTGTTGACAAGCAGCCTACGTGGTGCTCAGACTATTTTCTTATTAAGGACTATTTATTGTTTTATTTTTTGCCTGTGGCTGGAATTGAATTTCGGATGGTCTCTCCGTGTGCCACCTGGAGGGGCCCTAGTCCGTATTCCCTCTTGATTCGGTCATAAATGATCTCAATATGTAACTCTCCCATACCACAAAGGATAGTCTGGTTAAAAGAGGAACAAAACAAAGATCAAGGAAAAAAGTATGTTTATCAGAAAATACTAATACAGATATGGTATCAATATATTTTATTTTTCGTTACTTACAAACTGAGGTTCTTCTGTACCTTTTTTGGTTCCTACATCAAAACACTGTTTTTAACTTTTCTGACTGGAATCAACTAAAAGTGAAAAAAAGGACTACTTGTGACATTTGGGGGCGTGCACTGTATACATTCTGGGAGAACACCATCAAAATGTGTTCTCTGCTACGTTTTAAAAGAAAAACTAAAACTGCCAAGTGATTCTTTTCCTTCAGGTTTTATGGGTTTAAAAAAAAAAGTGGAGGAATAGCTTTCTAATGCTTTCTTGCCGTTCCCCAGAGAAAGGTACTGTGATGTTTGACTAAATTCAAACTGCGGTTTTTTGTTTGTTTACTGCCGTCAGGCCAGCAATCTGGAAAATGATGTTGGGGGCTGGCGGTGAAGGAAAGGACGGTGTTTCCCGTATAATCTCTCTTCCAGCTCGAGACCAGCCCGAGAGAAATGCTCTGCCTGCTGGGCGGTACACGCCACCCAAATGGCAGAGCGAGGGGCTGGGGAGACATTCGTCTTTTCCTTTTTGTCTGGTGTTGCCCAAACCACATAATTGTTTTTAAGTTAATTGGTTCAGACGCTCCATCACCTCTGAAGGAGATCTATTTGTCTCCTCTCCATCTTTCTCCTGTGTTTCCCCTATTTGTTAAACACCTTGGCTTTAATGCCTAAATTCTTCACAGCCTATCTGCAGATCCCCTCAGCTCCCAGATACTGAAAATAAATTATCTTTATGTTATGGCCACTATTAATATATTCCTGTTTGTCTTGGCCTCTGAGTTACGGGTTGCCGTCTGCCTTGAACACTGCATCATAATAGTTGTATAACATCTTCCAAGCACTGCAGCAAACTTGAACTTCTAAATGCCTGAGGAGCGAGCTGGGAGGATGGTGCTGACCTGAGCACAGACGTTTGAAACAGAGGTTTCCTTCCCTGGGGGCCTCTGTTGGTCGATCTTTCCAGAGCAAGCCTGAGAGACTCATATTCTCCCTGACGTTTCTTGCCCAGTTATTCACTGACCACTTTTAATTACAGGGACCCAGCAAGATAACAGCATCAAGTTATGAAGTGATGCTACAGTGGTTGATGGAAAACCCTAATAAATCATCCAGCTTCATCATTTCAGGGCTCTTTAGAGAAAACATACATGTTCAGAATTGGGTAGGTTGTCTCCTGAGAGGGCTTTGCTGGGCTGGTGGCCTTCAGCCTTTAGTTTAGAGGGATTCTTCCCTGAAACCTTCGCCAACTCAGCACAAGGCCACCAAGACAAAGGAGCATCTTTGAGCAAAGGGACTAGAACGTTCTAAGTTTTCCCTCAGTGTTAAAGGTTGCCTAAGGAGCAGCACTTGACATTAAGGCGTTCGGGTTTCAATTTCAAAAGGACTGTATGAATGTCTGTTCAAGCGGTTTTCAAACTGCGTTCCCCAGAGTCACAGGGGTTCCAGGGAGCTGCTTGGGCCGTGGAGAGAGGTTTTGCGTCCTCCCTCCTCCACCTGAAGCCGGAACTGCTCCACGCTTTCATCTGTTTTATAGATTGAGCTTCTGAGTCAAGTTTAATTTTAAGAATGTTACAATAGCCAGGACATGGAGACAACCTAAATGTCCATCGACAGATGAATGGATAAAGAAGATGTGATGCAGGTATACAATGGAATATTACTCAGCCATAAAAAAGACTGAAATAATGCCATTTGCAGCAACATGGATGGACCTAGAGATTATCATACTAAGTGAAGTAAGTCAGACAAAGACAAATATCATGAAATCACTTACATGTGGAATCTAAAAAAAAATGATACAAATGAATATATCTACCAAACAGAAACAGACTCACAGACATAGAGAACAGACTTGCGGTTACCAAGGAGGTGGGGTGGGGGAGGGATGGATTGGGAGTCTGGGATGAGCAGATGCAAACGATTATATAGAGAGTGGATAAACAACAAGGTCCTACGGCAGAGCACGGGGAACAATATTCAATATCCCGGGATAAACCATCATGGAGAAGAATACGGAAAAGAATGTATATATACGTATAACTGAATCACTTTGCTGTACAGTAGAAATTAACACAACATTGTAAATCAACTCTATTAATAAAAATAAATAAATATATAATAAAATAAAATAAAATAGTATAATAATATAATAATAAATAATAAAATAAATTTTTTTAAAAAGAATGAATTCTGCTACTTAGATAGTTGGAAAAGCATTGATCTAGTCCAACTTTTCGTTTTTACAGAAGAGGATACCGAGGGCCAGCGAGGTTTTATGATCTGCCCAAAGTCACAATACCAATGACCAAGGTGGATCTAGAACACTGACTTCTTGTCTATCAGTCCAGTGCTCTTAACTTTTCCCAGTGACCATTGGATTCCTCCGTGTGGCCAGGACCAGCACGGGCCTATATCAGCGCCAACCTTAGAACTAAAACAGAACCTAAAAGAAAGTGGATGCCGTCTGTGGAGAGGCTGAGGGGCTCACAGGTGAGAGGTGCAGGGTCTGGACTTGGCCGGTCTGGGTTCCAGCCTCTGGTCCACCTCATCAGCTGTTGGACCTTGTGTGAGCCCCGCCGCCTTCCCAGCGCTCTGCTTCCCCATCCGTAAAGGGGTTTTTACGATGGTGAAATAAATCAAGGCAAACACGAACACTGCCAACAGCATAGCAGGAGGTAAATACCCAGTGAGCATGAGCTTTTGTTTAAAAGTTTGTACATCAGGCCTCTTGAACCCCAGCTTTCTGTAACTCGTCCTTGGACGCACTGCCGCCTGTCAATCCTGTGCCGTTTGGGGCTGAGGATGGGCATGTTCGCGGCGTGTTCCCGTGCGTCTTTAGAGCCGTCATCGTGTGGTGGGAGGGGCAGGATCCCAGGCTGTTGTCTTTCGTTATGGAGCTGAGACCCCGAGATTGGAAACGGCTTGCTCAGTTTTAGGGAGTTTTCCGAACACAGGGCAGGAAGGAGAGACACCAAACACAGTGCTGCGGGGCACAGTCTATCCGGAAACCACTTCTTGTTCACTGGACTATATGTTCGTGTTGCATTTAAAACATTTCATTACTTTATTGAAGTGAAATTCACTGAATATAAAATTAGACAGTTTACAGTGTCCAATTCAGTGGCATTAAGGACGTTCACGATGCGTGGCCGCCACTTCTCTCTAGACCCAAGGTGCTCTCGTCCCTCCCAGAGGGGCTGCTGTGACTTTAGCAGCCACTCTCCATCCCCCTGTGCCCCAGCCCCTGTCATCCACTAAGCTGCCTTCTGTCTCTGTAGATCTACCTATTCTGGATTTTTCGTACCAGTGGCATCATGCAGTGTGTGGACTTCTGTGTCCAGCTTGTTCACTAAGCATGACGTTTGCAGGTTCATCCAACTGTAGCTCGGAGCAGCACCTCACTCCTTTTCATGCTCCTTATGTCGCCTCTTGGTGAAAGGATTCCATCCTCCCCCCACCCGCCGTCTCCCTTCACCCAGCGACGTGGGGCGAGCTGACCGCCGCACAGTTTTCTGGTCACCGTTTCTGCCTCCTTCCACTCCAGTCGTGATGAGGGGCCCCACCGCGGCTCCATTTCTTACTACAAACCTTTCCCCATCTCCCGGGGCAGGAGACCAAGGACAGAGGGAGCCCCTGCCTGCCGCTCAGACCATGTGGGTGTCCAGGTGTTTGTGAACCGACCGCTGCGGCAGGAAGAAGGGAGGGGACAGTTCAGCCCCTGGATGGTCCCTGGGTTTTGCACAGACCCACCGGGAAGTGGAGAGTCTCACTTGTGTCAACACCACCCCTGCCAGCTGGTTGTCACACGCCCGGCCTGGAAGGGGAGCCTCACCGGCTCGTGCGCTCACTGGGTCTCGGCGACAACGGCACAAAGCCGATTATGGGGTCCTGAGTCGGCGTCGTGGCCCTACGCTGGGGCGACCTGTTTGCTAATGGGTGAGTTCCTGGGCTGTAAGGATGTCTGAACTGCAGAGGAGAGATTTAAAAAAATAGCATCCACATACTCATCAGGCCGAGTCATCCCTATTTTAAGCTAGGATCTACTGCTGAGGAATCTCTGGCATCGTCCCTTGGAATCAATTACAGTCAGTTTCTTCACATTTTACATCAGTTAAAGGAACATTGTCAAGATAAACTCTTGCCCAACATAGTTTTTTTTGGCGGGGGTGGGGGGGGGGTTTAATTTCCTTACTCTCGCTAAACCAAGATCTCCATAGATTATTTTGCCAAAAACGTATTTTTAGAGCCGGATTTTACGGGTTCGGTCTTTATTTGGGCGGTGATCCCACGCTGGGCGGCTGTACTGTGCTGGCCGTCCCCAGGGGCTGCATTTTGTCTGCATGCAGGGGCCTGAGTCCTGGTTCCTGGGGTGCTTGTGACGCTGTGTCTGTCCTGTTGATGGGGTTATTCGTGCTGATCTTTCCAGAGCCCAGGCACGGGCCACAGCGGGGCAGAGCCATCTGCACGGGGTCAGGGCAGACAGCCGGGGGTCTGACGGGAGCGGGGCTCCGGCGGGCATGAGGCCGCGGTGCACGGGGCTGGCACTGTGCAGAGGCAGTGCTGGACGCCCAGGCAGCATGAGCTTGAATGAGAGTAGCCGAGGCAGAGAGGATCCGACGTGGCCTTTTGTACCAGACGGGAGGTCGGTAGCAGCTGGACCACCAGCGAGAGGACAGCGGGATGGGGACACTCCCCGTGACACTAGGTCCAAAGGCAGAGGCGAGCTTTGTGCTTACACCTTCCCTTTTGGTCGCTGTGTCAGGCAAGGACCCACAGGTGTGTGTTGGCTGCCAGAAGGCAAGCCAGGTCCCACAGTGCATCTCAGCCCTGATTGAGGATAGAGTGGCTTAGACCTTTCAGAGGTCACCTAACGTGAGTTGCCAGCAGCAGACTTGGTTCTGTTGTCACACAGGCATCTGGAGCCCCGCTGCTTACCTACCTGTGGTGACCTTGGTCCTCCCCACCAGGCAGATCCTCTCCTCATCCTCAAAACTGGAATATCCAAAGGGTCAGACGCCCTCACTCTCCTGGGGGTCCAGCCTGGATCCTGGCTTTCTCATCAGTGTGGTCTCAGTGCGGGAAGCTCAAGGGCTCGTCCTTCTCCCCTTCCCTGAGCATCCTGCCGTCCCGGTGGGGTTGGGCTGCTCCCTGCCGGGCCAGGTGTGAGTCCTCCAGGCTCAGCCACGCAGAGGACAGTGCTTCCCTGTCTCTTCCCCGCTTCCTGGTTCCGTGTCAGGGCCCGAAGAAAGGTCTGTGTTTTTTCCCACCCTTATTTTCTCTGGAAGTGAAGTTGGAAAGTTGGTCTGCTTGGGTCCCCATCTCTTCTCCTCTCCTGCTTCCCCCTTATTCCACAGCAAAGGTTCTGGGGTGACTTAAAACCCCAAAGCCAGGCTGTGCTCGCAGCTGGCTGAGTGGGCACCTCCGGGCGGGGTCCCAGGTATGTGTTTAAGCTCCCCCCGCACACAGCCCCGGTCGGGACCACCCTGGTGAAACTCACCGGCAATGGGCCAGCCTGGGCTGAGCCGGCCTCCCGCCCTCCCTTCCCGGTTGGGGTCACCGGGACAGGCTCCAATGCAGAGTCAGCTCTGTACTTGCGGCTGCACAGCGGTGAGGAGACCATGACCACTGGAGCGTGACTCTGCCCCTCCCTGTGCCCCATTTCCACATCCGCAGGTGAGGAAGGTGACAGCGGTCCCTCGAGTGATTGTGGGAAAGACTTAAGGGAGACGCTGCCCACGGCAGGGTGGCTGAGGCTTGTTGCCTGTTACAGGATGCTTTGTTTTCACACAGCCTCCTTGCTGGAATAAACTTCAGCTGGTTTCTCTTCTGTCTTAGCGTCCGTTTCCCCATGAAGGTGCCCGCTGACCTCTTGCCCTCTCCCACGTGTCACGGGCTCTGGGGCACGCGGAGGCTGATTCAGTGTGTGTGGGGTGCCAGCTCTCACATCTCCGGGGCTCAGAGCACAAGAAGGGCTCAGGGGCTTTCTTTGGTGCCTTTGTTTCTGTTTCCCCGAAGAGCTCTCCGAGTCCTGCTTGGCCCTTCCCGGGACGCTCCCCAAACAGCGGAAGTCCCGAGGGGGACGGCCTGCGGTCAGTCTGACCGTGAGTGTGTCACCCTCAGGTTTGCGCTTTCTCTGTCCTGAGACAGATGTTTGCTCCTTCCACGTGTGTGTGCTGGCAGGTAGGAAGGGGGTGGCCCACGCTCCCATCCAAACCCCTCCACGCGGTGAGGCGTGTGCAGGTTGACGCGACGTGAGTTGGGGGGACAAGTGCCCGCCGGAGGCCTGGCTCCTGGAGACGGAGGGCACGCCAGGGGCACAGCTTGGGCATTCTTGTGGTCCCACCCCTCACCCGTCTCTGCTGGAGGTCCTTCCTGGTTGTAGGTTTCATCTGAGTGTTTATATCATCGTGACCTCCGCCGGGCTCAGTGTCATAGACAGTTCCCAGCAAGGACAGCAGCCTGTCACCTGCCTCATTTCGGGTCGCCTCCGGCCAGGAGGCTCAGCCCGTGCTCACCGGTGGCACATGCTGAGAATAGGCTCTGCCGCTCTTGAAAAGGATTTTTTAAAGAATGGAGTTAGCATCTGGGTCTTCCTTCCTTTACTGACTAAACCTGCCCAATGCATCTTTACTTTGGCTGAAGTCAAAGTCAGGACAATTGATGTTTCAGATGAAAGCTGCTGGAAACAGCCATGTTACAGGGCGGTGTTTGCGGGCATTCAGACGTGAACCAGACCAACCCCTTACACTTGTTTGCTGTTCACTGGGGCTGCAATATTTTCATGCAGAACGCGTGAAAGGAGACACGGTTCGGTGGTGTTTATTAACGACCTTGCCTCATCCTCTGAATTACGGGCGGGACGTCGGGAGATGTGCCAACCATGGTGCCGTGTTTGTTGTGCATCTGTATCCACGACTTGCTGCTGCCATCTCGGGCTCGGATTTTGAAGTAGAGAGAGGGAACGTGGCTTTTCAAATCAGGAGTATTTACAGAACTAGGTTCTGATTTAACAATTGCTGAAGCCCTGGCGCTGGAAATAATAACACACATGAGGAAAGAGAGAATCTTCCCCCCCAGAAACACCTCCACAATGTTGGCTCCTGGGGAGCCTGCTTCGTGAAAAACTAAGGCTTGGCCCATCTGATCCAAAGGGTTTTAAACGAAAGATGGGTGGGCTGCAGGGAAATGCAGTGACAGGCTCAGGTGAACCGTCCCTGGTGTCCCGCTGGCCTGGAGGGGGTGTGGGCTCCCCGCTCCTGGACTCACAGGGAACCCCAGGGCAAGTGTGGGCAGAAGTGCCCCACCACGTGGAGCTCCATTGCTGTGTCCAGCTGACCCCTCCTTCTGGCTCCTGAGCAGCTGCCGCGTGATGCCTGTTCCCAGTGGTCCTTGGTCCCCTCACACGTGCAGCTCTGTCTGGGCCACAGACCACCCTGGGGTGGTGCACGGGGCTCAGGAACCCGGAACACGGGTCCTCTTTCCTCTCCAAACCCAGGTGCTTTTATTTTTGTTGTTTTTATTTTTTTAATTCATTTTTTTTTATTGGAGTATACTTGATTTACAATGTTGTGTTAGTTTCTGCTGTACAGTAAGTAAAGTGAATCAGTTATACGTATGCAAATATCCACTCTTTTAAAGATTCTTTTCCCATATAGGTCATTACAGAGTACGGAATAGAGTTCCCTGTGCTGTGCAGTAGGTTCTTATTAGTTATCTATTTCCTATATAGTAGTGTGTCTATGTCCATCCCAATCTCCCAATTTATCCCTCCCCCCAGGCTGCTTTTATACCTTCAAAACACAAAAGACTAACCCTACCTTCTTTCCCCGAAAATCGGCCTCACCCCCTTTCTTCCGTGCCAAATGTCTCCCAGGGCCTTTCACTGTCTCCGTGGGGTTAAGGACATTGCCTTCAGGGCCTTGGATATGACTCCTACTATAATCCAGAGGGCAAAGATTCTCTGGCAATCTCACACTAAAACAGACGAGAAAAAAACCAGCAACAATCCCCAGCTTGTCCTCACCAAATCACCCCCAAAGTCAGATCTCCAGCAACTATCTCACTACGGAGACAAGAGGAACAGGAACCACAGCAGATGCAGCTGCCAACAATGGAGCTAAAGTCACCTTAGGCTCCATTAACAGAAGCATGGCGTCCAAAACGAAGGTGGTGTTGGCTGTACCGAGCTAGTCACGCCCCCTGGGAGGCAGCTCAATCCTTTTGCGAGGAACGCTGATGGACAAAGGGATGAGGATGCCAGAGGAGGCGACAGTAGCTCACGCTTCTGCCTGGAGAAGAAAAGATTCGTGGAGCAGAGAGGAGGAATTGAAATATATTATCTCTGTTAGAACATATATTTAATAATAAGCATCACACCGTGACTATCTGCTGTGTCTTAGACATTTGGAACATATTAACTCACTTTAGTCCCCACAACACCCCCGTGGGGTGGGATCATTATTCCCATTATACAGATGACGAAACTGAGGCCTGGAGAGGTTCAGTGACTTGCCCAAACTCACACGTAGCAAGTGTCAGAGTAAGGCTCACCTCCAAGTCCTTCGAGGTCCAAAGGCCACATTCCGTCTCCCGTGTCCCCCTGGAGCGTGGGAGAGAGTGCATGGCCTCCGTGTGAAGCTGGGAGCTGAGTCAGAACCACAGGGAAAACATCAAAGGAAGAGACTGAACTCAGCGTAACGGAGAACTCGCTCCCTGCCAGAGTCGTCCAGAGATGGAAGGAACAACCCAGCTGGACCTGAGTGTCCTGTCCCCTGAGGTCTCCAGGCAGGGGCGGAGGCGCTAGGGGTGAGGGTACAGTGGGGTTGTCTACCGTCACCAGGGCCACCAGACGACCCCAGTGAGCCTTCCTGCTTCATTGCTCTATGCAAAGTAACCCCAGCACACAGCTCAGGGAGAAGGGCAAAGGAACTCATGGGGCCGGTACCCGATCACTTCGGAATCATTCGAGGGCGAATGGTGCCCTCCAGTGCGTTAGAGGTCGTGGTTTCTCATTCGTTCATTCATTCATTCACTTATTCGACACGGATGTTTCTGAGTGCTCGCTATGTGCCAGGCCGTGGAGACACAGTGGTGAGGGACACAGTCCCTGCCTTCCAGGAGTCTGTAGACCAGCAGGGCCCAGAGACGTGTGAACAGGTGGGAATAATTAAGAAGGTGCAGGGCGCTAAGAGGCGCCCAACGCAGCTTTGCGGAAAGGGGGAAAGACTCAGGAGCTGGAGAGGAGAAGGGGCAGAGGAGGCGGCCCGTGGGGGAGCCCTGGGGGCCCAGACCCGAGGCTCCAGCAGCCCTGTTGCGCAGCGCAGGTGCCAGGCTGCCCGCTGGCACAGGAGGACCGGGCGCCCCTACAGGGCGGAGTCCCCCCCTTGGCCCTGGCCCCGCCGCAGGGTGAGTCCCCCGCCGCCGGGAGGCTTCTGCTGCTCCAAAACTTCCCGGTGGAAGTCCTGAGTGGGAGCCGTTTCCCCTGGAATTTTCATGAGTCCAGAGTAGTTCTGGACGTTTACAAAGAAACGGGGAGACTGCTCTTTTGTCCCCGGGGTATTACGCTTTGCCACTTGGAAACAAAGCAAGGCTGGTGCATCCCTGCGTTTCTCAGGGGTCCCTTGGTCCCGCTGGCGTGGGCTGCAGAGCCCTGGACTCGCGTGGCAGGGAGTGCCCAGGGGGTTAGGAGGGGTCGGAGGCCAGGGAGGGTCCCGGGAAATAGACATCTCTGGTTCTTGCAGCACCTTCTTCCCCCGGAAGCTCCAGCACGAGCCTCCGCTGTGTAGCCCCAGTCGCCCCTCATCCACCCAGAGCACTGCGTCTCCCACCCTCTCGGCAGCTCCGGCATCTGAATCCCAGTGGGGGGCAACTCAGACCCACCTGGGTCCCCATGGTGCACCTTCGTCCAGGTGTGGTCACAGAACCCAAAATGTGACGGTGAGGAGGGTCAGCCGTTATTTTCCTACCTCTGAGGCAGGGCTGTACTTAGACCATTTCAGACAGATGGTTAACTGTCCTATTTTAAAAGATCTCCAAGGAGGACGATTTCACAGTCCCTGTGGCTGTCTGTTCTAGTATTTAATCATCTTCATCGCCGGCAAGGTCTCCTTTAGGCCGCATCTAAATCTCTTTGGTTGTGACTTGAGTCTTGTTCCTGACAGTAGATGCTGTGGTCTTCTGCGTCGGGTGAGGGGAGGGCTCTGGTCCTAATTTTGCTGCCTTTGGGAATCATCTACTCTATTTTGACACCCTTCTTCTTGGAGTTTATTTCCTTTATTGGTAAACATGGGGGTTGAGCTAGGCATGATTCCCAAGGACTCCTCCAGCTCTAAAAGCTGTGACTTCTCAAATTAAAAAAGTGCTGCCTAGGTATCCCAGGCAATTCAGTACCCCGTGGAAATAATCATGCTTTGTCACATGGCAAGCTTGTAGCTGAAATTTGAAATGATGCCACAGAGACCCAGCCTGGAAAACCATCTTTCCCTTCTTCTGGGGAGGAAGAGCAGAGGAGGGCTGGGGTCACTCGAAGCTGGACGTTTCAGAGTCACTGCAGAGAAGTGACAGGCCCAGGCTCCAGCTCCTGGCAGCCGAGAAGGCGACCCAGAGGAGGGCCCTGGTGTGGGGGGCTCCCCACCCTTCGCTACCACGCCGGCCCTTGCCCCAGGGAGGGGACTACCTCGAGGCATTTTCACAGAACTCGGTAGTGACCCGAGAAGGGGGCCGTCACAGTAGCCCCTGGCTCTGAAGGACGCAGGACCCTGAGGATGGCAGTTTGCCAGGAACAGAGGCAAAGGCTCCACACAAGAAGCGAGAGGATACTGAAGACAAAGTATGCTTATTTCCCAGTTTTTTAAGCACATTCTTGTCTGCTGCCTTTGGCATGCGTACCCCCAGGGGCCAGCTCTCTCCGGGCCAGCATCAGTCACCTCGCTGTCGAGGACAGTTGTCCATGCAGCTCATCCGAGGCCGGCTTCCACCAGCCAAGCTCGCCCAGCATCCGGCCTCACCTGTGAACACGGCTTCAGTCAGTGACTGGATCTCATCCTGGGACAGACTGACCTGCCCTTCTCTTGGATACCCTTACCTCCTCTTCTCTTGGATACCCTTACCTCCTCAAGCGCTTAAAAGGAGACAGAAATAAAGAATCCGTTGTTGGGCAGGCATGCGAAGCATTTTAATCCTCTGTACATGTAAATGTGAGATTGTAGAATTTCTCTTGCTCTTATTACTTGGATCATCAGACATTGCCCTGGGCTCACTGTCTGCTGACAGCTGTCCGAGGTAGCTGGGAGTTAAAGTGTATTCGGGACCCAGCTCACTCTTGAAATTGTTTGTTAAAAGCTGTAGGGTACTGAGAAGGCCACACACTATATGATTCCAACTATATGACATTCCGGAAAAGGCAAAACTGCGGAGACAGTACAAAGATCAGTGGTTGACTGGGGGCAAGTGCTGGGGGGGGGCGGTGGCGGATGGAACAGAGAGGGTTTTTAGGGCAGTGAAAACACTCTCCATGATACTGTGATGGTGGGTAAAGTCATCACACATTTGCCCAAACCCACTGAAAGTACAATACTGAGAAGGAGCTCTTAGGCAGACGATGGACCCTGGGTGATTATGATGTGTCAGTATAGGTTCACCCTTGTTAAAACATGTACCACTCTGGTGGGAGATGTTGCTAATGGGAGAGGGGTGTGTGGGAAATCTCTGCTCCTTCCTCTCGATTTTATTGTAAACCTAAAATTGTCCTAAAAAACAAAGTCCTTACAAAAACAAAATAAAGCAAGAGAAAACAACAAAAGACAGTTGTTGGGTACAGCAGAAATTGCCCTGGGCCCCCGAAGGGGAAAGAAAGGGCAGAGCACGCCACGCCCCCATGGAGTCTCCCTTCCATGCAGGAGAAAAGAGACCTGAGAAAATCATTCCTGTTGACTTGTCAGTGACTTAGAAGCTGGAGGAGTTCTTTCCCGTAGGGCTACTGTACTCTAAAACAGGACACTTAATGAATCACCGTGTAACCCAAAGATTGCATTTCTGCTCATAGAGATCGAGTCCCTGTGGCATTTTGATGGAGCCTGGGGGACACACTGTCAGTGTCTGGGGGACAGGTGGGCTTCCTTACACACTCATCTCACACTCTGTGGGCGAACACTTAACCTCACGCCATCGCGGGCTGGCCCTTCTGGAAAGGGTGACCCCTAAGCTTCTCAGACCCCTAAATCCTCATTAGTGCTCACAGACACTACTGAGTTCTTAGCGCTGCATCACAGATACTTTATTCTTATCTGTGTTACTTGGGAATTCTTGGCCACTTAAGACACAGAGTCCAGATTTTAAAATAAGTAATGGGTTTTGAAAGGTTTTTCATAAGCCAAAGAAATGTAAAAGAAGAGGATTGTGTTTTTAAAAGAATTAATTTATTTATGTTTGGCTGTGTTGGGTCTCCATTGCTGCGTGCAGGCTTTCGCTAGTTGCAGCGAGCGGGGGTACTCTTCGTTGTGGTGCGCGGGTTCTCATTGCGGTGGCTTCTCTTGTTGCGGAGCACAGGCTCTAGGTGCGTGGGCTTCAGTAGTTGTGGCTCGCAGGCTCTAGAGCACAGGCTCAGTAGTTGTGGTGCAAGGGCTTAGCTGCTCCGTGGCATGTGGGATCTTCCCTGACCAGGGCTCAAGCCCGTGTCCCCTGCGTTGGCAGGCGGATTCTTAACCACTGCGCCACCAGGGAAGCCCTGAGAAGAGGACTGCTGAGATGTGATTCCGGAACTATTCCTAGAGATAGCCGGACCCATGCTCGAAGGGGCCGGTGTTCTGACACATGAGGAGCACTCACAGGTCTTCAAGTGTCCTTTTCCTTTCCAGTCATTGTGGGAACAGATCTGGCCTGGGTGGGATTTCTCCTTTTTCTTGCTGGATGTGATTTTTCTCTCATTCAAGTCACCTCCCAGAGATCCAATCCCTGCCTGTCCTGGGCTCAGGTGTTTTCAGAGGTGAAATCCCTAAACATGAATTTTGTCAATAAGAGCTTGTAAGACAGACACTGGGGAGAAGAAGTGGATAAACCAGGTGTTACAGATGGGACACTGGCAAATGCAGGGATGACACGTTAGGTAAGTAAACGCAGCTTGTATAGGTGGGAAATTGCAAAAGGCAGACGCTGTGAGTGATGGGCTGTGGGCAACATCTGTCTCTAATACATGACACAGGCCTCTTACTAGACAAATAAGAGCCGAAACTCTCACAAAGAGCCTCAGCCCCCCAGAAGAGGGTCGTTTTAGCTAGGTAGCCCACTACATAATGATGTGAGAACAAAGGACGCAACCTCTCTCCAAAATAATCTCCCTGGGGAACTACCAGAGAGGAACACTTTTAAGAACATGAGCTACCAAGGCCAGCCTTTCATGTACATACTGTTGTGAAATATTTGGGGGAAGGAGGGGGCAGGTCTCCTGGTCCCGAAACATCTCCTCTACCAGCCTGCAACAGGCTGACAATGGTTCCTTTGGATCAACTCCTCACCACCTTCAGTATTATAGGACATCATTCATTTATCAAATGTTTCTTAAGCATTTACTAGGAACCAAGCACTATCCTGGGGAAAGGAAATTTAAAGGCAAGTAGAACATGGTTCTTGCTCTTGAGATGCTCAAAGTCTAGTTGAAGAGACAGGAGGTAAAGAAATGACCAAATAAACAAATAATAAATAATAAGCAGCATAACTGGTGCTTGAGACAGATGTCTACAAGGCTCTATGGGGGACAGAGGAAGGGACGTCTCACCCACCTGAGCAGGCTTCGGGACGTGATGGAGCTGCGACTTACAGGAAGCAAAGGATGCCAGACAGGTGCCAAGGGTGGGGGCTGGAAGCCAGGATGAAGGAGAGAAGAAAGGAGGGATGATCTTGGACCATGGGGCCCTCAGGGTAGCAGAGAACATCCCTGTGTCGGGGCAGGGGTTACAGGCCTTGGGTTTCCATGGAACATCTTGTAGCTGTTGAGAGATGCTTCTGGAGATGGGGGGCAGGGTTTATGCAAAGAGATGGAGGATGGCAGAGACCCATTTGTCTGCTTGGCCACTTTGTTGAAAGCATGACAGCACCACGTTTTTCTTTCAAGTCATCCCCTCTTCGTTCAACTTTTTGCCCCTCCGCCCAGGTGCTGCTTTCCTGCCCAGTGGAGGCTCACCCATGACCTCAGCCGTGAGAAGGGTAGCCAGCAGATTTTTGAGGTTGGACAGTAAAACTCTATCTGTTTTTTGTTTTTGTTTTTTTAAAAAAACATTCATAATTTGGGCATTTTAAAAAGTATTGACAATGGCACAGGTCTTTGTATGATGGGAAATGCTTTAGCCCCGCACTTACCAAACTGGAGTAACATTGATGAGCCCCTGGAAATGGAGCTTGCTCTGCCCTCTGCAGAACAATCCATCTTGATGGGGCCTTAGCTAAATGCATAGACTTGACAGCAAACAATTTAGTTAATCCAACTCCTACCCCTCCAGGATTCGCTTTCAGAGTCTGGAGGGAAATTTCCAGGCAGAAAATGGTTACTTAGATGAAATTATTGAAGTTTTATTGCCTGAGAAATTTGGCAGGATTTGGTTATCAAGGTCTAGTGTAGGCCGGGTGACGTGGAGATGCTAAGTGCTCTTGACTTTCTGAAGAATTGGTTCAAATAGATAACAGGCTCTTATGTAAGAGATGGAGGCCAAATGTTCTCTTTTTCCAAAGAGGGAAAAAAGACAAAAAGAAAAGGGCTGGAACTGTGGTTAGTGATGTTTAGGTTGGACCAGGCGTGATCACTGGGTCCTGCTATCGATGGTCAGAGATGTTGTAAAATCCCATCTTCCCGGTAATAAATACCCCGCTGTGTCTACACTTCTACTTACCTCGCATTTTCATACTAATACGTCATCTTGTGCTCAGACCCCTCTCCTGGGGGGTCTCCCAGTTGGTGGTTGAGAGAGCTGATACTCACAGGCCATGAGAGGCTTGGCCAAAGTCACACAGCTGGGCAGGAGCAGGAACAGGCTTTGAACCCAGAGTTCATTCCAATACCTAACCCTCGTGGCTCCTTGACGGTGACCGAAAGCACAACACATTCACATCCACCCGATGAATCCCGACTGGAGTCCAGAATGGAGAGTATGGCTTCTGAGGCTGGCAGAATTCAGTCTCATATCATTGAAAGGGTAAATACAAGCAGTGAAGTCCCAGGGCCTGTTCTGTTTGGCGTTTACTGATGAAAACCATACTTATAGATGGAACGATTCTGTCATGGAGTAAAATGCAAACAATCTGGGGTCAAAAAGACCCCATCGGGAGGGTTTGCGGGGCCGTGCACCCTCTGGGATAACGTGACCGCGTGACACTGCATTTCTTTCTCCAAGGAGCTCAGGGTAAAAACCTTGGGAAGGGAGGCAAATCCTTCAAGACCGTGTTGGGGATGGAAGGCAGAGTGAGAACAGGAACCAGGGCTGTTCACATGTTGCCTGTCGCCTGCCTTTATTCCATATAAATACAGGCTCAGTGGCCGGGCCGGCTGGGGCCTCCCAGGGCCTCGGGCTGTGTCCAATTGGGAGTCTCCACACCGCTTTCCTTGCATAGCCCCCAAAAAGAGTTTTGAAAAAGTACGGGCCTCATCATACATTTCAAGTTACATCCCCAAATTTTCATGATAAGTTTAAATGGTTGTAAGTGATGCAATTTCTGGTGCTTTGTAGATCTTGACAGTTTAAAGTAAAATAAAATTGTTGCATCACTCTTTAAAAAGTTTCCAATGAAATATAAACACCCGAGCTGTTTGAAACCTTCTATTATCTGCTCAAAAATATATAAAAGCTCTTTTTTTAAAAAACAAATATTTCGCATCATTTCTTTTTCTCCTTGGAAACATTGTTCCATTCCATTCCCTCCATAAAGTTTTACCCCGATACAAGATATTTTTATGCTTGAAAGTCTTTCATTGATCACACTATCACACTGCTCTGCCACAAAAAGAGATATAAATTGATATTTAAATTAAAATAAAATTCCTGTCACTATAAGGCTCGGTGCCACCAATTTCTTCTGGGTTCAACTATCATTAAAAATATTATTAGTGTTACAACCGAGCAAAACAACACAATTACATGATGAGCTTTAAAAGTAATTATCAATATAAAATTTAAATGGTGTTAGAAATGTATCTCTTAAAGAGACGGATGGTTGGAGGGGTGTGGGCCCTGATTAAAGGAGGCTTTCTAGACACGAATGTTTCAAATGCCTCCATCTTTGGTGCCTGGAGAGACTCATGTCACAGGGAGATGGACATGGAAGGATGGGGGTGTGTGTGACAGGTATGTCTCTCCTCTGCAGCATGGGAGACGGATGGCTGTGACGGGTCCGAAGAGAATGGACAACTTCCGCCCCAGGTTGTCCTCAGACCAGTGTTAAGATTGGGTATGTAGGAAATTTGAGGCTCTGGAAACTGATTCCATTAAAACCCTTCCAGGTACCACATGGGTTCCTCATACAAGTTTGAAGGTGCCCAAAACTACTCCAAACACTTTCTGAGCCCATTTGGGAAAGTGTCAACGTGTGCTGATTCACCCACATAAGAATAGTTTTCATAAGTTATTCAATATAAATATAGGCATAGGATGTATATATGTATACATATAGCTGATTCACTTTGCTGTACAGTAGAAACTAACAACATTGTAAAGCAAATGTACTCCAATAAAAATAAATTTAAGAAAACATATTGAGAGAGGAATAAAAAAACATAGGCATAAATACACCTGTACTTTCAGCAGACTTAAAGAAGGAAATGTGTTTGGGGGTATTTTGTCCGTAAAATCAATTGAAATGGATACTGTCACTGATGTATCTAGAACAAACAAAAACAATGGTATGCTACATAAATTATAAACGCTCTCAGCATTCCTCCATCACAAGATCTTTACGGTTACAACCTTCCCTCTTATGAATGAGAATCATTGACTGATTTTTATGATGATTGGAATGGAAACCAGTTCAACTAACCAGAACTTGGTGCATCTCTAACCACACATGGGGCACACACGGAGTTGCTGGCTGACATCAGAGTGTTAGTCAGGATGCGCAATGGTATACGTTGGCAATGACTTCCAAATTCTTGGGGCTTTAGTATAATAAAAGCTTATTTCTGGCGTGTGCTACATGTCCAGACAGGGTCAGTGGGAGAAGCTCTGCTTCACAAAGCCACTCTGGGATCCCGGCCGATGGATCCGTCTTTATCTTGTAGCTGCTCCATCTGGACTTCGTGGCAGAAGAGAGAAAAGAAGCATCCCAACAGGCCTCTCATTATCTCAACCTGGAAGTGACACACCTCACTCTACTCGCGTATCACTGGTCAGAACCAGCCCAATAGTGTGTCCAAATACAGGTGAGACGTGAATGCTTCCGTGTGGCCAAACAGAATGTTCTTGGAACTAAACTGTAGTAGAAGTTTATTTAGGTGTCACTTTATAAGCAGCCTTAGTCAGTTTGGAAAAAAGTGATTCCCAAGGTTTGGTGATTAATAATAAAATAATGAGGTTATATTCATTGCGAACAGTGATTATAGAAGCAGGGCGGAACATGAGAAGGGCAGAAAATTTGAATCTGAAACGGAATATGGCAAAACTGGTAAACTTTGCAGGAATGACACTTGTCTTCAAGTATGACCTTGACCTAAGGCCTCTCCAGGGGCAGAGCGAGCTCTGCAGGGTAGTATGAGGAGATGGTTGGGAGTGTCCTGCCATGCTTGAAAGCTGCCAAGGTCTTGGTTGCACTGGGCTCCAGCTGGCTGTTGAACGGAAGTCATTTGGCAAGTTAACGACGGTCACCTCTCAGGAGGCACCCTTTTTGTGTAAGCCCCTGGACTTTGCTTTGTCTGAGTTGGTATCCAGTTGTATTATGGGGCACCGAACTCACTGTGAGGGTGGTGATGATTAGTAATAACTTCTCTACCCCCGGGTCTTGGAAAATTGCCTTTCAACAGCTCAGAAGATAGAGTGACTAAGCCAGGTCTGGTACCAAGGCGGAATCAGTCAGAGGGCATTTGGGTTTTCTTCCTGAGAATGTAAATATTTGGAATGGCTCCTATCTGCGTGGCCTGTATTACTATTCCTGTAGATTTGATACGGGGAAGAGACTGCTGTAGGTTGACCCAAGGGTATCCCTCTAACAGAGCCCTAGAATCTACAATCAGAACAGAACATCCAAGCGGGGAAAGTGGGGGAGGGGTGGTGGTGGGATGAATTGGGAGATTGGGATTGACATATATACACTAATATGTATGAAATAGATAACTAATAAGAACCTGCTGTATTAAAAAAAAAGAAAAAGAACAGAACATCTCTTTAAAAAAGAGGCTTAGGGAACAAATATCCTTTTTTGTTTAATGAGGTGCCGTTGCCCAAATGTCAGGCAAAGCATTACCTGACCTATGTCAGATCAGGAAGCAGAAATTTTCTAGTCTAACATAATTTCTGATATTGTAGGAAAGCAAGCTGGAAATTAATGCCATGGAATTCTAAGAGAGATGCATGCAAAGTGACCCTTCAGGAAGGAATAATCCAGAGCACAAATATGAACTGAGCCATCATTTATTCTTCTTCCATGGGCAAGAAGGGGAAAAACCAGGGTCAGAGAGAGAAGACATTATAGATTGAAAGCCAGCTGAAATATCAAGGGAAAGGTGAAATGACCAAGAGTTATATTAATAGGAGGGCTGTGAATTGAACAAGAGTTAACAGCTGACTTCTGATGGCCAGAGAAAGGTGTTTACTCTCAGGACCATGTTTGGAAGATAACCAAGAACTCAGGATGCATCCAGAAAGACAGAAGGAGAGGAGAGAACGTTTGTAAAAGCTGGTTAGAGGAGAAAGGTTCTGGAAGGCCTACTGAAGGGGGCACCTTCTGGATTACGTTAAGAAAACAGTTTCTCCCCAGCCTGGAATAGTGAGGAAGGTAAAGGGGTAGGGAGGCTGGGTAGCAAGATGAGCTCTGGGTTTAAAGTCAAGTCCACTCCCACAGAGAACAGACTTGTGGTTGCCAAGGGGGAGGAGGTGGGGGAGGGATGGACTGGGAACTTGGGGTTGGTAGATGCAAACTATTAGATATAGGATGGATAAACCACAAGGTCCTGCTGGATAGCACAGGGAACTATATTCAACATCCTGTGATAAACCATACTGGAAAAGTGTATAAAAAAGTATGTGCATATACGTATAACTGAATCACTTTGCTGTACAGCAGAAATTAACACAACATTGTAGATCAACTATACGTCAATAAAATAAACTTTTAAAAAAGTCAGGTCCACTCCTAGCCGCTGAGCTGTGTGGCCAAGTTACTTAACTTCCCAGGAGTTCAGTTTCTCTAATTTAGAAACTGGGGGGTAATGTTTCCCCACAGAGTTGTTTTAAGTGTGGGATCGAGCACTGAGGGAAAGGGGTGCCTTCAACGTAGGCGGCAACGCTGGACTTATTTACCACTCACTTCACTAAGTCTTGACATACATCCATCACTTCCATTTTATAAATCAGAGAGAGAGAGAGAGCCAGAGGGAGTTAGCCAAAGTTTCTGTAACTAGTAACGGTTGGACGTGGGATTCAAAGGATGTGATGAAGAGACTTAGGGCGTGTTAAGGCCGTGTCGCGGGTTGAATGGTGGTCCCTCAACATGTGTGTCCACGTCTGACGCCCAGAACCTTGACGGTGACCATACTTAGTTACCTTAAGGATCTCGAGAGGGAGATGTCATCTTGGCTTATCCAGGAGCCCTAAATCCAATGACAAGTGTCCTCGAGAGACTTGACAGGCCACGAGGAGGAGGCAAAGGGACAAAGAGACAGAGCCAGGAGGGATGTGGTCAAAGGCCGAGGGGGGTGCTTCCCGGTGGCGCAGTGGTTGAGAATCTGCCTGCCAATGCAGGGGACACGGGTTCGAGCCCTGGTCCGGGAAGATCCCACATGCCGCGGAGCAACTAGGCCCGTGCACCACGACTACTGAGCCTGTGCTCTAGAGCCTGTGTGCTGCAACTACTGAGTCCACATGCCGCAACTACTGAGTCCACATGCCACAACTACTGAGCCCGTGTGCCACAACTACTGAGCCTGCGCTCTAGAGCCCGCGAGCCACAACTACTGAAACCCGAGTGCCACAACTACTGAAGCCCGAGTGCCACAACTACTGAAGCCCGCGGGCTTAGAGCCCGTGCTCCGCAACAAGAGAAGCCACCACAATGAGAAGCCCGTGCACCGCAACAAAGAGTAGCCCCCGCTCGCCACAACTAGAGAAAGCCCGCGTGCAGCAACGAAGACCCAACACAGCCAAACATAAATAAATAAATAAATTTGTATTAAAAAAAAAAAAAAGCCAAGGGGTGTCTGTGGCCCCCAGAAGGTGGAAGAGGCCAATGGACGGTCCCCTGGGGCCCCTGAAGGGAGTGGGACCCTGCCGGATTTCAGACTTTTAGCCTCCAAAACTGACAGACAAAATATGTGTGTTGTCTTAAACCACCCAGTGTGTGGTCATTGTTTGGGCAGCCCTAGGGACACTAAGACATGTTGGAACGTGTGTCCGTGGTGGCCTTTGAGCCCCTCAGAAGTGGGCAGCTGGGTCTGAAGGGGTCAGAAGGTCACCCACAGGAAACGAACTTCTCTAGGGCCTTGACAAGATGCTAAGAAAATCATTTCAACCATTCAGCTCTTTTCTTGCATCAGCTTCTCTTTGCAAAGAGCTGTGGGCCATGGGGCCCCGTGGCCCCGTTTTGCAGAGGAGGGGTACTGGCCAGCTGCATGACTTGGCCTGGACTGGTGTCTTGCTGACCCAGAGAGAGACCCACAATTTGCACCCACACGTCCGGTATGAATTCTCCCACAGGGAGAGCCAGTCGCCAGGGCAGGCTGGCCACCGTCTTGCCGCTGTCTGTCTTGGGTGATTAAGTTGCTGGAGATCACGAAGGTGGGCGTGATCCCCTGTTGTCACCCCTGTGATCTGAGAATGCTTCGGCTGAGCCCCCCTCACCTCCAAACACTCTGGCCTCCCCTTGGGCTTCAGGTGGGGTAAGCTGCCAGGAGCCTTTTCCTTAAATGCAACACGTACAGACACCCCGGCGGGTTTGCAGGGATCTGGTCTGTCCTGTGGCCTCTGGACAAGTAGGTGAGGAGGAGAGATTCAGTTTGATGACGGGGTCAGTCTGCACCCTCGTCAGCCCTGCTCTCTGAATCGTGAGCTGGGAGAGTTTTCCCCTTCCTCCCCTCCATTTTAGTTCCGAGCCTGAAATGTCTCGTGTAGAGGGGATCTGCATAGACCCGGGCTCAAATTCCAATTCTATCACTTACTGACCAAGCAATCTTGGGGAAGAAAGATAACCTCTTAGCTGCCATTTCACACCTGCAGAACGGGGCTGGTCAGGCTCTTTGGCCGGGCTGGGGAGAGGTTGGGGCCCAGAGTAGCCCCTCGACATGGTTTTCTTGTGGGGGTGAAGGATGGTAACAGCCAGCACACACGTTCCACATGCTTCACCTGGATTATTTGATTTAATTTTTGCCCCTGCCCGGAGAGGGAGGTACCACTGTTAGCTCCATTTCCCAGAAACTGGGCATCAGGAAGTGAAATCAGGCGTCCATGCTCCCACGGTTCAGAGCAGGGAGAGCCTGGCCCTGTGCCTGGCCCATCTCCAAAGACCAGGCTCTGAACTGCAGGTGTTATTCAATGACGGTGATTAGTGTGAATTCAACAGGTATATGCTGAGGGCACCTATGTGCTGGCACTAACTACTGACTCATGAAAGCATCTAAGCAAGTAGCCTAGTAAAAGTTGGGAGTACCGCTCAGGTGTGTCCTTAGCTTTGATGGAGGGAGCACGTCGAGTGGCGGCTGATTGCAGGACTTCGGCCTTGCCCAGGGGACGAGTCCATGGAGGTTGCTGCCTCGGTGTCTGAGGACAGGTGCCTGGGTTCAAATCCCAGGTTTTCCAAAATTCATCAGCTGTGAAGACTCCCGCCAGCTAGTTGACCCTTCTGTGAAATGACCCTTATATAACATGGGGTAGTAGAGTTGGCCCTCCATATCCACGGGTGTCTGTAAAGGGTGGATAATTACACTTCCCTCATAGGGATGTTCTGGGGAGCAAATGACTGTAATAATCTTTTTAAAATTGAAATATAGTTGATTTACAAAATTGTGTTAGTTTCAGGTGTACAGCAAAGTGATTTGGTTATACATACATATATATGTATCTACTCTTTTTTGAATTCTTTTCCATTATGGTTTATTACAGGCTATTGAGTATAGTTCCCTGTGCTATACAGTAGGTCCTTGTTGTTTACCTATTTTATATATAGTAGTGTGTATATATTAATCCCAAACTCCTAACTTATCTTTCCCTCCCTTCTCCTTTGGTAAGCGTAAGTTTGTTTTCTTTGTCTGTGAGTCTGTTTCTGTTCATAAACAAGTTCATTTGTATCATATTTTAGATTCCACATATGAGTGATATCATATGATATTTATCCTTCTCTGTCTGACTTACTTCACTTAGTGTGATAATCTCTAGGTCCATCCATGTTGCTGCAAATGGCATTATTTCATTCTTTTTTATGGCTGAGTAATATTCCATTGTAGAAATTGTATAAATATACCACATCTTCTTTATCTATTCATCTGTCAATGGACATTTAGGTTGCTTGCATGTCTTGGCTATTGTGAATAATGCTGCTATGAACACTGGGGTGCATGTATCTTTTCGAATTAGAGTTTTCTGGATATATGCCCAGGAGTCAGATTGCTGGATTATATGGTAACTCTACTTTTAGTTTTTTAAGGAAACTCCATACTGTTTTCCATAGTGGCTGCTGTAATAATCTCTTACTGTTATCATTTAAACAACATTTTTTTGGGATATTTAGATTGTTTCCAAGTTTTTCAGTCTTACAAATGAACTGTAATTAACAAATTCGTTACAGTCTTAATTGCTTCCAAAGGAAATATTTGTGGTCATTTAAGGAATCTTTTCCAGAGTGAATCAGGCACTCAACACACAGTGAGTGTCCCTATATACCAAGCATTATGCTTTGCACAAAGAAAAATGAAACATTTCTCTCTCTGAAGACATTTAAGATGTAGCGGGAAGGAGGGCAGAGAAAAGGCACATCTGCATCCAGACATTACACCACACACCACGCGGGAAGAGTGCACACACACAGCACCCAGGGAGGGCAGAGGGGAGGGCGTCTTCACCAGAGAGTCAAATCACTCCAGGAAAGATAGAAAGATCCTCCTCCTCGGCTCCCACCATCTCCCAAACCCCCACTCGGAATTCAGGATGGTTTCCGTTTGTCACGTTGAGAATCTGTTCCCTGGAAAGGGAGCACTGAAGGCTGTGTTCCAAAGTTAGAAGCCGAGATATGGGTGCTTATTGCAAGACCAAATATTTAGGAAGTACCTTTCTCTGCAAGGGAAAGAACACGTTTCACAGCTGGAAAGAGAAGTGAAAAACGAAACTAGAGAGGCATGAAGGTAATATTTACTTGCTAGATTTACACGGTGCCTACCCTGAGAAAAGCCTGGCTGCAAATCCCATCTGTGCCCCTGACACAGGGCACCCGCTCTCAGTTACCGGGCTCCTTGTGAATTCCCTGGGTCACACTTTGCAATCATTTTACTGTCACTTTAAACTGCTCGGTCCCCTGCCCTGCCCCAGCTGACCCTCGGTCACCCCTTTGAGCATAGGATCACAGTACCAACACGTGTTTGGAGTCAGACCCTCCTGGGCTAAGTCCAGGCTCTGCAGTTTATCAGCTGGATGACTCTGGACACGTAAAATTTCTAAGTCTCAGTTTCCACATCTGTAAAATGGGGATAGTAATCGCAACAGTAATACCAGCCTTACCCTTGCAACGAGGATTAAGGGAGATAATGCCGGTAAAACACCTATCACAGCCCAGGGCACTCAGCAGTGTTAGCTACTGTTATTATTCCTGTACTGCAGTGTGTAAAGGGGGGCAAACTGATTTTAATATTAGTTTAAACAAACAGGCGCACGGGTCTCTGAGACACAGGCCTATAATGCACCCTAAAGCTAAATGGAAGCGATATTCGGATTTGTGTCATTTCTGATTTTCTCTCTTAGCTTGAAAATTGAGGATGAACACACCAGAATGGTAAAGAGGCCAGATTTCTCTAGACCACTGTTCACAGTAGACTGAAGATAACGTATAAAGCTTAATGCATCTCACAGGCGCCTTTGCATTTTAAGCTGGGGCCCAAACCCTCGGCCAAAGAAATGGGGCTGGAGCAGTGAGGTTTCAGACATGAACGAGGGTGCCGATGGAGGCATTTTGATGCAGTGAATGGTGGCATCTCAGGTACTCATACACTCATTCCACACATATTTATTAACTACCCTCTGCCAGACATTGTTCTATACACTTGAGATAAACTGGTGAACAAAAAGGACAGAGATCCCTGCCCTCATGGGATTTACATTTTAGTGGGGAATACAGACAGTAAACAATACAATGAATGAATAAGTAGTACAGTATGTTAGACAGGGATTAAATACCAATTAAAAAGTAGGGAAAGGGGAGATTGAGAGTGCTGGAGGGGCTGGTTGGGGGATTGGTTCCAGGACCTCCGCATATATCAGAGTCCGTGGGTTCTCAAGTGCCTTTTTACAAAATAGTGTCGTTTAGTCCCCCCACCCCCCCAACCCGCGGTTCTGTATCTGCGGTTCTGCATCCGCGGCTTCGCAACCCGCGGATACTGAGGTCTGAATGTCCTAAGTACGGTGGTCAGGGTGAACCTCGCTGAGAAAGTGAGATTTGAGCAGTCTTGAAGTAAGTGAGGGGTTCATCAGGTGGATAGCTGAGGAGAGGGTTGCAGGCAGTAGGGACAGCTAGAGCAAAGGGCTCCAGGGGTGTGTGTGTGTGTGTGACAGAGAGGGAGAGGTGTTCCTGCAGAGTCTGGGGCAGTGCTAGGAGCTAGTGAGGCTGGAGCAGTGGGAGACCAGTAGGGGAGGCCGTAAGAGTAGCTGTACCCGCTGTTTCTGTGGGTCCCTGGAGGCTGCTCTGAGGACCTGGCTTTTACTAAGTGAACTGGGGACCTCTGGGGGGTTTGCGCAGTGGGGTGCTGGGACAGGTCCCTTTAGATGCCATATTGAGAAGATACCAAAGGAGGGGAGGGAGGGTAGACGCGGGGCAGCAGCCTCTGCGGGAACTCAGGCGAGGGACCATGTCGGCTCAGGCCTCGGGGTAGCAGCGGGGGAACTGAGAAGCGGTCACATGCACGATTTTTCGGGATTTCCCGAAGGACCAGATGAGAGAATGAGAGAGAAAGGAGTCAAGAACGACCCCAGGTTTTTGGCCCCATCCGCTGAGATGGGGAGGCTGTTGAAGAGCAGCTTTTGCACAGAGAATAAAGAGTTCGGCGTTTGGAAATGTTAGGCTTGAGATGTCCGTCCGCCTCCGGGCGGAGACCGAGTGCGCTGGGTAGCCTGGCGTTCAGGAAGGGAGGTCTGGGCTGGACACACCGAGCTGGATGGGCTCCCCCGAGGAGGAGTGCGGATGGGGAGGGGGGGTCTGAGGGTAGGAAGGGGGACGTTTTCCCAAGAGGGAGCTGTAGGCACCCCTGCCAGGGCTCAGGCAGCCCCGCTCTCAGGCGCCCGGGCCTGCAGGGGGTGCCATGGACCTTCAGTGGCTGCCTGAGGGACGGGGAGAAAGGTTTGCTGCTCCGGGAAGGACAGGCGCTCAACAGATTCCCGCCGGAGTGGCAGAAATAATTAAGAGGAGAAGGTGAGGATATCCTGGTAGCACACGTGCTCGGTGGCCTCGGAGGAATTAAGAAAACCCGGGTCTATTAGTCTGCTCAGACATCTGGGCACCAGTGCCTCGCCAGGAGGCTCCGCCTCTCGGGCCCTCTCTCTCTGCCCCCGTCTCTCCGCATCCACGCCACTCGTGCAACCGCCCTGGTCGTAATCCACCAAATAGCGCCGTGGCGCCGCGGCTCCTTTTGCTGCTTCGCGCAGTGGCCCGATCCGCAGAGACTCTAGGTGGGCAGATGGCCCCTCCTCTTGGAGTTGCGCGCCCGAGGCCTCGCCGCCGAGGGGGCCGCGCAGGACACGGGGGCCGGGGCGGGGCGCGAGGGGTGTGTCCGGGCGGCATGCGGGCCGAGGCGCGGGCGGCGGGGCGAGCAGGGGCTCGAGCTGCGCTCGAGTCGGCGCTGCGCGCCCCGCGCCGTGCGCCCCGCGCCGTGCGCCGGGCCCCGCGCGCCGCCGCCACATCTGGAAGCGTTCAGAGCGTCCGCCTGGGGCGCGCCGGGCTGGCGGGCGGGGCGGCGGGCCGCGGGGTGAGCGCCGCGCTCCGCGCTCCTGCCCGCGGCTCCCTCTCGCCGCCTCTGCAGAAACAGCTCCTGCCAGAGCGGCGCGCGGCGCGGCCCGGAGCGGCGGCGCCTTCCTGCCTCCTCGCCCTCGGGACTCGCCGGACCTTCTGGCAGAAAAAGCGGAGCAGGGCCGGGGAGGACGCGCCGAGAGCGGGCGGAGACGGTTCAGGCCGGCGGCCGGCGGGCCTCTCCCGCCCTGGGGTCCGCGCTCCCCTCTCCCCTTCCGCCTCCTCTCGCTCTGCCTCCCCATTTATTTTTTCAAATGCTGTGGCCGCCAGAGGTGCGGCGCTGAATTCTTGGAAGGGGCCCGGATGTGCTGAGGATGCATTACAATTTCACTGAAGGAGGCAGTAGTGGAAAGGATCAGTTTTTGGTGTTTGATGCAATAATGGGAATCAGGTAATCATCAGAAGGGAAGAAGAGCGACTGCAGATCCACGGCTTCCTCGAATTTTGCACGAAAGCCGCCGGCCTCGGAGGAGGGATTAGTGCCGACCCGCTCGGGCGTGTTTGACATTTCTTCCTCTTTGTGGCTTCTTCTCCTTTTCAAACAATTCTTGGTCCATGGTCAATGAAAACACGAGGATGTACATTCCGGAGGAAAACCACCAAGGTAAGGCTGGACCCCGCCGCCGCGCCCGCCGGCCTCGCCCGCGCGCCCCGCGTCCTTCTCCCTCAGCGGCCGGGGGCCCGCGAGACCCTGGCCGAACCGCGCGGAGCCCGAGCGGAAAATCCCCGCCCCTCCCCCGCCCGCGCCCGCGGCCCCCGAGCCGCGCGTCCGGAGAATTCCGGGCGAGGGGAAAAGTTCCCAAGTGTCTGCTCCGGCCTCGCTGGCTCGCGCTCGCCGGGAGAGCCCGACTACCCGGCCGGCGACGCCCCAGCCCGGTGGGCCGGGGTCCTCGCCTCGCCCGGGCGCGGCTGGGAGCGCGCGCGCGCGCCCCGCACCAGGCCGGCCGGCGCCCCCGCCCGGGCAGCGCGCTCCAGGGGGGCGGCTTCGAGTCTTGGCGCCTCTCCCCTCCCCTCTCCCTCTCTCTCCCTCTCTCTCCCTCTCCCTGTGGACCGCCTCCCCCCATCTCTCTCTCAATCTCTCTCTCCCCCCCCCCCCCCCGCCCCGTGTCCCTCTTCGGCTCACCTACACCCACCCACCTCTTTGCGGCCACTGACCCCCGCGCGCCCACGCCCCGTGTGTTCTTATTCGCACCCACATGTGGGCTAGCACCTGAGGATGTCAGCGGTTAGAATTCGGGCGGTGTGTGGGCTCTGCTTTTTCATGTTTTAAGGCAATAATAAAAGGGTGTGCCGAGCTCACGCGGCTGCACACTGTCGCCCAGTGTTTTCCCAGCATCTCCATCCTTGGCATCAAGTGTCAGCAGCTCCCCCTGCAAGGGGGAAAGGCTTTCAGGCAACTCCCCACTTCCTGGAAACTTTCTCCCTCACCCCCTCCCCCGCCGCCTGTATTAACAAGTTATTATTTTTTTGGCACTGCTCAGCAATTAAGATTATGATGGAGCGGAGAGGGACGGTCTTGCTGGAGTGCGGCCGCCTCCAGCTCCGTCTCTGCCTTCCCCGTGGCTTCCTCTGCCTCTGGGTGCAGGCTCTGCCTTGTCTCTCCGTTTCCCAAGCCTCCCTGTTTACACTCTTCCTTCCAATCTCTTCCTTCTCCATACCTGTCGCTGTTGGTCCTGCTACTTCCTGGGCACATCAGGTGCTCCTCTGAGGACAGCCTGGTGGAGGGGTTGTCTCCATCCCTCCCTCTTCTTTCCAGCCTCCTCCCTCCTTAGGCCCCCAGCCCCACCACTAGCAGGCAGAGCCCCTACCCTTTAGAGCCAGAGGCTGCCAGGCAGCTTGCCTGAAACTGATCTCCAGCTTGGGCGGCAGTGGGGGAATTTTGGCCTCTTTTGGTGCAAGGATTGTTTCAAGGGTCGTGGGTTCTAGGGTGAGCCAGGGCTTTGGGGTCACAAGGGCAGCTCTGTCCCTGGATTTCTCTACCCCGTGCCCCACCCCTACCTGTTCCCCTGTCCCCTTCCTGATGGAGTCGTGGATGGATTCGGAGGGAGGCCAGGAGAGACACAAAAGAAAGGGTGATGTTTGTGAAGAGCGGGGATGGCTTTCTCCCCTCCAGGCTCCCAGCTCAGGCCAGGCGGCCTTGAAAGGGAGAGCCCAGTGGCCACGTCCTCGCTGTCACTGACAATGGCAGTGGCCTGTGGTCATAATTATTATTCACGTGGTGATAATCCTCAACAAATCCTCAGCAGTTCACAAGGCCTCTTCTCCATGCAGGACAAACCCTTTCTGGCCCTTTCCTTCCTTCCTTTTGCCCCTTCGTGCCCCAGCGCGCCCTCCCCAGCCGTGTGCAGGGAGCAGACACTCAAAGTAGGAGCCGCGGCCCCGCGAGGTCTGTGGGGAAGATGGAGGGGCCGGCAGCAGGGAGCGTGGCCGGGCGCCGCCTTCCCAGCCACACGCCACAGACACTATGGCAACCTGGATCCCAGTCCTCTCCCTTGAAGCCGCAGTGATTATATAATTCACAGAGCAGTTTTGCCTCCTTTCCCGGATGCGGTTTTCAGGTGTAAGAGCACCAGGATCCCTGTCTCCCCTCCATCTCCCCCCGCCCTGTCGTTGGCATTGCTGGGGTCTTCCTGGGGCAGGAGGGGAGGAGGGTGACGGCGGTGGGTGGGCAGACCTGGAGGAGCAGGAACGTCTGCCGGGAAGGGGTTGCTGTGGCTTCGTAACTAACGGGACAATGAAGCATACCCAGGGTTAGGGTTTCAGGAGCAGAGAGGGAAGAGGAGCATTACGTTGGGTGGTGACAGCGGAGTGGAGGACTGGAAAAGTTGCCCGGGGCGGGGGTTACATCCTCCTCTTCCCAACAGACTCGAGTAGATCAGTGCAAGGTCTTTTGCCCCAGTTTTGCAGTGGGGTGTGTGTGTGTGTGTGTGTGTGTGTGTGTGTGTGTGTTGGGAGTCGGGGTGTGGAGACGGGGGCCAGCACGTTGGAACAGCCCGCAGGTTCCCTGAGGGCTGGCCCCCGACCCTGGGTTCAGGCAGCGAGGGGCTCGTGGGCCTCCCCTCACCTCCAGCGCCCCATCTGCTCTGGTCCCACGCCAGCCTCCCACTTTTCTGGGCTGATTTTCCATTGCAGCCTCCAGCTAGCGAATGAGTTTCTTAATAGTCAACCATTTAACAAATAAAACATCAGAATGTCCCTTATCTGCTGGAGACAAGGCAGAGGGGGAAACGTGTTCCGGGAGTGGAAGACACATTGTGCTTTTCTTTTCAGAGCACTGCTTAGCGATGCAGCAGAACAGTAATCATCATGATAAAGTAATAATAATCACGATCAGTGGTCAGAGAGCACTGTTACCCGCACCTCAGCTTGCACAGGTTGAAGAAAGCACGACATTAGCTGCTTCTTCTTGGATTCTGCGTGGAGGAACCCGGAGAAAAAGGGCTCTTGAGGTTCCAGATATTGTTCCTAGTACTTCTCATGTACTTTCCAGTGTATCAGAGTACTATACAATAGAATATATTACCAGAATCAGTTGTTCCTTACTTCCATGGAGCACATGCTAACAGTATTTAAATGTGCACACACACACACACTGAATAAGGAAAAGCTATTTTAAATAGATTGCACAAGAGCCTAGAGCCCTTTGGGGACCCGGCACGTAGCAGACAGGAATACTAGTGATGCAGCCCTGACACCGTTGCACATTGGTGCCTCACCTTGGGTGAATGGTTCTCTACAGGTAGATGCTACAGGTACAGTAGATGGTGAGCCGTTGGCCCCTGAGCCTCGGGGATGACTTGGGACTCTTCCTTCTGTTTTCTCTGTGATTTAAAACTGCCCGAGGTGGGTTCTTCTGGGTGTAAGACAGATGCAAAAGGAGACGCAGGGGCGTCCTGGGTGGGGGTCTGAGGCCCTGCTGATCTTTGCATCCCCACCTCCTAGCACAGGCCTTGACGCTTGGCGGATGAATGCAGCCCCCAGACCAGAGGGGGGTGTGCTTTCTGCCTCTTCCAGGAGGTGGCGCCCCAGGGCTTGGGAGTCAGGAGGGGCACCTGCGGGGCTGGGCAAGGGGGCCGAGGCTCTGCAGGGCACTTCTTGCTGCTGTGCCTCGTCTGCGTGCCTGCCCCAGGGCGGAGGCCTCCGAAGACCAGAGTGCCCGCCGCACGCACACCAGGGGCCCCCAGCACGACCCGCCCTCGCTGACCTCTCACCCTCTCTCCGGTAACGAACCCACTTTGGATTTCGCCCTCCTGCCCCAGCCTTGCCTTGATCTCTAGCACAGGCGGCATCCTGCTCGGCCGAACCTGTTACGGCCCTATATTAATTTCCTCCCCGTATTAATTTTCTCACCAGGGCTTGGTAACCAGAGGGGCCCGGGGGTCCCAGGCCCAGCCTGAGGCCAACCTGGAGTGTGGGAGCTGGAGAGCCTGGCCGGTAGGGTTGCAGAGCTTGTCAGCTCAAAGGCAAAAAAGACATTTTCCTAACTTTATTCGGGGAAAAAACACAAAAACAACTGGGTACACTTCACAGCTGTTTATGAATCTGGCTGGTCCCATGCTGGGTAATGGCAGCAAAGCTCCGGAGACCTGGGTTAGGAAGTAACTGAGATTTGTTCTAATTTTCAGTGATGTGTTCCAGCTCCCGGTGTTTTCCTTTCTATCCCTTTCTCCGCTCAGCTTTCTCGGTTGCTGTAGCGAGTTCCTGGGTCCGAGAGCCCTGGCCGCCGAGCTGGGAATCGAGGGCGTGGCTGCGGCACCCTCCTCCTGTCCTGGGGAGCCTCCTGCTGGGGTCTGGCCGTTTGCCATGTGGTGGTGACCAGTCAGCCAGCAGCGCCCCGCCGGTCCCCGTGGGGACTCTGGAATCTGCGCTCTGCATTCGAAATCGGTAGACAATTTTATTTTCCAGGGTGGACTAAAGAAAGTTGAGGGGTTGTTTGGGAAACACCTGGAGACTTAACAACTATACTACTTAGCGAGATGATCGCGCTGATTTAGTCTCCTCCTGGGTTCTGTCCCCACTGTTGCCTAAATTGGTGGTGGGCTCTGCAGAGGAGAGCAGGAGACTGATTTAAAAAAAAAAAAAAGGCACGGGGAATTGTGCAAAATATCAGGTGCTAAATATTTAGTGACATAAGTGCTAAACGTTCTGATAATGAAACAACACTCCCAGCCATGGCTGTCATTATTAAAATAATTGAGTAAACACCTGTTTACATGAACCTCAAGGTTAGGTACTGTACAAAACAAGTAAAAGTAACAGGATCCCCCTGGGAAAACGGAAGGCCGTCAGCGCTGTTTCAAAGTCGGGGCGCAGGGACTACCCCGCATCCCTGGGGGGGAAGCAGAATGGGGGACTCCTGTCGTGACTCCTGTGTGTGTGGCTCGGGTCTCAGATGCGGTGCCCATTGCTTAAGGCCAGGCCTTGACCTGGGGCCCCGGGGGCCTCACTGCCTCGTTGCCGCGGGCAGGGGACCCGGGAGGCACAGCTGTGAGCGGGCCTCAGGGGCCACAGGAGGAGGCCCAGCTCCCTGGGGTATCTGGGGGAGCGTGGGGACGCATAGCCGCTACTTGTGGAACTGAGTTAATCTAAGTGGGGATTCATGGGACAGAGGAGGGCAGTTTGGGCCTGCAGCTCAGGAGGGAAACAGAGGTTGAAAACAGGCCCTCACTTCCCCGGAGACGCTGGGGATTTGGCGTTGGGCAGAGGTGAGGGAGAGGGGGCTAACTGGCCAGAGCTCGAAATCCCACGATCCCTTCCCCCAGGCACCAGCCAGGCTGCCACCGCACGGCCGCTTCACCGTGGTCCTCAGGTGCTGTGCCGTGTGTGTGTGTGTGTGTGTGTGTGTGTGTGTGTGTGTGTGTGTGTGTGTGTGTGTGTGTGTGTGTGTGTGACGGGGCAAGGAGGGGGCGGTTCCACACTCACGTTCTCTGAAGGGTTGTCAAGCAGACCTAGAATACATGCGTCTCTTCGGGAATTTACTCTAGGATCAGGAGGTTTTCTGGGCAGAGGAACCTGAGGAACGAACTCCGTTTCCAGCTGAGAGGACAGGCTCCTGCAGGGTCACCCAGGAGGGGCGGGGCTGGAACCCGGCCTTGGCTCTCCACCCTCCTGCCATCTCTTGACCGTACGTGTGCACGCTGATGCTCTGAAAGCATCGATCGGTGTTTCTGGTTCGACTTTGCCTGATAACCCTCTTACCCTCCCCCCAGCCTCCCTCTGCCGACGCCGCTTTTGTTCTGGCTGAAGTCATTTCTGAGGTATTAGATTTGGAAACAGAGCTGGGGGCTACCTCTCACTGGGGAGGTTGAAGCGTTATCTTAGACAACAGAGTAAAGGTTCCTAGGTGTCCACAGGAAACCCCTGCAAAACTCAGATCACTGTTCTGTCTGCGAACGGACGTGCCTCCAGGCCTTTTTATTTGCTCACTTCCTTTCTGCCCCAGTCAGGGCTCATTTCGGCCCCCGCGGGAGAGGCCAGGCTGGGCTGTCGGGCTGCCTTGGCGAGGGGTTGGGGGCTGTTTGTGGACCGGCCTGCTTTGCTGTGCGTAGAAACCGCAGGGCGGGTGGATGTGCAGGGGAACTGCAGGTAGAACAGGTAGAAAGCCCGGGGCGGTCAGGCTGCCGCCAAGGAGTGGGAACAAAGGCTCCCCTGCTCCCTTGTCTGGGCTGGTCCCCTAGGACCCCTCCTCTTCCCGGGAGATATTTAGGTAAGGAGAGGTCTAAATTCAGCATGGGAAAGGGATCATCTGGGGCCTCTTTCCGACGTTCCCACCATCTCCAAGCCTTTGGCATCTGACCTGATGCCCCCAGAGACCGGAAGGCCTGTGGGGCTGACCTGGTCTCTAGCTTTAAGACAGGGCCCGAGCCCGACTCACTCTCCCAGGTGTCGCCTCTGAGGTCCCTGGAGGAAGCCACCATCGCAGGACACAGTGTTGCCATAATTTCATGAAATATTCAAGCTGCCCATTTGCCAACAGGGGTTTCTTTTAATACACTCGGCTACGCGTGGTGCTGCCCGCTGGAAACTAGCTGAAGGGAAAATAAAATAATCTTGTCTCCTGTCTTTTAGAGAAGCAAGCCAAAATCCAGACAGTAAATGAATGTTCTTCCCCGTACTGCCTGTGGGCAGAGATGTTGAGAAATGTTGACTTGATTACTCAATTAGGCTCTATTTACTTTGTACCCATTGTGTCATGTTCAGTCATTTATATATTTTTCTCCTTCTAAAATAAGCCATGTTGGGCTAAAACCTTTCAAAGGTGTTAGTTAGCAAAAGTAAAGAAAAAAGAAAGAAAGAAAGAAAGAAAGAAAAATAAATAAGGCTACACCTAGAAAATGACTTGGGTCACAGTCTTTGACTTGATGTCTTTCTCTGAGAGTTTTGAAGGAATCAAGTCTCCTATTTTTCATCTGTAGAATGGAGACAGTAATCCTTAGCCAGTTGGCTTTGCAGGGCAGCGGCGAGGCTCCGAATGGGAGGGCGAGTGTAAATCACCGCATGGTGGCAGCTCTTCTTAGCAAATAGCAGGACATGGGCGTGTGAGAAAGCAGCGCCATGAAACTTCTGAAGCATTCAAACAGCGTTGTAGACGCTGTTGGATGGCTGACATTATTCAGAATTTCAAGGATGGAAACGTGAAACAGAGAGAATCAGAGTCCCAGGCGGTCTGGCTGATACCGAATAATCAAGGGAGAAGGGAAAGACCAGTCTGGAGAGGCCTGGTATTTTGGTTTTCTTGTCAGGTGTCAACCCACTTGAGTCAGCGGGATCCCAGGACTGTGGGAGCAGCCTGAGGGTCAGGACCCGGGGAGGCCAGGCTTCCTCACGGCCTTGGCACATGGTCCCCGCCTGCAGCCTGAGGCCCGGGTTCTGCCTTCTGAACTGGCCAGAAGTCCTCTGCTGGTCCAAACATGTGAAGATAGGGCCATTGAGAGCAGGAGGCACCCTGGCGGGGCACTCAGCCTGTCCTCACTTTCCAACATGAATTCCCCAAACCTAAACATCACTCCTCAGTATGGGAGGACAGGCTGCCTGGCAAATAGAACTTTGCTTCAAATGTAAACCTTGGCTTTGGAAAATAAACTACTTTTTAAAAATATATAGCAAAAGTGCTGGCGGTTTGTAGGTAAAGGGAGGGAGCAGTTCCATCCGGCATCTTAAGACACCTGTCAAAATAGCAAAGGGCTTTAATTTCACATCTTAAATGACAGACTAGCCTTTAGTTTCCTGAAGCAAAAACAATCTCGTCGTCAAAAAGCGTGCTGGGGAACGTGCGTTTCAGTTTGCGCCTTGCTCCCCTCGACACCCACCTCCCAGCCTCCGGGCCTGTGATCTACGGGGCCGTCCACGTTTTTATTTTTATTTTAAAAATAATCTGTATTGCAGTGCAGCATCCATCGTTGTGTATTTGTAGACCGGGCAGAAGCAGTAGCTGCCAGGTACTGGACGTCAGCGTGTCCAGCGACGCACTTAGTACCATTGCGTCCTTACGCCCATCCTACGGGTGGGTGTTAATGACATGTTTCAGATGAGAAAACCAAGGACCGGTGGTCTTGAGTAACGTGGCCAAGGTCATCCAGACGCTGTTGGAGCCGGGAATTAAGTTCAGGTCTGTTGGACTTTCCAAGCATGTGCTGTCTCTCTTCTCTCTCCACGTGGGGCTGAGGAAAAATGACCTTGAGCCAGCCTGGCGGAGCCTGGCTTGGATTTGCTCTGTGAAAGCTCCGGCTTCCGCTGGTCACTGTGGTGGACAAACGGCCGAACGCTCGTTCTGCTCTGTGGTCACTCCACACGCCTCCCCTCCCACTTCCTCCTCTAGCTGCGCGTTTGTTCCCGAGGTTCCTGCCTGGACCCTGCTTGGTCCTCAGATCCCAGTGGGGACCTCCATCTGTCCAGCCTTGGCTTTGAGATGACCGCTTCGTGGCGGGGCCTCGCTTCGCCACGTTCTTGGAACGTCTCCCCAGTAATTCCCTCCTGGACATAAGGCCCTCCGTTCTCCGACGAGGTTCTGATGAGCTCGGGGCCCATCCTTGCAGGCTGAGCACCCTGACTGCATGCGTTATGCATTTATTGATTTTTAAAGAACATCTTGGTGGAGATACAGTTCACTTACTGTAAAAGATACATTTCACATACCTTTAAAGTGTGCAGTCCAGTGAATTTCAGTATTTTTACAGGGCTGTGCAACCATCCCCACTGTCCAGTTCGTGCATATTTTCATCATCCCAAAGAGAAACCCCGCACCCACTGGCAGTCACTCCCCATACCCGCTCCGGCCCCTGTAACCCCGTGTGACTGTGGATTCTCGTGCGTCATTGACAGCGATGTTAATTCAGTCACTGGGGCTCACCTGTGTCGTCTCACTGAGGGGAGCACATTCCCTGCATTCAGATCTAGGTCTCTTGTGACAGTCTGCCTGATAAATGATCCACGTGATAAATGATGCAGTTAAAAGGAAGCACATGAGGTTAGTTAGGGACCTGGGTGTCATTTGGAGGTGAGGTCAAGCACTTTCTTTCAGTTACATGAAAAGTGATTTTAAGATTTATTTCTTTTAACTATCTCAGCAAAGCTAAGTCTATAAGTCACATCTACTGGTAGTTGAAGATGTGAATTACGACCTTTAAAAATTTTTTTATTATGAAATATATAAAACAAAATTTTCAATTTTAACCATTCTTAAGTACACAGTTCAGTGGCATGAATTATATTCACAGTGTTCTACAACCATCACCAGGCTATTTCTAAAACTCTTTCCTCACTCCAAACAGAAACTCTGTCACCTCCAAGTAATAACTCCCCGTTCCTCCCTCTCCTCAGCCTCTGGTAACATCTAGGCTACTTTCTGTTTCTATGAATTTGCCTATTCTAGATATTTCATATAAGTTGAATCACACAGTATTTGTCCTTTTGTGTCTGGCTTACTTCACTTTGCATGGTGTTTTCAAGGCTCATCCACATTGTATCATGGGTGTCAGAACTTCATTCCTTTTCATGGCTGAATAATATTCCACTGTGTGAACTGACCACATTGTGCTTATCCATTTGTCAGTTGATGGACACTTGGGCTGTTTCCACCTTTTGCTACTGTGAATAATGCTGCTGTGAACATCAGCGTACAAGTATCTGAGTTCCTCTTTTCAATTCTGTAGAGTGTAGACCTAGGAGTGGAATTGCTGGGTCTGAATTACGGCTTTTTGGTTAGAAGAGCCCATTTCCTTGTGTGGCTCCCCCAGTAGAATCCTGTGTAGACGAGGATATGGGATCAGGAAATTCTGCTGTGGCGGTAATGAGGGTCCAGTCTGTTCCCTGGGCTCCCAGGGCCGGTGTCAGAAGCTTTACTTTAATTAGGTGTTTAACAATCCAGCGCTGCTGGAGGAGTAACTGATGCTTCCTCCCTTCCCAAAATAATGAAGGTCTCCACATCCAGTTCAGTGCTCACCTTCCTGCCACCTGGGCTTTGTAACGGCAGGAAACGGGTATTTGGCAAGACAGAGCTATTTGGTCTGTCTGTCTGTCCCCGTCTGCCCGTCTGTAGTCCAGGGGTGCCCACGCCTGGGAACCGCGAGGACCCTGGGAGAGGATGGATGCCGCGTGGCCGGGTGAGCCCCCCGTGGCCCTGCGTCTGCGCTGGCGGAGGGGCAGCGTGGCCGGGAGGTGGCTGGGGAGGGGCCTCTGTCTCCAGCCTGGGGGGAACGCCGGGCCCAGGGCTGTCGCCTGCTCCCCACACAGCTGCAGTCTAGGCAGGGGCGGGAAAGGTGTGTGAGGAACAAGGAACACGCGGGGAGAGAGGAAATCGGGAGGAGGGGAAGGCGACAGTAACACTTGGTGGCCCCGTGGGGAGATGGAGGGCCAATTAGTGACTCAGGAAACCCTTTCAAACTGGGGATGGCTATTTCTTCCATAATTGTTTTGTCTGAAAGTAATAACATCATTTTACTTTCTGATTGTTCTAAAATACCTTTTAAATCCTCTTCACATCTACTATATCAGCATTTAAAAAAAAAAAAAACTCTGAAGTAATGGGACAAGTTTTATTATTTCCATTTTTTCAGATAAGGAAATGTGGGCTTAGAAAATTTGAACAACTTGCCTGGTTAGGGAAGGAAAAAAAATGAATCAGTTTTTTTTTTTTGACAGAATATTGTATGGTAGACTTTATCTTATGTTTTCCTAGGTTTACACTTCTCCCCAGTGTATGGGGAGAATCAGTTTTTTTTTTTTTTTTGACAGAATATTGTATGGTAGACTTTATCTTATGTTTTCCTAGGTGGGCTCATAAATGTTCTGCCATTTATTCCTACAGGAACCCTACTAAAGTTAGACAGCGTTCTGGGCCAGAATAGCTAGAATCCCTGTCCCCTGGCCTGGGCTCCTCCCGTAGTCTGACTGTATCGTCTGTCAGGGCTCCGTGTCCTGACCCAGGCCCAGACCTCCCGCCTCGTGGTTGCCGAGCTGCATTTGCCGCATGCCCAGCTCCCTGATTGGCGGGTTCTGCTGGGGCGTGTGTGTGTTCTTTCTCAGATTAGCAGAGGTGAGCGTGCCACGACGGAATGCAGGTCAGGCCCTTTGCAGGCCGATACACTTAGTTTAATCCAACTTTTAGTAAATCCCCCTCTTGTGGGCTCTGCCTACCCATCCCCTCCCTGGTCCTGCTCACAACTGTGTCCTGGCTGCTGTCCAGAGCTGAAGTGTTGCACAGTGTGTCTCCAAGGTCAAAGCCTCTGTCACCGTGTCTAGCTGTCCAAGACGTCCCGGGGTTCCGAGCTGCACATCCGAGGGGATTACGGTGACTCAGATGTCACATTTGGTCTGCAGTGGAGAAGATCCTGTGCCTCTGTTTTGCAGTTATTTAAAAGGCAAAGTTTTTGACCTGTGCCCAGCTGTCTGAAGGACCAGGAGATGAGGAGCCTTTTCTCAGGATTAATTGACCGTGAAATGCCCTGAAAATGGGGACTCTTGTACCAATTTTGGTGAAAACAATCCTAAGTTGCTTTTCCCCTCCCAGAATTGGGGCAGTTAATCATTCTCACCACGTTTTGGGCATCTGCTCTGTGTAAGGCAGTCTGCTCACAGGATCGCTGGATCCAAGGAGACCTTCAGGGTGACGGCCCCTCAGCTATCCCATCCTTTGGGGAGTGTGTAGTCCAGTAGGAAGAAAGATGCACAGATACCCACAGCTGAAATAACGGGCAGAACATGCTTGACGTTACAGGGAGATAAAGATGAAGGGCTCACAGGCTTAAAGAGGGGGTACAGTCAGATGGAGTAAATGGAGAAAGCACATATGACGGGGGTGACAGAGCTGAGCCTTGAAGGGTGGGCAGAAACAGGGTAAAGAGGAGGGCTCACGTTCCCAACAGAAAGCACGGTGGTGACAGCCTCACGCATTGGATTTTAAAGGAATGGGGAGTTGAGTTTGCTTAGCGCACAGGCAGTGTATGGGGAGAAGTGGAGAGAAGGCTGGAACGGCAGGGAAGGGGAATGTGTGGGTAGCCCTCGCAGCAGGCTGGAGTCTGCATCCCATTCGATGGGCTGCTCAAGGCCATCTGGAGTGTTCGAGCCAGGGGAAGGTGGACCAGAGCTGCTCTTCCAGAAGCCTAGTCAGGTGGCAGGGTAGAGGGTGAAGTGGTGGTCTGAGACCACAGGTGGACGGACAATTCCCAGGCTGTTGCCATCGTCTAGGCGAGAGGGAAGAAGGGGTTTTCTCTACAAAAGCTGGAGGGCAAGAAAGCCCTCTGTCTACATAGGAAGGGTTATCTAGATGGGAACGGCTATCTAGGTGGGCAGAGCCATCTAGGTGGATGAGGCTATCTAGGTGGGCAGGGCTATCTAGGTAGGTGGGGCTGTCTAGGTTGGTGGGGCTATCTGTGTGGGTGGGGCTATCTACATGGGAAAGGCTGTCTAGGTGGGGAGGGTTACCTAGGTGGGTGGGGCTATCTAGGTGGGAGGGGCTCTCTGTGTGGGTGGGGCTATCTACATGGGAAAGGCTTCTAGGTGGGGAGGGTTACCTAGGTGGGTGGGGCTATCTAGGTGGGAGGGGCTATCTGTGGGTGGGGCTATCTACATGGGAAAGACTGTCTAGGTGGGGAGGGTTACCTAGGTGGGTGGGGCTATCTAGGTGGGAGGGGCTATCTAGGTGGGAGGGGCTATCCAGGTGGGAAGGATAGAGGGTGGATTTGGAGGGCTAACGGAGGATACCCAGCATACATGCAGGATTAGAGTTTATTTAAAGGTGATATTTGAAGCTGTGGAAATGGATGAAATCATTAGGGAGAGAGAACAGAGAGAGGGGATGATGTAGGGCTGAGGACGGAGGAGCAGAGCCAGAGGGGCCCGGGAGGTGGGGGAGAGCCTTGCTCCTGCGGGGTCGTGGAGGGCAAGGCGAGGCCACTGCTGTCAGCGTCAGGTGGGGTGGTGGGGCGGGGAGATGGGAACCGAGAGCAGCCCCACTGGATTTGCCGACCTGGCTCTCGGGGGACCTTGAGAGTCGGCTCGGGGTGACTGCCATGCAGACTGTGTGATGCCGAGAGTGGGCGGCGGGCAGTGGGGGCACGTGAGGGCCACTCTTCCAGGAGTTTCGGCTGTGAGTGAGAAACGAGGAGATGGATTTGTTGGCACAGGGGAGAGTGGGAATGGATGGGCGGGGGGCTGTTGATGAAGCAGATCTGGACGAAGGCAGTAGGCAGTGGGGTAAGGACAGGAGTGGAAGAATTAGCCCCAGCTGAGGAGATGGGATTCTGTTCTCAGAAACAGACCTGAGCAGGTCGGCAGAGCACGAGAAGCTGTAGAGTGGTGTTGGGGGGTGGGCGTGGGGCTGAAAGAGGGAGGTATTAGGGGTCTGGGGGGAGAGAGACCTGCCTCTGGTGTTCCCACCCCATCTCCCCACCCCTGTCCGCACCAGCCGAGCTTCCCAGCCTAGGATGTGAGCCCTCTGGAGGGCTGGCTAGCCTTCGTGAAGTGTTCAGCTCTGTGACTTTGCATCCTTATAATTATATCAGAATATCACGTTTCTGAGAACAGAGCATCTTCATATATTTATTCTTTATCCTCTCCTCCTTCATCACCCCACAACAAAAAATGTTACAAACCCCTGGAATATCTCAGATCGGACCCCATTTGAGCTTTGCAATGCCTGGATTTCCCTGTAATCAAGACAAATATCCTGAATGTTTAAGGAAAGGACAGTAACACTCTTTGGGTGCCTTGGGGATGTCCCCTGCTGGTGGCATCGAGTTTACTCTCGGTCCAGGAGGAGTTGATGCCAGGAGACACCAGCAGAGACTCTGGTTGTGAGGGCAGAGCGGGTGGACTGGAGGGCCTCTCCCAGAGGCAGCGGGGGCGATGGCTGCAGAGCTGGGGAGGCTGGGCCCCTGCACCTCCCCCGAGTCCTCCCGGCAGGTGAAAGGTACAGACAGCCCCAGGCCCCAAGTCCCGCCCCTGTCCTCCAGCTCCTGCACCCACCCTCCACCTCCTCCACGTGACATGGACCTGACCACAGGGTGGGATACCTGGGGAGGGGTGAGACCTTTACCTGGAAGCCATTTTCGCCGCCTTTCTTGGCTCGGGAAGTGGCCCAGCTGCCATCTGCCTGCCCGGAAGCAGTGTGCCATGGTGGCCCTCTGGGGCCTGGTGCCCTGTCAACCTGTGTGGCCCCATCTGGATACCTGCCTGCAGAGTTTGGCCTTATTCTGATGAACCTCGAGGGCAGCGCTGACCCCAGCCCGAGCTCTTGCTGGGTCTGGGCCACAGAATGCTCTGGTTCCCCTTTCCCACTCCAGGGAAACTGAGGCAGAGTGTCGGCTGCAGAAGGAGCTCTGAGTCTGATGCACAAGCCTCCTCAGTGCCAGCTGTGTCACTCTCCAGACAACGCGTCCCAGGCCTGGACCTTTGGAGTTTGGCTTGGCTTTGGTAGAATGGAGGAGGAGAGAAGAAAATCTCCAAGAGAAAATTACCAAAACAAAAATGCTCTTGAGATGGGTGAAGTGACGGAATGGGCCTGGTGTCCTGGAGAGGGAGACTCCCAGAGACATCACAGGATGAAGTCTCGTTCACGCCCGCTTGGCCATGGATGGGCACAGGCCAGTGCCTCCCGAGTGGTTACAATTAGGTCATGGTCTGAAAGGCAGAGGGGGTGAAATGGCAATAAAGGTCATCTACTCATGTTTACAGGCCCAGAAGTAAATGAACAGAAACTCTAGACTAGAGACTCTTAGGGAAAGGTTCCTCGAGCACTTGGGGGCCAAGCTTACGAGTTCCTTGGCAAGGAACCGCATGTGGTACGTGCAGGTGTGGGGTGTCACAAGCTGCAGGTGTGTCTGAGCGCCAGGAGACCCGCGTGTAGAGGTACCTCTTCCTCTTGCTTTGGCATTTTGTTGCATCACTTCCCTTCCCTGTGTCTGGGGATCTGTATCCACTCCCCCCAACCCTCCAACTGAGAATCTGTTTATTCTTTTAACCCCACTTATAAATGACTATGACTTAAATATTGCAAAGGGATTAAGTGAAAGACAGCAGGAGAAAACTTTGTGAGTGTGGTCCTATGCATACTGTCAGCTGTGTGGGGAAATGGTAGTGTAGGCTCAAATGCATAAGGAGTATTTCTGAGCTAAGTTTTTTCTACGAAAGACTGTCTTGGGGGAGGGGCAGGAAGAGTGCAGAATAGCCCTGCTCCATGGTTTTGAAAATAGTAGCATAGAAAAGAGGCTTTGGGTTTTAAATGCGTGGAGATGTCCTGTGTCTCCTTAGCCTTGTGTATGAAGTGATTGAGGGGGGCTTGAATTGGGGTGCTTTACACACCACACAGTAGTTGTGACTAAGAAGACACCTGCTTCCAAGGAAGTCTTTGTGAAGAAGCCTTATTGCATCTTGCATTCTTTTCCTTCCTTCTGGTTTCTTTCCTTAACACTGAAGCACATGTTTTGTAGTTTTTTGGGCAGTGGTCTGTAGTGGTAAACTTCCTCAGTCTTTGTTTGAAGCTGTTTTTCTTTTTCGTTTTCTTTCTCTCTTCCTTCCTCCCTCCTTCCCTCCCTCCCTCCCTCCTTCCTTCCTTCCTTCCTTCCTTCCTTCCTTCCTTCCTTCCTTCTTCTCTTTCTCTCTCTCTTTCTCCTTCACTCATGAATGATGGTTTCGTCAGGTACAAAATTCTGTGTGAGCTCTTGTCTTCTTTCAGCAATTTGAAGATCTTGCATTGTCTTCTGGACTCTATTGTTGCTGATGAGAAGTCTGCTGTAAGTCCAAGCCACGATTCTGATTTTTTTTTTTTTTAAAAAGAAATTCACGTTTATTTATTTATTTATTTATTTATTTATTTATGACTGTGTTGCGTCTTCATTTCTGTGCGAGGGCTTTCTCTAGTTGTGGCAAGTGGGGACCACTCTTCATCGCGGTGCGCGGGCCTCTCACCATCGCGGCCTCTCTTGTTGCGGAGCACAGGCTCCAGACGCGCAGGCTCAGTAGTTGTGGCTCACGGGCCCAGTTGCTCCGCGGCATGTGGGATCTTCCCAGACCAGGGCTCGAACCCGTGTCCCCTGCATTGGCAGGCAGACTCCCAACCACTGCGCCACCAGGGAAGCCCCACGATTCTGATTTTTAAAAGATACTCACTTTGTCTTTAGTCTTAACGTAGTTTCACAATATATTGTGTTAATACATTAATTAAAATAAAATCTTGCTTGTGACTTGGTGAGATACTTCAATCTAAGGATTTGTATCATTACCAGTTCTGGAACATTCTCAGTTATTTTCAATGATTCCTTCTCCGCCAGCCTTTCTATTTTATTCTTCCAGAACTCTGGTATTAAAACATGCATTGATCGTTTTCATTTTACCTTTTCTCCTAGATGCTCTTTCATACCCTATATTTCATTATCTTTCTTTGCTACACTCTTAAGTGATTTCTTCAGCTCTATCTTTCAGTTCACCAATTTTTTTCATTTGTATCTAATATGCTGTTTTACCTTTAAATATATTTCCATTTTTAATGACAGTTTTATTTCTTAAAGTTCTGTTTTGTTTTTCTTCATACCTTTTGTTTTTTTAAGACTGTCTTTTGTCCCTTTATGATTTCTATTCCATATTTTAGATTGTTAATCATTTGAAACGTGTATGTAATATTTATAGTCTACTTCAGATTGTTTTATTGATTTCAGTCCTTGGGGAGTGGCTATCCTGTTTCTTGTATCTGCTGACTTTCACTAATGGCAGATCACTTCCTTCTGTGGCATATGAATTTTGAGTGTGAGCCCATGTCCTTTGTGAATTTTTTCTCCCGTGGCGTCCTAAGCACCTGAATTGTGGAGGTGGTGCTACAGTGCGGTTTCACATTTGCCTCCAGTGGGTAATCTTGGTGGTTTCACTGGTCTAGAAACAGTTGTTAGTATTTACTCTTTGACTTGGAAGGCCCAGAGCATACTGGTGCTTTAATTTGCCATGAGAAACAATTCTCACACCCAGAATCTCAGTCAGAGGCAGGGGCCATGCATGTAGGATGGACCGACTCATATAAACAGGAAGCCTTTTACTTTCCAGCACTGCTGCAGGCAGACCTGCTCTGCTCACCCTCCTTTCCTGTTCTTCCCCATCATCGAAGCCCATCTTAGCTTAGTTATTTGAACAGTCTCATTTCAATACTTAGGCCTCAAAAGACATTCCAAAGCCCATGGGCTACTTCAGGCCTTACCCATGGCTTTCAGATTTGTGCAGGGGAAGAGGGTCATGACCTGTTCTTTTCCCATCATCCGGTCCTCCTCCCTCCCCGCCATGCTGGGCTTCTAGGATTGTGGCAGAGGAGAAGGACTCGGAGGAAACAGGGCTCACGGCTTTCTCCTTGGTGCTGGTCTGCCTGCCGTTGGCTGCTGTCATGTTCTCTGCTATGGCAACCATCCCAGTGCCGACACTTTCTTAGGGCACCTCTGTGGGTTCTTGGAAGGTCCCTGTGGGATCCTTGAAGTGGGCGATGCGGTCTCTGCCAGACCTCTTGTGAATCTCAGCCTCTTTCTGCTGGGGCTTGAATCCAGCCACCTACACGTCATCTGCTCAGCGCAGCAGGGGCCACCGTGTTTGGTTAGCAGTTGGGGCTGCAGTCTGCTTCCCGTCGCCGCCCTGTCTGCACAGCTGCCCCAGTGCCCCTGGAGAACTCTGCAGGCGGGGGGCACGCACCATCCCTCGGTGTGTGCAGCCCGGGCCTCGGGGAGACATGGGTTGAGGCTTTCCCGGGACTGGTGCTCCGTTAGGGACAGACCAGGTGTGTCAGGGTGGCTCACTGTTCCGTCTTCACTTGGCAGACTAGAGGCAGGACAGACTGTCAACCATCTGTCCGTCCGTCCGTCCGTGTTTAGTGAGTGCTTCCCGTGAGCCGGCGCCGTAGTAGCCTCTTGGCAGCAGGCATAAGCAAGCAGAACCAATTTTGACCGCCGGGCATTAAGTGTTCACTGGATCCCAGAGACACAGTGAGGGTGCAGCGGCGAGCGAAACGGATGGACACCGCCCCCCGCGCTCACGGCGGGGCCTCTGGCTGCGCTGCGTCCAGCCTCGGTGGTGGCCGCGTGGTGCAATGAGGCAGCTCACCTGCATGAGAAGCGCCTGGGTCCTCCAGACTCTGGAAGTCTCGCTCAGCCTTTACAGACCCGACCCATCAAGGGCCATGTGAAACACGAACCAGGCCGGGTGCGGAGTGGCTCTGGGGACGAGGGTAAACCGGTGTGAACGATGACTTTGTGGGACTGAGTGACCCTCTCTGTGTCACTGGGGTTTGTCGCTGCTTGCTGCCTTCATCTTCCCTCCTGAGCCCCTGCCGGGCTGTGGGACTGTCCACGGCACCCTCAGGGATCCAGAGCTCTCCTCCTCCGTCCCCAGGAAGGGTCTCCAACCCCACAGAGCCATGCGGCCTGGTCCACACTCTTCTTGGCAGCCCTGGGGTGACTCGAGTGGCCGCTGCTGTCCCCAGAGGCCAAGAGCCTCGAGAGGGTGGGGAGATGCACTTAAGACCTCCTCCAGCAGGGCCACCTGGACCCTGCTCAGAGGGAGGCTGGAATCAACTATTTACATTTTTGTACGAATGTAAGTCATTTTGCATCCTCTTTGGCGTATTTGCACGGTCAGCCTTTTGTCTGATTGCGAGATGAAAGACGTTGTCTTTTTTCCAGGAATTCCAGGCATCAGCAAGTGAGTTCAGGAGGAATTAGTAAGACTAAAATCACTGAGCCTGTGGCTTCAGTTTAAATCAGGAGAAGGATGTACCTAAGATGACAAATGGTTTCAGGTCCCGTGCAGGTCTGAGACTGGTCATGGGGCCTGAAGTGCTGCATGTGGAAAGGATTCTGAGCTGCAGCCTAAGCTCAGGGCGAAGAGTGCAGGGATTGATTAGTGATGTCTGCCCCAGACTCAGGATGGGGAAAAGGTGCCCAGCACACCTACTATTTTGGCCATGCCTGGAAAAGTTGGACAGATGCTCAGGCTCTTTTTATTACAGCTGGGTGATTCAATCAGTTCTGTCAACCAATTCAGTGAAAAAAAAATCAGTTGAAAAATGTTTGGTATAATGTAGGAAAAAAAGGAAAAAAACTTACCCATTTTACAAATTCTGTCTTTCACTTTTTATTCAGCTAGGTTGGTAAGTCATAGACATATTTTAAAAGGTGAATTAAATCCAAGAGCTTCTAACTTCTAGTCTGACTTTCCTGAAGGAGTTACTAGATGATACTTTATAGTTTTATTACACTGTCTTTCTAAATATTTTTCAAAACATTTCACACCTAGTATCTCATTTTGTTCTCACTTGATCCCTGTGACGCTCAGAGATGATCTGACGCGTCGTCACGAGAAGGTGAGGGGTCGGCCCTGATCCCTGGCCCCTTCCTTTGTTCCGTGAACTTTCTGCGTCTCCTCTGGGGTCTGGAGGAGATTTCCACCTGGTTGATTACTGTTGCTTTGCTCTCGGGGGGGCCGGAGTCTGTCGGCCGGTGCAGGGACTCAGAATAGCGTCCATGCCGGCTTCATAGGCTCCTTTCCCTAGCAGGCCGATGCCTGAGACCCCACCGCTCTGATAAAATACTTCAGGGTTTATAGGATGGAAGATTTTGTTTGGAAATGAGCACAGCCCGTAGTCATTCATACCCTGGAGTTGTCAGCTGATGCGTCTGAGTCACCCCTCACCATCTCCTGGCACCCGAGGGCCTCCTGGTCCACCTACAGTGGTCTGAGCTTGGCCATATTTGGTTTTCTCGAGCTGGTTGGCTTTGGACGTGTCTTTCAACCTGCCAACACCCGAGTGGGGACCCAGATCCAGCCGTGCATTTAAATGGCAGGCGGTGGAGACATCCAGGGATGCGGGGCCGTTTACTTAACATAAATTAGTTCTCGGCTGTGCATTCCTTTGGTTGTAAACAGTTTAGGGTCATGGCAGCTAGTGTCTTCTCTCCCCCACTCTCCCCAGCGCAGACCTCCATTGGATTTGTTTCTACAAACAGGGACCTTGAGGATTGCAAGGGGTTCCCCCCTTCCTCCCGCGTGTCCATGCCTCCCCATCCCCGCCGCTTTGCTCCCAGTGGGCTCTGCTAAGTGTGTCTCATCCACTATCTCATTGAGGTAGGAACTCCTCTTATCCCCATTTCACAGAAAAGAAGACTGAGGCTCAGAGAGCTTAAGGAGTTTGCCTGAGGTCACATAGCTAATAAATGGTGGAGCTGGAATTTGACCCCAGCAACTGTTTTCTGAGTCCTTGCTCTGGAAAAGCCCTGCAGTGATTATGTGGTTTCTCTTCCAATCTGGATAGTCTGTTGTTGGGCTTTTGAGATTTTTCTTGGTAGCTTAAACAGCAGCCCGTTCGCTGGCAGCACCAGCCTGTGGATCTGTTCAGACCTCCCCCAGCGGGAGGAAAGTTGGGGTTAGGAATGCGCGTCATCATGGCAGTGGCGTCAGCACGATGGCCTGGTCCAGACCTCAGATTCAGGGCAGGAGGACCCCGGGTGTGAGAGTCCGGTTTGTGCTCTGCCCCGGGGTCCTCCAGGGAGTGGGTGCGCCCGGCCTGCGCTGGGGAGTCTGCCTGCACCCATGGAGCGCTAGCAGGCAGGGAGTCCATCCTGGTATAAACAGCGGTTGGTATATTTAGAACTAATCTCTAGGGACTGTCGTATGTGTTTATCTGCAGGCTCAGAGATCAAAGTCAGGAAGGTGGGTCAGTAAGAAATGCCTGGGTTGACATCCACTTGACACAGTGGCTCTTTCCCAGGGATTCAGGGCAGTCTGATACATGAGGCCCATTTTAGGGTCCTTCTTTATCGGTTTGGAATTGTCAATGTCTGCACTGCAGTCAAACAGGACTAGCCTGGATCTGCCTTTCCTGACTTGAAAAAGCACCACCACGCAGGCTTGCCTTCCGGGCCGTCTTTCCCAGCAGGCTCATGTGTCTGGGCCCTCCTTTTTCTCCGCAGCCCGCCCGCAGATGTAACCTCCTGATTCACTGTCTAATTTAGGGCAGAAACTTGCAGAGCAATGTCAGGAGGGGCTGTTTTCACTTCTGGATTTTACACATGCTTAATGTTCTTGCTTTGAATGCACTCCAAGAGAATATAATAAATAAAGCCGCGCACACATCTATCTCGGCAGCAGCAGGCCTCACGTGGAGCCAGCTGCTTTGGGGGATAAACCACATTTCTTTTTCCCTCCGAATCTCCCTTCCCTTCCTTCACACATATCTTTCATTCATTAGACAAAACAGTCTTCCACAGGGTAGGAAAGGGCACAGCGATTACATCTCTAGCACCAGATATTTTGTAGTCATAAAATTATTTGCCTCTGGCTTTTCTTCCCAGTTTGATTCGCATTTATTCTGGAATCAAACACACCAGTATTGGGCCATTGCTGAATTCTATAAGATGACTCAGTTTGAACAAGCTCCTGCTTTATGTAATGGGACTTCTTAAGTGGGCCGCCTGTCGGGAAGGTCCGGGAAGCTCCTGTACTTGGTGCAGGAGGCTGTGTTTGAAGGACATGGGTTCTGCTCTGCAGTACTTTCCACTGAAAGGGAAATTGAGAAATGAACGTGGACTGTCTAGCATGGAACCCAGGACAGGGCAGAAGCACTGGCCAGGCGAGGCTCCCCGCCAGGATCTGGAGCAGACGCTGAGCCAGGTGTGGGTGTTACGGGGACCAGCTGAAGCTTCATGTTCAGCCACGAGGCTGAACAGTGTTCCACGTACCACCCACACGCTGCCCACTCAAGGGGTGAATGGACATTTGTGTCTGTGATGGTTGATAGGGAATTTAATTTAGGCACAGCTAATAGCTGTGTGTGTGCGCGTGCACGCACGTGTGTGTGTGTGTGGTGGGTTGGTGAGAGTTTCGTGCATTTTGTTTGAATTTGAACATTAGCTAATCTTGTAGGCACTGTTTCATGTTGGGGATGTCTCATATACAATGTGATGTTGGGGTTCAGACTTTGCAGTTGATTGTAGATATCTTTTACTTCACTTTTTCTTCTCCTGTCTTTTTCAAGAGAGCGGGGAGATATTTATGTATGGGTAATGCAAGGTCCATAATGTTATAGATTACAGCTTTTAAATTTTTATTACTTTTTTAAAGATAAAGGTTAGTGGTTTGGGCTCGACTGGGCTGAGTTGAGTTTAGAAATAAAAATAGCCACGATTCATTGAGTATCTAGTGTATGCTAAGCTTTATATCAGGAACTTCATGTGAATTGTGTAATTTAAGTCTCAAAACAGTCGTGTGTTGTAGATACGCATATTTTAACTGTACCAAGGAAGGAATAGGTTCACCATAGCTAATGCCATGGTATTCCATACAAGTTGGGATCTGGATCTGGATGTAGAGCATAGCGTCGGAGGGTAGAGGGTGAGACTTGTGGCCTCAGGCCTATGAGGTTTGGGGGAGCAGGAAAGGAGCCCTTTCGTAAAGCCCAGAACGTAAAAGAACTTCCTGTTCAAGAAAAGGAGATGAAGAAAACTCTGTTCACTGCTTTGGAGTGAACAAGAAGGAGGCTCACGGTGTGTCCTGGGGCTTCCTCTGCCCCCTGCGCTGTACCACTCACAGGATGGAGTCTGGGTTTATGCTGCTCGCTTGTTACAGGAACTTTAGGATTAAAAAATGGACGTCGATGGTTGGATGGATTAAGAAAATGTGATGTGTACATACTGTCCCCTCCAAATTCATGTTGAAGCATTAACCTCCAGGTATCTGGAGATTGGCCTTTGGGGGGAGATCAGGTTTAGATGAGGTCATGAGGGTGGAGCCCCTGTGTTGGGATTAGTGCCCTTACAAGACCAGACACCAGAGAGCCTCTCTCTCTCTCTTTCTCTCTCTACCTTCTGAGGACACAGTGAGAAGGTGGCTGACTCCAAGCCAGGAAGAGAGCCCTCACCACAAAGCAGTCGCCCTGGTCTTAGATTTCTAGCCTCCAGGACTGTGAGAAAATGCATGTCTGTTGTTTAAGCCACAGTCTGTTGTATTTTGTTATGACAACCAAGCAGACCAAGACACATACAATGGAATATTATTCAGCCTTAAAAGAGAAGGGAATCCGGTCGTATATTGGGTTGGCCAAAAAGTTCACTTGGGTTTTCCGTAAGATGTTATGGAAAAACCCAAACGAACTTTTTGGCCAACCCAATATTATAACATGGATGGACCTTGAAAACATTATGCTACATGAAATGAACCAGGCACAAAAAACAAACCCTGTTTGATTCCACTTGTTTGAGGGGTCTAAAGCAGTCAAACTCTCAGAAACGGAAGCTAGAATGGTGGTTGAAAAATGGTTAAGACGGTACATTTTGTACCACATACAAAAACTAGGTCTAGGATAATTGATACCCAAATAGTCCTTCAAAAATAAACACAGCCCACTCTGAAGAAACTTCTACATCTCAGGGCCCTCAATGCTCTCAAAAAATAAGCAGTCCTGGCTGAGGCTGTGCTAATGATAAAAAACACAAGCCTCATAACAAAATACACCTCCACGAGGAAGAGCTGGCTGATACAAGAAGCAGGAGAGTTAGTGCCCCAACAGCTAAAGTAATGGGGCGGTTTGAAGGGACCATAAAATAAATTTGTTTGAGACAGTTGAAGAGATAAAAGAAGAAATAGAAAACCTAATAAAAGAACAGTTCTCTATGAAAAAAGAGAAGGTTTGAAAAAAGGGCCCAGTAGTACTTTTGGAACTGAAAAACAGTTGTTGAGGTAAATAAGTTAATGGGGTGGATGAAACATCAGGGTAGACACAGCAGAAGATAGAATCTGTGACTGGAAGTTAGACCTGAGGAAATTGCCCAGAATTCAGCCCTGAGAGATAAACTACTGAATCTATGAAAAAGCAGTTGAAAGAATCAGGGAAGAGAACCAAAAGGTTCAGTATGTGTCTAAATGGAGTTCTGGGAGACAACAGAACGGTGCAAAGACATCATTTTAGAAGCTGATGCCAAGGACATTCCAAAATTGAAGAAGGATATTGATTTTGTAGGTTGCAGTAGCACACTGAGGACTGGGTAGGGTAATTAAAAATACATTGACATCTAGACAGTCAGCATAGAAAACTGCTGAAAAGTCAAAGAAAATGAAAAAATCTTAAAAGCAAGCAGGGAGAAAAGGTAGATTATCTGCAAGCAGCAGACTTCATCAAAACCATAATAGAGGTTAGAAGACAAGGAAACAATATCTTCCAAGCGCTCAGTGGATGTCAAACTAGAATTCTATACAAAGCTAGACTATCTTTCAAGAGTTAGGATGAAAAGACATTTTTTGCGTAAACAAACACTGGGAGCATTTACCTCTAAAATGATCGTGGCTGAGAGAGCTACCAAGAGATGCATTTAAAGAAAGAAGCATTCATTGTTTCTTTTCTTTAAAAGAAGGCTAAGATTTAGCATGGTTTGAAAACAACGTAGTTGTAAATATTGAGCAATAATAAGGTGGAAGATTAGTGATGGATGGGGTGGGTGCAGAGATCAGAACTTAATGCATTCTAAGGTCTCGGTATTTTTCAGAGGAGTAATGAACTCTCATTGAAAATCCTCCATAGTTCAAAACAAAGGAGAGAAATATCCAGACGTTGACTTTGGACATCCATCATGATCACTAGAATGACAGTTCACGTGTCTTGAGTTCTTTCATTTATGTTATTTCATCTGATCTCACAGCAACCATATGAAAGAGATTATTGCTCCTGTTTTGCAAGGTGAGGAAACAGGGTGTGTTTACCTTTGAACCCCCATCCCTCAGAGTACCGCACGGCCATAGGTGTGCTCAGTAAATGGGACCTGGCAACCCAGCCGAGGTCAGCGTGCGGTCACGGCATCAGAAAAGTGCTATCTGGACCATCCAGCTTCAGCCCCTGCCTTCTGCAGGGCCCTGCCCCCATCGTTTACCTGCCTGGGCAAGTGACCTTCTGCACATCTGTAAATGGATGCCCGCGTTCCCGTCTTACACGGTCTCTGGTCTCCCAGGTGACGGGTGCCCTTCAGCCCTTCAGCCCTGGCTGTACTTTCGCCGTAGATCACAGGCCAGCGGAGCCTCCTCGATCTTTGTTGTGGTTTCTCAAGCCGGGGCCAGTGTCTGCGAGGTGCCTGGACGCCGTCCCGGCCCCTTGTTGCCAGGAGCGCAGTGAGGATGGAGCATTTGAGCGCCTGCCCCCGCACACCTGCCTGGCCACCTGCGCAGGACGCCCACCCCACCCAGCCGCCCCGCCTGCTCACTGTGGTCTCAGAGCTCGGATTTCTTTACCCAAGGAATTATCAGCAAGGAAACCAGCGCCTGGGCTACACCAACTGGGAAACCAGTTGCTAGGCTACACGGGACCCTGTTCAGTCACACAGTAGAGGGGGCGCCCAGATGTCCTCTTCAAGGAGGCTCAGTCAGCGTCTCCGCTTCGAGCAGGAAGGCTCTGTCTTCTCAGGTGTACTTGAGAGTCTGTCTCTCTCTCTTTCTCTCTGTCTCTCTCTCTGTCTCTCTGTTTTTGTCTCCCTCTGTCTCTGTCTTTATCTCTCGCTGTCTCTCTGTCTCTGTTTCTCTGTCTCTGTCTCTCTCTGTCTCTGTCTCTCTGCCTCTCTGTCTCTGTCTCTCTGCCTCTCTGTCTTTGTCTCTGTCTGTCTCTCTCTGTCTCTCTCTCTGTCTCTCTCTGTCTCTCTGTCTCTGTCTCTCTGTCTCTCTCTGTATCTCCCTGTCTCTGTCTCTCTGTCTCTGTCTCGCTCTGTATCTCTCTGTTTCTGTCTCTCTGTCCCTGTCTCTCTGTCTGTCTCTGTCTGTCTCTCTGTCTCTGCCTCTCTCTGTCTCTGTCTCTCTCGTCTCTCTGTCTCTGTCTCTCTGTCTCTTTCTGTCTCTCTGTCTCTCTGTCTCTGTCTCTGTGTCTCTGTCTGTCTCTGTCTCTCTCTCTCTGTATATTATGTATGTATGTATATAACATGCCAAATTAACTGGTTAAGTCTGTGAAAATAAATTGTTGTGGTGGTGGTTTGATGTGTTTAATCGTGGACTTGCTGTTTGGTTCCCGAATCGCCAGTTGCCTTCAGGGTACAGCAGCTCCTCAGTGGGTCCACCCCACCTGGCTCGCACATAGAAGGAAGGGGAGCTCTGCGTTTCCTTAGATTACTATGTGTATAACATATGTTAGGTGCCCATTTCTGGCTCCTCACACGTTGCCGTCATCCTCACGAGGGTTTCGTGGTTTCGGTGCATCTGGCTGGACCTGAGATCCATCCATCTCCGCGCGGCTTATGCTGCTGGGCCAGCAGGCCTGGTGGACAGACCGTGTCTTGGAGGCAGACAAAGGCTCGTGCTTGCTGCCGATGGAAGCCGCGGGCTCCCCCATGTCCCTGCTTTTCCCCCGAGAGGCCCTGGCCGTGGGTTCCGGGGCAGCCGTGGTGTTGAGCCACATCTTGTGCTCTTGTGGCTGAGATAGCATTTTGCTTTCACCAGAGCAGCTGGAGGGTCAGGTTACCCCTTCCCGGGGGCGATGGCTCGAGGCAGGTGGGAACGGCATCCGCCCACCAGCATGGGGACCTGGGCTCGCATTCTGCCCCCCTGTCTCAGAGGCAGCCTTGGGAAAGCCTGAATCCTCAGTTTCTCCAGCTGTAAACTCAGGGCATCAATCTCCACATTGTCAGGAAAATAGAGTGCGATGATAACATGAGAAAATGCTTTGTAAACCCTAAAACACGGCACTCATATAAGGCACCGGTCCTCTCAGGTTGGGAGGTTAATGGCCCTTGCTGTCCCATATTTCAGTGCCAGCAACCATGAGAGCTGTCAGTATATACTGACTAATGATGAGGTGAAGAAGCTGGTGGGCCTGGTGTGGAGGCCGGGCCTTTCCTTTTATAAATGCCCACAATTACGCAGTTACTCACTGAGCAGGTGTTTATTGAGCACCTGCTAAACGCTGGCCACCGGGACTACAAGGGAACGGGCCGGTGAAGTCGTGAGTAATGTTCCCTCCGGCCTCCCAAAGTCAGAAAAATAAGGTGCATTTTTCAGAAACTTAAGTGTATTCAATATAAAGGATTGTCCTTTATGCTGATAATCTCTCTCTCCTGCCCTCTGGTGATAAATGTCTTTTCTTTTACGAAATGGTGGTGATAGTAGAAGGTAGTTGAGTTTTGAAAAACTGCCCAGACAGCACATTTAAAAAAGGCTTTACCAGTCCTTGAAATCCAAAAGCTTAGGAACCACTGGTCTAGCCCAACCTCCTGCCCACCGCAGACGGCTCTTTCCATTCCTAACAAGTGGTCATCTGGCTTCTACTCTGACGATTCTGGGAAAGGGGGCCTCACGAACTCGCAAAGCAGCCATTCTGGTTTGGACGAGCCTTTATTTTTTGAAATCAGATAAAGTGAAAGTCTACCGTCCTGTGACTTTTGCCCATGCGTGTCTGACCCCTTTCATCCGGAGCAAACAAAGTGCATTTACCCTCCGGATTTGTGACTGCGTTCCTTCTAACTTGTTTTCCAGGGTTCTTGCCCTGCTTTCTTCACCCAGTTCTCCAGGGCTTCGTTCTCACCCTTCACCTTCTTCGGGTCACCTGCACTCTGCTGGGGTCCCTCGTGGAGTCCGTTGCCCAGGGGGACACCAGCCCGGCTGTGGGCTGGCTTGGGCTGATTCCCTCGTGCTGGGCGCTGAGTGCAGATTAAGGAGGAAAAGATTGCTTTCGCCTTTGGCTGTGCGCTTACTGTTGGCCCCGAGTTACAGTCTGCTCAACCCCCAGGGTCTCCGCCGTCTACATCGCTGATGAGCCAGGGGGCCGCCCGCCTTCTGTTTGGGCAGTGACGTTTTTTCATGTGAGTGCAGGACTTTGTATTTGTGCCTCTTATATTTCATCTTGTCAGTTTGGACAAGTTTGCAAACAAGTTTCCATCGTTTCAGTGGATTGAGGTCACTCGACTCTTGGTTCAACCTTCCAACTTACCAGCGATTCCTCCCAGATTTGTGTCAGCAGCACAACTGACAAATTTGCCTTCATCCAAATCTTTTAATTCCGTGTTTAAAAAGCGAGAGCCAAGGACAGAGCTGTGGGTCCCATCAGTAGAGACCTTCCAAGCTTAGACGCATCTGTGAATCAGTACTCCAAACATCTGTGTATGGAGGCGGTACATCTATGTGTCAGCTGACTGCGGACCCGCCGGAGTGCGTGTCCACACTGAGGATGTGAGTTCTGTGTCCGACCCGTTCCTGAACCCGTCACTGCTAGGACGATGACTTCCAAATTTACCGTTGCAGCCCACATGTCTGTCTCAAGTTCACATTTTTAATTTGCTACTGGACATGCCTGGAATGTTTCAAGTCCCTCAAAATCAATTCATTCTCTCGCTGCCCCCGAAAGCCTTTCTCCCTTCCTGTGGTCGCTGTTTCCGTGATGGCGCCACCACGTTGGTTCATCCGGACACGGGGCCCTGTCCCCCACATCTTAGTTTTCTTCTCGCTCCTAAGCGAACTCAGTCACCCGGTCTTGGAGGCTCCCCTTCCGTGATATTTCATCCCCCAGCCTCGGACTCTGATCTGCCTGCCTCGGTGGCTGTAAGAGCCTTCTGAGTAGATGCTCCGTCCTGGTTCACCCTGACTCTGTCCCCAGGAAGCAGAGCAGATAGCTTTCTGTCGTTACGCAGCTTCCAGCCTCGGCCGGCTCCCCGTGGATGGTAAACGGGGCTGGGCCTTCACAGTCTGGCCTTTACTCATCTCAGCAGCCTGATGGCTTCCACCAGCCCCAGGCGCCAGAGGTACCGCCTGCTGCTGGTTCCCAGATGCAGGATACTCATTGGTACTTTGCACGTGCCGTTCCTTTCACACTTTCTAGTCAAGCTTCCCCGCCTCTGGGGCTCCTTCCCTGACCGTTCCAGGCGGGGTTAGGAGTCCCTTTTCCAAGCTGCGGTCACACTCCGGCAGACCCTTGAGATACCCAGTCACGTGGCGGATATCTGCCTTCCCCACTTGGTTGGGGCCCTTTCGAACAGGGACTGAGTTCTCTTTAACGTCGTAGCCACGACCAGCTCAGGGGCCCAGCGGCAGGTGCTCAGGGTCTGCGGAACGAATGGGGGCGTGGGTAGCCCGACACATCATTTCCTATTAATTTCCCCGCTCATCAGCCCTCCCAGAGTCTGTGTCGGCGGCATCCCTTTGATTCACTGGCCTTGTGATCCTATTAAAAAAAGTAAAAGAGGTACTTTGACATCGATTAGGTTTTTCTCCAAATCATCTGATTTCTCGTCCACTTTCAGCGAGTTCAAGCCCATTTTTCCTGCTTGGTTGCAGGTTTCTTTCCCCGCCCCCGTGTGAGTGAGGGCAGCAGCCCCGCAGCTCACTGGCTGGACACGATATGTACTTTCCGGTGACGTCATGATGCAGGCACTCCCTGCCAGGTGGCCTTCCACAAGGGGCTTCAGTCACCCAGGCCCTATTCGTCCTGTGCTTGGCCCTCGTTCAGGTCATCAGAGTCTCTCCATCCAGCTGATTTGTGGGGCGGGGGGAAGAGAGGGCTGCAGATGGGAAAGCGGGGATCGTGTGTGGGAGGTTCTCCCGGCCGGGACCGGCTGCAGCACCGTCACTGCTGTTCACGCTTCAGTGGCCAGAACTTAGTCACAGGCCGTGTCCAGCTGCCAGGGAGCCTGGCAACTGCGGGCTCGCTGTGGCCCAGGAGGAAACGGGACACAGACACTGGTGCATTCCCAGTTCCTGCCACACCCTCAGGCTCAGCTTTCATCCCCTCGTGTGCCAGGCTGCATGCACCCCGGAGCCCTTCTTGCCCCGGCTCTTTTCCGTGCTCTGAGCACACAGCTCTCCCGTCGCCCAGCCTGGGCCTTGCTGGTTGCTTTCTGCCTTCGCATTCTCTATATCCTCCAGTCCGTGGGACCTCGGTCCTCTCTGCTTGCTGATTGGGCTGGACTTGACTCCCCATCTCTCCAGTCTCCTAGCAACCCTCCTTGCCTTGCTCACGTGTCTGGGCCTAGACCGTCTGATCCTTGGTACCTGTGCCATCGCCATGTGTGTGCCTTGGATGGGGGCCCGCCTGAGTCCAAGTCCCAACAGGACAGGGGAGAGTCCTTTCAAATGTCTAGCGCTTTGAAGTCCTTCCTGTGATGCTGGGTGTGGATAGAGGCTATTTTTAGAGACAATGAGAGAATGTAAAGACTAGCAGTGAGAGGCATAAAATAAGACAGTGGAAAACACGGCTTCGCGAAGCCGACGGAACCGGTGCTGTGTATCTGGAAGGAGACAAGCCCGAAGGGAAGCACCAATCTTTATATAGAAGTAAAAAGTTGGTTTAAAAATTGTTTTAAAGGTGATGGTGCTAGGGTAGAAGTTCTTTTGTTACTCTGAAAAAGAAAGTGTCTCACATTTTAGTGTGGGATTTTTAGGTAAGAGACGAACACAGAATTCATGAATTCCAGAATTTGGGGATCTGGGGGTGGGTTCCTGAGAGAGGTCAAGTCATGTGCTTTCTTGGAAAAGACCATGAGTGGGAGAGCCCGTCTCGTAGACGTGACCTGCTGGTGCAGGAGGTGGAGGGGCAGCTCAAAGTCTCCCTCCACCCCTGCGATTCTTTAAAAAAAAAAAAAAAAAGGTGGTGCTGTGCTTTTGGCTCGTAACTCTTCTGAGAGACGCTCATAGTTCAAGTATTTGTCTCTGGGTGATATTTCCCAATGATTTCATAAGGGGAAGGGGTATTGTCTTGTAGATTTGGAACTACAATGCCTGAATTCCATGCCCTATTTTATCACCCACTCCCTCTGCAGTCACCCGCTGGGCAGGTCACTCCTCCCATCTTTGGATAGTCTGCTTACCCGTTAAGTGGGGATGGATTTGCAGGAGGTGTGGCTGAGAATTCCTTCACGTTTCCAACATGCTTTAGGATACGTAAGGCAAACATCCTGGACCATATACATTTGTGAGGTGTGTTTCTCTGCACCTTGGTCCTTCGGTTCTTGCCTTGAGACGTGTGGCTCTTTGCAAACATTGCTTCTTAGAAACAGCCCCCTAAATTTGTGTGCCCCTCCCAGTGAGACCTGCAGGGTGCCCTCCGATGGGTCGGGGGCTGGGGGTGGGCGGGAAGCCGGATGCTGACACCTTCAGGCCAGCGACCTGCCGTGGAGGCCGTGAGTGAGGTAGTCAGCAGCCTGGTTGCTTGGTCGGGACTGGGGGCTTCACAGGAGTTGGTTCCTCCATGCCTCAGCCTTCTCATCTGGGAAGTGGGCATCATAATAGTGCTCACCGGTGGGGGTGCTGAGAGGATTACGTACATGAACACAGGTAAAGCCCTGAGAATGGGGTCTGGCCCATAGTGAATGCTCTGCAGGTATTAACTCTTGTTCTTAAGCAAGAATTTCAGGAGGTGCCCCCGGCTGGCTTTCTGTCCTGTGACTTGCTTCTGTCCACGTTGAGGGCTGACCTGGGCCTGCAGACAGGAGGAGAAGGACCCGCACTGTCCTCATGCTGCCCAAGTTATGTCGGGGTGGCTCTCAGCACCCGGGGGGGAGCTGTGTTTCAGCTTCCGGTGCTTGTTGAAATGGTTGTTACATGTGGTTGCAGAATCCGGGGAGGCTCAGATTCCCCTGCGAGAGGCCGACCTGGGAGCTCGCCCTCTGTCGGTGTTCTCAGATGAGTCCAGGAGACGCTGTATTTCAAGCGGGGCGCTTCGCGGGCTGGGGCGTGGGGCTATGAGACTCTGTGCTTGAGAGTCTAACCAAACTGAAGCGCTTCCCCGCTCGCGGCGACCCTTCCGCCCTGCCTCTGATCCTGGGTTCCCCAGCGATTTCACCTGCCCGATGCTGCATGGGGAAGGCCCGGCGGGGTGGAGACGGGGTGTCCTGTGAGCGCGTGCAGGACAGCTGTGTCGTGTTCACCGACAACCGGGGCCTCTTCCGCGAGCCCCAGCCCACTGCTCCCTGCCCTGCGCTGCTGTCCCCTCGGCTGAGGTCCCGGACCCTGCGGTGGGCCGGGGACGGGGGTGGAGGAGATGGGGGTGGCGCTAGCATAAGCACCACTTGCAAAGAATGGGATTAATTTGCAGGAAGCTAAGGCCACACCCTTGTGAAAGAGCAAAGCCACCAACTGTCCGTGGGGCACCTCCCGCATGTGTGGCACCACTCGGGGGCCGAGGGAGGCCCTGGGGTGGCCGGACGTGACGCCTGTCCTTGGAGAGCTCACGGTCTCCTGGGGGGCACACGTGTAAACAGGACAGGCCTGCGGAGCCGGCTGAAGGCAGGGCTGGGAACTGTCACACAGGCTGTGCCGGGCTCATTGGGTGCACGTTATACCCTCGCAGAATGGAATGATTTTTGTATTTGTTTTATTTTGGTGAAAAACATGAAACGTGAAGTTTAACCATCTTAACCAGGCTTAAGTGTACAGTCCAGTGGTGTGAAGTACATTCGCGTTGCTGTGAGATAGATCTCCAGAACTTTCTCATCTTGAAAAACAGAAACTCTGTCCCCATTGAATGACGACTCCTCACCCCCCTCCCCCAGCCCCTGGAAACCACTCTTCTACTTTCTGTGTCTCTGAACTTGACTCCTCCAGGGACCTCATGTAAGTGGAGTCATACAGTAGTTGTCTTTTTGTGTCTGGCTTACTTCACTCAGTGGAATCCTCAAGGTTCATCCATGTTGTAGCCTGTCACAGAATTTCCTTCCTTTTTAAGGCCGGATAGTGTTCCATTGTATGGATGGACCACATTTTGCTTATCCATCCGTCCGTCTGTCTGTCTGTGGACACTTGGGCCGCTTCCACCTGTTGGCTTTTGTTAGTCATGCTGCCATGAACATGGGTATACCGATATCTCTTCCAGATAACTGCTTCCAATTCTTTTAGGTAAATGACCAGAAGTGGGATTGCTGGATCATATGGTAGTTCTGCTTTAAATTTTTTTGAGGACCCTCCAAACTGTTTTCCGGGGTAGTTGCACTGTTTTACATTAACATCAGCACAAGAGTTCCAGTTTCTCCACATCTTCACTCCCACTTGTTGTTTTCGGGTTTTTGACAGTAGCCATCCTAATGGGGATGAGTTGGTATCTCACTGTGGTTTTGATTTGCTTTTCTCTGATGATCAGTGATGTTGAGCATATTTTCATGTGCTTCTTGCCCATTTGTATATCATCTTTGGAGAAATAGCTATTCCAGTCATTTGTCCATTTTAAAATCAATACCTGGAGGCTTTTGTTTCTGTTCTGCCCATCCCCCCAGACATCTGGCGTCGGCAGAGATGGCCAGACCAGTTCAGCCCCAGCAGAGGCCGAGAGCAGGACTTCCCTCAGGAAGTCCCAGAAGTGGGGCTTGCTCGTGGCCGTCGGCCAAATAACCAAGACCACTGAACTCTGCCCTCTTCCTGCTCTTTCACTTTGCAGTGGTTTTACACAGGTGAGATGCTGGGTGTATTCATTTCCCGTTCCTGCTGTAACAAATCATCACAGACTTAGTGGCTTAAAAAAGCATCATTCTGGAGGTCAGAGGTCTAAAATGGGCTCCACCCCTTCTGGAGGCTCTTGGGGAAGAACCTGCTTCTTTGCCTTTTCCAGCTTTTAGAGGCCCTGTCCTGCACCCACACTAGCTACGCCTCCACGTTGCACGCTGGGGACACGTGTGTTTGCACGCACTCACTTCGACATGTGTGCGTTTGTGTGTGTGCGTGCCCAAGGTGCCCGGTCATGGGAGGGCACTTGCTGTCCCGACCCTGTATCCCAAGCAGGCAGCTCTCCCTCCCCCCGTCGTGACCCCTTTCCACACTTGCTTGATCTCCGGTGACTTGGGGTCAGTGGGTGGGGTTTCGTAACTGCTTGGCTCAACCAGGAGGTTGGACGGGGCACCGACCATCCTGAGTGGGAGCCCCAATCCCATAGTTTTATAAGGAAAACTGCCTTTCATCCCTGGGGTCAGCACACAGGGTCTCAGATGCCGGCGGCCAGGGCACCACCCATCACAAAGCTGTGTGTGGTCCAGTCTGTTTTCTATGGAAAGGACGCTTTTCTTGGTGGGATGCTGGGTGCAGAGAGCAGAGCCAGGCAAGTGGCCCACAGGCCCCGTCCCCTCCTGGACGTGTGTGGAGACAGGTGACTCTCACCATCCAGGTCCCACGTCTGCTCTGCCCCCATTGGCCAGTTGTCATGTCCCCATTTCACAGACCGGGAAAATCCAATGTTGACAGGTTCCCACTGAGTCTGACGTCCAAGGGGGGCTGACGCTCCGGGGGTTGTGGCTCCAGGGCGTCAGCCGGGCCAGGAAGAACAGCTGGGAGAGGCGACAGGGGCCCGGAGGCTGGGCGCCGTGGGGAGCAGGCATCGCACACCCCGCTCTTGGAGTCAACGGCTGTCCTTGTCCATCCGCTGTGTCTGTGGTGCTTTTCAGATGCAAGCGTTTGTTAGCATTAAAGGGGGGGAACTCAGGGGTGGGGAGGGGGGCGCCGTCTGGAAAGCCCGTTCCTTTTGCCAGCACGTTCCAAACAATAAACTCTTCCGCCACCCACATGCCAGTTGTGGAATCAGGGAATGCAGAACTGTGTACGGGGCCTTAGAGGTCCTTTGGTCAACTTGACCGAGGCACAGAGGGGGGCTGAACTGGTCCAGAGTCACACAGCCTCTGGTGGAGGGGAGGAGACATGCACCCAGGCCCAGCGCACCTTGTCCTCGGTCTCCTTGCCGAGGAGGAGAGCTGCCAGGGCTGGGGGGTCGAGGGCTGAGAGCTGGCACCCTGCCCGGTGGCCTCCCCTTCGTTGCTGCAGGCCCGGGGTTCAGCTCACTTGACAACAAGGTCAACAGTAAAAGGACCCCAGTGGATGACTGCCGTTCACTGCAGCTTCACGAATGGCTGCGCCCGCTAAGGGCTTGCAAGGGTTTTAAAACCCTTGGAACAGCTCAGAGCTTCGCAGGCCTCGGGCATGTCGCCCACCTGCCCGTGCTCCGGGCTCGGAGGGAACATGAGCTTCGGTCCCGAGTGGCTCCTGCTCGGCGCTCTCACCACTAGGCTCTCCTGCTTCCTCTCCGGCTCCCTTATTCCCTCAGTTCCCTCTTGGTTTGTCCCCAACACCCAGGGTTTCCACACCCCCTCCGCTCTCCCGCTGCCCCGCTGGCTCCATGGACCAGCCCCAGATCCGACTTGTGGCAAAGGTTGTCAGCCTCCTAATTACGTACGGACCTGTTTGGAGGACAGTCACCTAAACGGGGCCAGTGCCGCAGACATGGTTTCATAGCATTTCTACAGCCCCGGTTTCCGCTCCATGAATCATCGCTCCGTTCTGGGATGAAAACTGAAAGTGCCTTGACCTCTGCCTTCCCTTTGGGCTCCTATAGATGGACTTTCCCAACTCCCCAGCTCCCTCTGGCCTGGCCCGGCCTGTGGATGCACTTGAGGCATCTGGGCAGCTCTGAGGACTCCCCCCCCCCGCCCCAACCCGGGCGGCAGCCACTGCCCGGGCCGCTGCCCCACACCAGGACCCAGTGTCTCCTCTGTCCTCCTCGGGGAAAGGATGGAGTGAAGGCCGAGAGGGCTCAGAGGCTCCTGGTCTGGAAGGTGTCAGAAAAACCCAAGGAGAAGGAAGGGCAAAGGCCGAGCGGGGCTCAAGAGGGACAGGAGACAATGCACGCAGAGGGAGGGACTCAGGAGGCTCCGAGGAAAGAGCTTGGGCTTGAGATCCAGAGGGCCTGGAGGGCTCGGTGGGTAAGTCGGTCCCAGCCCGAGTCCCACGTGGTGTTGTCATTGGCAACGGGAAGTCTCAAGACATGGGCGAGAAAGTGGATTCCCTCAGCAGACACGTCTCTTTATACCTGCTGTGCCGGGCGCAGGCTGGGCGTGGGCTGCAGGGAGGACCCACCGCGGCCGCCCAGGGATGTTCCTGCACCCAGGCAGAGCCGGGGACAGGCTGGGGCTCGTGGGATCCTCAGACCTGAGCTTTCTTCCCCAGAGAAGGCGGCCCCGCCTGCCCAGGTGTCCTTCCTCTTGGACTGTTCTTCCAAGTTCTCTGAGTCCAACACTCATTCCTCTTTGGCTTTTAAAATGAAACTGAATTGAATTGAATTTTTTATTTTTTTAATATTACATAAAATCGACACAACACAAAATTTACCATCGTAACCTTTTTAAAGTATATAATTTAATGGCATTAAGTGCATCCCCATTGTCGTGCTACCATCACCACCATCATCTCCAGAACTTTTTCGTCTTCCAGATGAAACTCTGTCCCCATTAAACACTAGCTCCCCACCCCCCTCCCCCAGCTCCCCTCCCCCTCCCCCAGCTCCTGGCAGCCCCCGTGGTACTTCCTGTGTCTGTGAACCTGACTCCTCTGAGGGCCGCCTATAAGTAGATCATACGGTATTTGTCTTTTTGTGGCTTATCTCACCGAACATTTTGTCCTCAAGGTTTCAAGTTGAAGCGTCTGACACATTGCGTCAGAATTTCTTTCCTTTTTAAGATTGAATAACAGTCCATCGTACGTAGAACATTTTGTTGATCCATTCGTCTGTTGATGGACACTGGGGCCGGTTCTCCCGTTTGACTATCCTGCATAATGCTGCTGTGAACATGGGTGTCCCTGCTTTCTTCTTTTGGATAAATACCCATAAGTGGAATTGCTGGATTGTATGGTGAGTCTATGTTTAATTTTTTGAAGAACCACCATGCTATTTTCCATCAAATTTGCACCATTTTACCTTCCCGCCAACGGTGCACAGGGTTCTGCTTTCTCCACGGCCTGGCCAGCACTTGTTTTCTCTGGTGTTTTGATGACATCATCCTAATGGGTGTGAAGCGCTCTCTCTGGCTTTGAGGACTTCCCTGTAGACCCTGTTGAGACCCCGAAGTCCTGGGGAATCCTGGGATGATAAACTAGGAAAGAAACGAGGGCTGGAGGGCCGTGCTCTCTGTGTTGCCCTTCCTGGCTGCATGGCCCTGAGGTTGAACTTACCCTGTAAGCCCAGGCCAGCTGGGGGCCGCCACCGAGGATGGCTGAGCGCCCTCTCCCAGGCCACCCCTCTAGCCGAGAGCCAGCCAGGGAGCAGAGGGAAGTGGGTGGTGGGCTGCACCCTCTCGGCCCTTGTCCTGAGGCCAGTGCGGGGGAGACCCAGGCACCATGGAACTTGGTGGGAGTTGGACCGGCCGGGGAGGGGTGACGGCTGGGACCCCAGGGCTCTGGGAGCTGTGTATCTGAGCCGGAAGGACTTTTATGGTGACTGGCCGGGCCTCCTCACTCTGAAGAAGAGGAAGTCAGGAGCCAAAGAGAGAAGTGATTTGCCCATGTGCCCAGAACAAATGGCCACGGAGCAGGGCCTGGAATTCAGCTCTCTTGGCTTCTGGCTTGGCCCTTCCCCGCAAACTCGGGGAAGCGTCAAGGTGGTTTCATGTCTGTTTGCAGCTTAATGTTTACCAAGGGGAGACAGCCTCAGGGCCGCTTGCTCATTTTTTCGTTGCCTTTCCACCTTCTCGCCTGCCTGCTGTCTGGCAGAGGTGTCGTGGGGGTGAATGAGATAATGGCGTTGACTTTGCTGAATGAAAGAAGTGTTATGCTTTATACAGAGCGTGGCTAATGAAGTGGCCTGTGAGTGCAGAGGAATCAAGTCACGCGCTGCTTTTGTCCCACCTGGATGAGGATTGGCGACGTCCGGGAGGAGGACAGAGTGCCGAGCGTGCACGTATTTGTGTGTGTTACGTGTGTAGTGTGTAAATGTGTGCGGGACCCCTCCCCCCGCACAGTGCAATCCCACGGACGATGGAGAGATTTCAGAGCCTTCCCCTGATGGAGGGTCCTTGGAAAATGAAGCATGGTTTTCAGGGATCTGTGGAATTCTCTGTATTCTGAATTCTCTGGATAGATTCACTTTTTCACAAATTGACACTATCAATATTTGTGTGTGAGATACAGCACTTTTTAAGAGGTGGTTTCTTAACAAGGAGGGGATCTTCTAGGAAAAAGTCTTTTTTTTTTTTTTTTTTTTTTTTTATAAAACAGCTTTTGTGTTTTATTTCACATCACTGAAGGTGCGTTCCTCTCCTTTGGTGCCCTGAGGCTTTATATGTGGGCACGTGTGGAGTGATTCTTATTAAGTAATACTTCATATTTGGGTAGAATCTCATTTAGTCCTTACGACTGCCATGTAAGGAATGCATTATTATCTCTGTTTTACAGATCAGTAAGCTGAGGCCCAGGGAAGCGTACATCACTGGGCACTCGGCAGGGTGGTTGGTGGTGTGAGTGATGGTCACCGGGTCGGGTGCCTGGGTTCTGACACCGTGAGGCTGGAGGAAAACCGCTTCCTCCCTCTGATGTCTGGTTCTGCTAGAACTTCTCCATAAGGCTTGCGTTTATATGATGGCACGTCTCAGGCCCGGGCACGGGATCCAGGAGTCCTCTCCCCACGTGTGCACATACCTGTTCAGACCTCATGGAGCCCAGTTGATATTACACGAAATTGTTATTAAAGATCAAGAAGACAAGGAAAAGGAAAGGATCTTGCCCATGTTTCTCGGCTAATTTCCAAATCGACTGTTTCACTTTATCCCAAACTTGGATCCTTTTGTTTACAGAGAGCTGCAGCTGGAGACACGGGTGCAAACGACCCTCAGTCCTGAGCGCAGGTAGTGGTCGGCAGAGGGGTGCACAGAGGGGCTGCAGAGCCATCCCGGGACTTCTCGCTCCTCTGCGCCTGCGGGCAGGTGCTGTGTTTTCCTGATGTGCTGGAGTTTGGGAGGAAGAGGCCGCAGGGTGGCCAGTTCACCAGGTGGGGTCTGCACACTCCCCACCCCCCATGGGTGGTCAGCAGCTGGACGAGAATCTGATGCTGGTTTGGCCGCAGTCATTTTGGAAGTGTACTTAAACAATCAAACAAAATCCCAACGGTTTTCTTTCTGATGACCAAAGAATTATTTAGTGTACAGAATTTGGAAAATACACTAATGAAAACAGTAGCTGGCACTTACAAGGGTCTTGCCCTTGAGCTCTATTCTGAGAGTTGTCTCTTATGAACTCAGCTGTGATAGCCTCTGTTGTTATCTCCGTTTCACAAGGGAGGAATCTCAGGTACCAAGAGGTCAGGTGACTGGTCCAGTCACAGGGCTGTAACTGACAGGGCTGGAACCCAGCCCGCCTGGTTTCTGAGTCCAGGGCCCTGTGTGCCAGGCTGACCTGCCTCCGCGCAAATGAATGTCACTCGTCACCTGAAGATAACCGCTAATAACATTTCTGTTTTTTAAAAATAATAAATTATTTTATAATTCATTTATATTTCGTTTCCTTTTAGCCTTTCTCCTATAAAAAAAAGTCTTTTATAAAATAGAGGTCCTACGGTATATACTTTTTTGGACCCTGTTTCTGTTGCTTAATGTTATGTTGTAAAAATTTTTTTGATATTGTTTTTCTTTTTTTAATTAATTTTTATTGGAGTAGAGTTGCTTTACAATGTTGTGTTAGTTTCTACTGTACAGCAAAATGAATCAGCTGTACATACACATATATCCCCTCCTTTCTGGATTTCCTTCTGTATATTATTTTTCAAAAACAATTCTTATGGCTTCCTAAAATTCTATCATGTGGATCTGCATTGGTTTATCATGTGGATCTGCAGTGCCCCGGTGGTGGGCTTTGGGGGATCTCCAGTTTGGTGTTGGTACAATTCACACCGTGGTGAATACTTACCCAGGTTCATGGCTTGCTCGAGTCTCCGTCTGGTTCCCTAGGACAGCTTCTGCGAAGGGGAGTGAACGTCTGCGTTTCCTAGACTCTCCTGACAGGGTTTGCTCCCCTCTGGCGCAGCGGAAGGGGCCTGGGCAGGGTCCCCGGTGGGGCTGGCGGGGCTCTGGGCTCAGAAGACCTTCTCTCCTGCGGAGCGGGCGTGCTCTCGGTCGTGAGGGTCTGAGTCTGAGCTCTGGGCTCCGAGCCTCCGCTGGGCTCTCCCGCCGGTCCGCTGAGTCAGAGCTGGTTACTGCTGGTTCCCAGAGGTGCCCGGCCCCCCTCAGTGGGTGAAATAAGTGGGCAGGTGAGTGTCAGTGAGGGAAGCGAGGCTTTCTGCCCCCCCCCACCCTCCCAGATGGTGAGAAGGAACTAGGTTGGGGCCACTGAATCTACTAAAAACTGTCCTCGCAAGGTAGCACTGCCTCCCATGTTCTAGTTCTGGTGATTGGGAAAGGTGTGGTCCATGTTCTAGTTCTGGTGATTGGGAAAGGTGTGGTCTCTCTGTGTCTCTGTTTTCCTTCCAATAAAATGGGGCCAAAGCAGCAAACCCCTCAATCATGGGACCAGAGTGTAAGTGATGAATGTTAAGGGAGAAAAGATCATGGGGCCAGAGTCTAAGTGATGAATGTTAAGGGAGAAAAGATCATGGGACAGTTACATTCTGCAACATCCACTTATCGATTCATTCAGCACACTTTCAGTGAGCATGCGTCATATCCAGGCATCTCTGGGCTCGGGGGAGCAGTGGTGAGTAGGGTGGATGAGGGCCCTGCTTCTTGGGGTTTCCCTTCTGGTGTGGGACAGGACACAAACCTCCACTTAACAAGGACATAACCACATTTACCATATGGCAAACATACTGATCTAAATAATCAACTAGCATTGTCTCGGTGAACTTCTGCATAGAAATCTGTGAAGCCTAAGCAGAAATTCTGCAAAGAACTTCCGTGCAGGCACTGTGCTTTGAGCACCTCCTGGGTGACTGCTGTGCTAGGATTTCTGAAGCCACAGAGCTGGTTCCTGCTCGCAAGGGGCTTACAGCTCGTTGGGAGAATCGGAGAGGGGCCCCTGAACTCCTCAGGCTTTCATCGGCCGAAGCACAGGAGGGGGAGTCGGTGTTTGGGTCCCGCGGGTGCTTTGCCAGGCCACTGTGGCCGTCATCCCGTTTTCTGCACCCTTCCCGTCCCCAGACATCGGCGACCTGGAGGATTTCCCATTTTTCTAGCTGGTACCTGACCTCAGCCAGGGCTGGATCTACTTGTTTTTTTTCTACAAAGGCTACTTTGCGGTGACACTTAAAAAGCTGAAATGCTGACTTTCAGTAAACTTGAGGGAATTCTCAACTAGGTCCTGTAATTTAGGTTTGCCGTCACCAGGTGGTGACAGGTGCCTTTGTTCAAATAGCAGGAGGGTGCGATGTGCCCCCTCCCCCTGCTTGGATATAAGCAGGAGAAGTATTCTCTCACTCTTGCAATTGACGACCTTTGGCTGCGGGGCATGGTTCAGCGTGCGCATGTATCAGTTTGCTTTCTGGCTGTTCTTCCTTCTGTTCTCTGAGGTCAGTGTGACCTTGAGTAGCGCGGGGGCATGGCTTTCTGGTTAGGGTCCTCTGCAGATGGAGGCTAGTTTGCTTCCATGGGAGTCCCTCCGCGGATTCTTTTTCCTTGTCTTTCCTTTGGACTTGCTGCCCCGTGAAGAGCAGAGACCAGGTTTTGTTTGCGGGATCGCTGGAAGGTGAGAATGCTGGTCCCCTTACGCTCTTCCCATTGGCTCGGGCTTCCAAAGTGCTCCAGGTTCTCTGCCTTTGCACCGTCATCAGATGGAGGTGTGATGGAGCACAGGAAAGAGGCGGGTTTATTTACGGCAGCGCCTGCTGGGTTGAGTTGAGGAGACGGCCACAGATGTCCCTGGTCCCTCACTGTCTCTGTGTTTCGGAGCAGATTTGACTCCTGTGGCCCGGGGCCCGTTCTGAGCATTGTCATCTCTCATGAACTGTGTGTGTAGCAGGACGCGGGAAGAGGAGGGCAGAGGGACCGAGAGGAGACTGTTGAAAATAGTGCAGTAATAGCCCAGCTAAGAGAAGGAGGCAGATGTACAGCTCACGGCTGACACGCTCAGGAGACCCTCTGGGGGCTTGGTCTGGGGAGAGGGCTTTTGCATCTCGGCTGGGATGTCCCCGGACTCTCGTGGGCCCAGCTTGGGTTGGGGGAAACGTCAGCTTCCCCATCTGCCCATTGGGAAAACCAGTTACTCATTCGTCTGTCGAGAGTATTAACCCCTGAAAAATGACTTTTTTGTTTCTGTGTTGTTTGTTGGATCTTAGGCTCTTGTATGCTTTGAAAATATGTCTTTCTGCATAGGGTGGTTATTTCCTGATCAGAAAATCCACCCACCCGGCAGCCTCTGAGTCAGGTCTTGATTGCTTTTTTAAAGTTCCTTCACAAGTTGGGATTCAGGGCTCTGGGAGGGCGAGGACCGTCTCCCGTTTCTCCTTATCCTGCTCTTCCCATCACGACTCCGCTTTAAATATAGACGCGTGCCGTCCACAGTGTGGCTACTGGCCACGTGAGGGTACTTAGATGTAAATCACCTGAAATGAAATATGAATACAATGCAAAGTGTAGTTCCTCAGTTGCGCTAGCTCCTGTCAAGTGCCTAAAGCCGACGCCTGGTGGGTACCACGTTGGACACCCCAGAATTATAGACCGTCTCCAACATCGCAGAAGTTCCTTAGGACAGCGCTGCTGTAGCCTGCCTGTGTCGGTCAAGGTTCAGACCTACAACAGACACTGCCGTGGCCGTTCTACGAGGATGAAGACTTCATACAGGAATTTAAAGGTTTACAAAGCGACGGGAAGGTTTGGGAGAGCAGGCAGGTAGGCGAGGCCCCAGGACTGATCCCAGGACCACACGGCGGGGCTGGATTGCTGAGAGGACTGGGCCTCGGGGGTCTTTAGGAAGTGGATCTGGATGTCACTGTGCTGGGGATCACGGCACCTTGTCCGAGGTCCGGGGACCAGGAGGCCATCGCCAGAGCCTTTCTGTCTCTACAGAGCGAGAGTAGTGGCACGGACACCGTCCCCACCGGACGTAGTTTCAGTTCAGGCCTGGACTTGGCTGACCTCACAGCCGCGTCATTCTGGCCGCGGGGAGGTTGGAAAGTGTGTCCAGCCTCTGCGGGACAGGAGCGCGCAGAGGAGGAGGGGGGACGGCTTCTGAGTTAGTGGGTCCGGCGGTCCGCCCGGGGCCGAGCGGGACCCCAGCCTTCCCCTGGGGGAGCACACCCGCTGCGACGGCCCGGGCCTCAGCCGTCGTCTGAGCCCAGAAGGCATCCTTCCTGTGTGAGCGCCCGACTATCTCAGCAACGCACTAGATGGAGAAGATTGATGGCCTCCTGCTCGCTGCTCATTTGGCCTTTCATGGGCAGAGAAAGCTCGCTTTCTGTTTCAGGTCGGCTGCTTCGCTCTTAAAGGGAACGGAGGCCCCTGGTCACTGCGGGCTTCTGCAAAGCCCTCAGGACGCACCCGGCCCGAGAGAAGGCACGTCCTTTGTGCTACACGATGGCTTCTCGTCTCCATAAATGAGCTGAGGTTGTGCTGTGTGTACAAAGCCTGGCCGCTGGGAGACACCCCTTCTGTGCACGGCTGAATGTGCTGAGGCCAAAGGGGGAGGTCGTGCTCACGAAGCCGGCCTGTAGCCCTGAACCCCTTACACACACACATGGCTAACTGGGGGTCCCTTTCTGGTGCCAGGCGGTTGGGCTTCTCTACTGAGGGATGATGTGGAAGGGAGATGGGGAGGGTCATGCTGGCCGCCGGGGTTGGAGGTCTGCCCGTTTACACTGTGGGGTCGCGAGGGGATTGGCGAAGGAATTCCCAAGCAGAGAGCAGGGGGAACCGCATGCTGAGTACATGCAAAGGTCCTGGGGCGGACAAGGGCTGAGCTTGTCTGAGTGAAACGGGGCCGGGACGGCAGGCGCGCTTGGACCAGGCTGAGAGAGAGGAAGCTCCGAGAAGCAGGCAGGGCCGCCCTGCGGGCTCACAGCCCATGGCAGAGTCTGGACTGTGAAGAGATTTGACTGGGAGGACGACAGGGCCTGATTCATAATCTGTATTTCTGAAAGGTCACTCTGGCTGCTGCGTGGAGATGGGATTGGGGACGGGCAGGAGAAGTGGGGGAAATGTCAGGGCTCCTGCAGCATCCTGGGCAAGACATGGGTGGTGGCCTGGACCAGGCCAGTGGCACCGGAGATAGACATCGTTTCTCACAGCCTCTTCCTCCGGAATGCTCCCCCGAGGTCACAGCAGAGAAGTCAGCAGGGAGCCTGGGAAAGCCCGGCCTCTCGGGCGCCGACGGACTGGTCCCCGCGCTTTCCCAGGTCACCCTCGTCGTGACATCATCGTCATCACGGGCCTTAGCAAGCAGATACTTTGCATCTTCTGGGATGTGGCCCTGGGGCAGGTGCATGGATGGACGCAGATGAAAGAAAGAAACTCGATTTCATCCCTGAGCAGCTCCGGGTCCCAGCACCACGCCTCCCTCGCAGGGGCGCCCGGGGAGCCCAAGTCCTGAGCTCATCTCCTGGCTTGGACCCTGGCAGAGCAGCCTGTGCTGAGGCCGACCGGCGCTTCGTCCTGGTCCCTTGGAGCAGCAGCCCGTGTGTGCGGGCTGGGGAGCTGCCCAGGGGAGCTGAGCCGTTTCACGAGTGGCAGTCACTTTCTCCCATACAAGGAAGGCGTCCGCGGTGGGCGCCCACCTGTGTGTGCCGCCTGGTCTGCTGAGCCGCCGCCCTGGGCTCGTGCAGAAAGGCAGGAGCCAGAGCAGACTTAGACGGTGGCATGTTTTCAGCTGGCAGCCAGGGGACCGAGCGTTGAATCAGCTTTATAATTTGAAAATTGGTCTCTTTGCATCGGGTGGTTATTTCCTGCTAACCGAAGCCGTCAGAGACACAGAGCTGCTTCCCTTCCTCGCTAGCTCTGCTCCGGATCCACCAGTGCGGGGCCTGAGATGGAGCTTTGCCATTCCTGGCATTCTTGGATCCCTGCGTCCTCTTGTCATGGGGGTCCTAGGGGTCCTGATACGGCCTCATGCCTGGGGGGGGCGTCGTCCCAGGGCGTGGGGGACAGTCACTTGTGACAGGAGAGGCTGAGCTGGGCCTTGAGGTACAGCCTTGATGGAGGCCAGCCCGAGGGGCCACACCTGTCTCTCGTGTGTGTGTGTGTGTGTGTGTGTGTGTGTGTGTGTGTCTGTGTTTACCGTGCCCTTCGTTATGTCACAGGCTGCAGCAGTGCTTGGGCTGCCAGGACCGAAATACTGAAGGTTGTTTTCTTGCCCTCTGGCTGGGGAGAGGTTGACATTCCACTTTTCCCCACGGGCTTATTCGTATGTGCTTCTCCAGATGGTCCTCTCCCGAGAGGTCCCACTGCTCTGGGAACGGTTCACAGTATAAATAAGGTCGTCACCCAAGGCTCGGGTGGCTCTGAAGTCAACCCCCCCAGACCAGGCTTTCCGAGCCGCGCTTGGCTCTGTGGAGCCCTGGTCTCGACGCCTCGGGGCCCCGGACGCACCCAGCCCCGGCCTTCGCGGGTGATGGAGTCCGCTCCTGCGTGCCGCTTCCCGCCTTCTTCTCAGACTTTGTCCAGGCGTTCCGGGAGCGCCGGGATGTGGCCGCCAGGGTCTGCGGGAGGGGGTGGCGTCGAGGCCTCGTGTCAGGAGAGAACCGCGGAGAACTGGACAGTCCGGCAGGGTGGAGCCGGGGCCGCTTTCACGGACGCGAGGGAAGAGGGCGGTCGGCCCAGGAGCTCCAGCGGAGGCTCTTAAGCATGGTCATGGCCAAACCGGGGGTCTAGGAAGGAAGGTGGTTTCCCACAGATCACAGACGGGCACACTGAGGGTCGCAGCCCTCGCCGGTGAAGCCGGTGAGACACGTGGTCCGTCCACGCCGGACCCGCTCGGTCCAGGGCAGCACGTCTGTCCACCCGCCTCCATCCCGGAGGCCCCGGGGCGGGTGGTGTGGTGGGCGCTGCCCCGTGAGGATCGCCTCGGACACGAAGGGTGTTCTTGGGGTCAGCAGTGCAGCCCCTTCACCCTCAGGCCATGAACCCCAGGAGGAGCTCGGCTCGTGGCCCCGTGTTGGTGTGCGCGTGTGCACGGGTGGAGCGCGTGTGAGCGCCGAGGAGGTCGGGCGGGCCGCTCGTGCTGCAGGCGCCTGGAGACATTGCGTCCTTTCCTTGGGGCTCCCGTAAGAAAGGCGAAGGCCCGGCCTCGCGGGGTCCCGCTTGCTTTAAGCTTCAGACACACACAGGGAGGACGGCGGCAGGTGTGTGACAGATGAGACCCCCGGTGGGAAGGGTTGGGTTCTCCGGCTCCCGACGTCCTAGATGGTGACGTGGCGCTGGTGTCGGGTCGGGGACAGGCCGTGAACTGAGGACCAGGCCCAGGAGCGGGGGTGGGGCTCCGGTGCCATGGGGACCACATGGCGACCGTGCAGGAGGCGGCTGTCAGGGGACAGGGAAGTGGCAGCAGCTGGTACCTAAGTGGACCTGAAGTGCTCATCTTGGGGTCCTGCGGGGTGGGAAACGCACACCTGTGATGCCGTCCCCCTCCCTCTCGTGCCCCCGGCAGACATCACGAATCTCTCACCTTTCTCTTGTGCTCAGAAAAGTCTCAGAATCCTTGAGGTACAGCGTTTCGGTGGTCACGTCGGTCAGTTGGCATAAAACTGGAAACTTACCGTGTGTCACTGGTGTGATGATGGAAGGGACATAGACTTTGGAATCTGGCAGGAATGACAGCCCAGGCAGGTGCGAGCAAGCGTGTTCATTCTCTTTTGGTTGCAAGGGACAGAAATCCAGTTCAAATTAGCTTAAGCGAAGTTACCTAAGGAATAAAACTGGAAAGCTCAGGGTGAGGCGGGCATCAGGTGTGGCTGGATGCAGGCGCCCAGGGGTTGTCGGAGTCTGTTTCTAGGATGGAGTGTGTCTGGCTTCTGAGGCTAAGCTGAGTCGTGTGCTCCTCTCTGCACTGGCCCCATCGTGGACAGGGCCGGCGGTGGGGGTGAGAGGGTCACACCGGGAGAAGAAGTTGCCTTGAAGGTCTAACCTAGAAGGACGAGCCCAGGATGTGCGCTGGGGGGAGGGGGCTGGGCGAGGCACCAAGTGTTCATCTGGACCCAGCGCGTGGCAGGGCGGAGAGGGAAGGGCCCCACGAGGCAGTGTGTCCTGGGCCAGCAGCTTCCCTGGAGGAGCCTTGTGTACACGAAGCAGAGAAGAGGGTCATCGTTGGGGGGGGCTTGCAGGTGACATTCGTGCCACTGGTTGGGCTCCAGCCACAGTCTCCCAGGCGACTGAAGTGGCCTCCAGATGCCAGGCTCTCTGCCCACAGTAATCACCCCACTCCCTGTGGCATCTCCTGATCCTGTGGCACCTGCCTAGCCGGCCAGTCTCAAGGTCACGTGTCTGAGGTGGGGCCCGGGCTGAGCTGATCCCTTGGTAAGCCTTGTAGGATTCTGGGGTGAGGTGCCCGCCGAGCAGACGGGGGAGAACCCACCAGGCACGCGCCGTGTCACAGGGACAGTCTTGGAGGCTTCTGTTGCCTTCAGACCAGAGCCGTGCAGATGCTTCTACGCTGGATTTCACTGGTTCCTACCCAGGTTTCCTTCTGGTCACCCCCACTACACACAGCGCCCTTTCCCAGATACCAAACGCTGCATAATGAGTCACCGAAGACAAGTGGCTTTCTGCAGCAGACATCGTGCTGTCTCCCAGTTTCTGAAGGTCAGGAGCTCAGGAAGGTCTCGCTGGGCTGTTCTGGCTTCGGGTGTGTCGTGGGGTTGCAGTCGGGTGGTGGCTGGAGCAGCTGGGGGCTGGCTGGGACGCCCAACCCCCAACCCCTCCTTGGCTGGCTGGGCTTCCTCACAGCATGGCGGCCCAGGGCTGGCGTTGTGAGCTGTCGACATAGCCTTGGGAGTAATCTCTGCTGTCACCTCCACTGAACTTTACCAGTCAAAACGGTCACAAGAGGCCAACCCTTTGTCAGGAGGAGGGCGCATAGATCCTATTTCTCAATGGGAGCATGTCAGAGGAGCTCCTGATTCAAAACCATCACAGCCCCCCGCCCTCCTATCCAACAACTCCCATCGCCACATGGGTTTGAGGTACCTGGATGGGACCCTGCTTGGGTCCAACCCCTTCATTTATCAGACTTACTTTTGTTTTTTGGAACTTAGGTGCAGAGATTTGAGTGAATTATATATACCTTTCAATTCATTGTACGTTTGTCAGCATTGATTCATGCAGTGGCTCTCATTCATTCATTCATTCTTCTTTTCTGTCCCCATACACCTGTTCTCATTTTCCGCCTCACCTTCCATAAACAACCATTCTATTCTACTTTATTTGTATGTGTTCTTACAAGTATGTATTTTCATTGACATGTGTTGCATCGCATATTTGTCTTTTTCGACATCCTCCTCCTCTCACTGTGTTTCTGAGGTCCATAAATGTTGTAATGCAATACATCTCGTCTCTTGTTCACCTAAAATGAGGGGTGTGATGTATCCAAGGTCACACAGCTGACCTAGACTGAACTAGGACCAGAGCAGATTCCCAGCATCACACACTGATGTTTCCATGTGCCACCTCCCTGGCTCCTGCAGTGGTTTGAAATAGGACATTTTTTTTTTTTTAATAGATCTCTATTGGAGTAAAATTGCTTCACGATACTGTTGTTAGTTTCTGTTGCACAGCAAAGTGATTCAGCCATATGCATACACATGTCCCCATATCCCCTCCCTCTTGAGCCTCCCTCCCATCCTCCCTATCCCGCCCCTCTAGGTGGTCGCAGAGCACCGAGCCGATCTCCCTGTGCTACGCTGCTGCTTCCCACCAGCCAACTATTTTACATTCGGTAGTGTATATATGTCCATGCCACTCTCTCACTTCGTTCCAGCTTCCCCCTCCCACCCCATGTCCTCACGTCCATTCTCTATGTCTACCTCTTTATTCCTGCCCTGCAACTAGGTTCATCAGTACCTTTTTTTTAAGATTCCATATATATGTGTTAGCATACAGTGTTTGTTTTTCTCATTCTGACTTACTTCACTCTGTATGACAGACTCTAGGTCCATCCACCCCGCTACAAATCATTTCGTTTCTTTTTATGGCTGAGTAATATTCCACTGTATATATGTGCCACATCTTCTTTATCCATTCATCTGTCGATGGACACTTAGGTTGCTTCCACGTCCTGGCTATTGTAAACAGTGCTGCAATGAACATTGTGGTACAGGGCTCTTTTTGAATTATGGTTGAAATGAGACTTCAAAAAAAAAAAATTGTGAGTCTGGGATCCAGAGCACATCACGAGCTCTCCTGTTTTCCTCCCAGTGACCGCTGTCCCGTGTTCTCTCCTGCAGGTCCCAGCTATGGGAGCCCGCGCCCGGCTCACGCCAACATGAACGCCAACGCGGCCGCGGGGCTGGCACCTGAGCACATCCCCACACCGGGGGCCGCCCTGTCCTGGCAGGCGGCCATTGACGCGGCCCGGCAGGCCAAGCTGATGGGCAGCGCTGGCAACGCCACCATCTCCACGGTCAGCTCCACGCAGCGGAAGCGGCAGCAGTACGGGAAGCCCAAGAAACAGGGCAGCACGATGGCCACCCGCCCGCCCCGTGCCCTGCTCTGCCTGACCCTCAAGAACCCCATCCGGAGGGCGTGCATCAGCATTGTCGAGTGGAAATATCCTTTTTGCTCGGGGCCAGCAGATCTGTCACCAGGGCGCTGTCTGAATGCAGAGTTCTAGGCCCTACCCAGCCTCGAGTCAGAGTCTTTGGGGATGGGGCCCAGGAATCTGCGTGTATAACCAGCTCCCTGGGGGTTGTTTTTTTATATGATAAGCAGCATTTGAGAAAACAAGCCTAAGGGGTAGGGAAGTATCCCCTCTCCGGGCTGAGCTTGCCCAGGACCCACTGATGTGTGGGGTTGACAGCGTTGCACCCCAGAGCCCCCCTCCTCCTCCCGAGCTGTGGGGCTGGCGCAGATGCGGGACCTCCTGCTTGAGGGTGCAGGACCCGGGAGAGGCGAGAGGGTCAGCGCTCGGGCCGTGGCTCAGTGTTTCTCAGCCTTGGGGCACATCAGCGTCACCTGGGGGGTTGGGACAAAGCACAGGTGTCTGAGCTCCGCCCAGGCCTGGCTAAACTCTCCAGGTGCAGCTGAAGTGGAGAGCGCTGGCCTGAGGGTGTAACGCAGACCCCCTGTCTGCGTGGAACCCAGTGAGCAGGGCCTGCAGAGGAAGTGGCTTGGAAGGGCTAGGCTCTCAGGATGCAATTGCCGGCCCCTTCCCGCCCGGGAATAGTGGGGAGGGGGAGATGGAAAGGCTCACAGCCATCAGTGGGTGCGCCCCTGACTTCCCCGTGATGACACAGTGCCCATAGGTCACACGGGCAGGACTAGGACCTGGGACTTAGTGCCGGGTGTTTTTCTAGTAAGAATCCATTTGGGCAGGGCCGCCGCGTCTCCGGGGTTCAGGATGGAGGGCTGGGTTTCAGTTATGACTTTCCATGGAAAGGTTTAGAGGTCTTGGGAATGGATGAAAGGTGAAAGGAGATGTTAGTTCTGTCGGTGCCTGAGTCCTGAAGTCCAAGGGCACTTGAGAGGAGGCGCCCAAGCCCAGTACTGCTGCAGAGCTAGGCAGGGCTCCCGAGGCCGAGGTGTCCGCTTCCCGGGTGACCGGGTGAGAGGCTGGGCTTGGGCGGCCCCGCTGGGCTGCTGTCACAGACGCTCAGTCAGGGCTCAGGGGCCAGGGGGCAGGGGGCCTGGGGGAGCTGAGCTCGCCCACACCACGCCGCTGGCAACCGGCGGAGCTGGGATTCAGATCCAGGTGCCCCGAATCCAAACCCACGGTCCAGGCGGCCTGCTCCCCGTGAGCCCAGAGTGCAGAAGAGAACGCACTGGAGGATGTTTAGAGGATGCCACCCGGCCCGGCTGGGACACAGGGGGACCCGACCTGGGCCTGAACACCCAGCCCACAGTGGGCTCCTCCACGTTGCAGAGTTTCTTTCGTCCCCGAGTGGTTTCTTCGCACCTTCTCTTCCCCAGCAGTAGCCCCGAAATTTACCGTAAGGTGATGGATGGAGAGCCTGAAATTGGGGGAGAGCAACGGAGCCGGAGACACCCTGGGCTTAGCCGTCACCGACCTGGGAGGGTGACAAGCTGACTTTGACCACAGGGGCCAGATGATGGGAACGAAGCTGCCAGCCTGGGGCTGAGTGTCGCTTCTCCGAGCAGGTGGGGACAGGGTGAGAGGGAGGAGGCCGTGTGGGAGGAGGTCTAAAGGAACCAGCTTCCTAAAAACGCTCAGGGTGACTTCTGAGTGGATCAGCATAGAATGTTCCTGACGGACTCAGACTCCGGAGCCAGGCTCTCTGGTCTGACCCCATCCTACCCCAAGCCATGTGACTCTGGGCAAGTTGACATCTCAGCTTCCCTGTGTAGAAGCGGGGTGATAAGTGTCCGCCCCTCCGGAGTTCGGGTAGTGTGGTCAGAGCAGGGCCGGCACGGGGCGAGCGCTCGGTCAGTGTCAGCTCCGGGCCTTCCTCCCGGCCAGCATCCCGTCTTCACCACGCGTCCTCGGCCAGCTCAAGGGGCAGCACGGCCTGTTGGAAAAGATGAGTCAGAAGCTCTGGTTCGGACCAGGCTCTGCCGTTGGCCAGCTCGGGTCTGGGAGAGGTGGTTTTATTTTCTGTGTCTGTCCAGCTGGGGGGCTGGGCGGTGCACTGCAGGCCATCTTCTTGACATCAAGGCACACGCAGACAACGACAGTGTCTGTGGGGCATGCTGGGTGAGTGGACCCCCAGCTCTGCCCTTGGGGCCGAGGGGACCTGTAGCCGGGAGGCCCTGTAGCCGGGAGGCCCCGGACTAGAGAATCACCGCTTCCTTCCAGGCCCCGAGCTGCCCTGATGACACAGGTCTGGGGCCATCTGTGGCAGAGGAGTGGACAGTGGACGCGGTGGGCACAGGTCTGGGTTCTGGTCCTGGCTGGTCAGTGCCTGATGTGGGTCTCGGGAACGTTTCTCAGGCTTTCTGGGCCTCAGGAATTTGGACCAGACCATCTCCAAGGTCTCTTCCTGCTTCAGGATTCGTTAGCTTTGTGAGTGCAGGTTTCCCTGGAGATGGAGGTGGTCCCTTTCTCCAGGAATGGCCATCCTCCTTCTCTTCCTCCTCCTATGAGGCTCCACAGACTAGGTTGGAAACTTGGCCGTGTTGGGAGGTGGGGAGATGGGGCTGGAAGAGCATGAACCGGGCCCTTCTTCTGAAGCCCCCTTCTCTGGCCTTCAATTGAGGGTGCAGGGTGGAAGGGCTATTATCACAGTTGCTCATTTTTCTCTCGAGAATGTGTCTGCCCTGATATTTTGGTGCAGAAAATCCGGGCACAAGGACCTCCCTGATTGCTGGGTGGGGGGCGAACCTTGGCTTATCCCCTCCAGCGCCCGGCACAACCCGCGGGCAAGTCAAGAGGCCCTGGGACACCGGCCACCTCACCGCAGGCAGGGCCTCCGCAGACTGAAGGGGCTCTGGGCCCCTGCACGGAGCTGCCGTCCCCTGCGTGCACGGCACACGGTGCTGTGCTCCTGGCCGTCCGGAGCCCCTGGCCACCTTCAGGCTCTTCGCAAGCAGAGAATAAGGAGGAAGAAAAAAGAGACTCCAAATTTAAAGTTAAAAGATTGATCCTATCTCCAAATTTCCTTGAAACGTCTTCAAGTCAGGTCTCTGCCTTGAATCCCAGGGGGTCCGCCTCTCCCCCGCCACGCTCAGTCGGGCCCCGGTGCGGGCTGCTGGGGGTGGCGAGCCCTGGCTGGAGCAGGCCGCAATCTTTCAAAGCAACCCTGAGCACACATGAGGGAAAATGAAGTCCAGGGCAAATCTAAATAAATAAAAGAAGGGAAAAAAGTTTTAGAAACCTGTGTTTACTCTGGCACGCGCCTGGCCTCCACTGCTTTTGACATATTAGGGAAAATTTTGGCGGGGCCCATTAGAAGCACTTAACAAGGCATATGTTTCTTTTCAGAATACAAGGGGCTTGGAATGTATTGTTTAAACAAGATTCGACGAATCTTTGATTCAGTTTTGAAACATCTATCTGTGTATGTTTGTCTCACTGGTGCTTACGTGGCATTAACTTCCTTAACTCCCTTCCCAGGCCATTTGAAATCATTATTTTACTGACCATTTTTGCCAACTGTGTGGCCTTAGCGATCTATATTCCCTTTCCAGAGGACGACTCCAACGCCACCAACTCCAACCTGGTAAGTGCACTGTTGCGTCTGCGTTTCCGAATCGGCGGAGAACTGAGCTTGGATCACGTGGATTCAAGCTGGAACGTGTTTGATGGTACAAAAGCCAGCCGAGCTTGGATCCCGAGGGCTCTAGCTCTTTATTCAAATGGGCACCTGTCTTATCTCGGCCTGTTTTGAGAGATACTGTTGCAGTCAGGTGGTTGTGAGCAGGGCGCACGTGAGTGTGAGTTCTGGGCGGCGGCCTGGGGGTGCTCAGCACACCTGCAGCCTTGAAGGGCAGGTGTTTGCGGGAGCGAGTGTGCCTTCTGGATCCTCCATCGTGTTTGTTTCCAGGGCCTTCGTTCCGCTGGTGAGGTTCGCTCAGGTGATCTGTAGGATCGGTGCACGAGAAGTAATTTCTAGGAAGCTTTTAGGAAAGTTTGCTTTTGCAGCCAAGATGTACTATTTAGTTAAAAAGGTTTTCTGTTCTTGGGAAAGGCGGCTTTCCATCTGGTTGGTTGGGAGGCCGGTGCTGGCAGTTTGGGGTTAGAATGTGTCCATGGAAAAAGTGTGGAGGGTGTTTACTTTGGGCTGAGCGTGAAGTCATCACAAAGGCCTTTGCGCCGTCTGGGCATGGGAGGAGAGCCTTGGAATGCAGCTGGCAGAGCCGGACGCCCCGGGATGCCTCAGCTGCAGGCTTGGGGGGAAGTCCTGCCCCTCTCCTCTCCCCTGCCAGGACACCAAAGCTTCTCACGTGACCCCCAAAAAGCTCATCTTCCGCCGTCGTTGGTTGCTTCCTCTGGTGACACGGGACTGTCTGGTGATAGTTTCTGGAAGAAGCAGGAGGGAACCGGGCCTCCTTCTGCTGTTGCTGGCTTCTTGTGATGTCACGGGAGAGTCAGTTCTTCTGCTTTTTAGCCTTTGACATGTCTTTTTGGCCCCGTCAGGCAGTCCATCCGATGTCCGTTTAGACTCCACGGCCGTTGCCCGGTTGTCACGCTGAGCCTGGGCTGCACGTGGGGTCAGGCTCCGGAGCCGGCCCTCAAGCCTAGTGATGACACGGCAACCAGAGCACCGGCCCAATCCACGCGGCCTGCTTAGGCATGACCTTGTCTCTTAACAGGCAGGACATCTTTGCTGTGTCAAAAGAAATACAAGAGGGGTGTCCCAAAGGGCCCCTAGGAAAGCAGGAGCCTCTTCCAGTGGTGCTACCTCTGCCCCGAGTGTCACCTCCCCCCTCCCACCCGTCCTCCCCAGAGCCCTGCGGCTGCGCACTTAGAAAACGAATCCGGGGCGTTTGGCAGCCGGTGGTTGCTCTGGGTCAGCTCTGGGCCGAGGCACCGAGGAGGGGGCTGTCATTAGCCCCGGAGACGGCCCCTCACCCCGAGTCCGGGAGGATGAGCAGGGCCGCCGGGGGCTGTACAGGTGGGCGCGCTGGGTGACCGAGGGCCGCTGGTCCCACCCCTCCGGGCTGGAGAGCAGGGTGTCCCCGGACGCCCTCCGGGCTGGAGGGGAGGGGCCGTGGTTTTTGAAACACTCCACAGAGTGACGGATGAGCTCTGAAACTAGGCGGGGGTGATGGTTGCACAACTGTGGACTTTTACTAAAGATCGCAGGTCATACGCTCACAACGGGCAGATTTCCTGGTGTGTAAATTGTACCAGTAAAGCTGCTTTGAATAAAGAGTACAGTACTGGCAGCACCAGCCCAGGCCCGTCCAGGCTGCCCCGCCGGTCGCTCCTCCGTCCTCCCCGATGAGGGCAAGGCCACACGGTGGAGAGAGGGCAGTGGGGGGCAGTCAGGACTTGGGGGACCTCATACTAGGAATTCGGGGTGCACAGGAGAGCATGGGGGCTTGAAGGGGGTTCCAGTTGCTAAGGCAGCTGCTGCCTCTCTCAAGCCACGGGTTGGGCGGTAACAGTAAATTAAGGAAGCGTGCTCAGAAGATGCAGGGTTTCCTCCACCCTAAACACACACAGACACACACACACATACCTACACATACACAGACACAGAGACACACATACATGTACACAGACACACACACACATATACACAGACACAGAGACACACATACATGTACACAGACACACACAGGCACGCACATACACACAGACACATATATGTACACACACACAGAGACACATACATATACACAGACACAGAAACACACATGTATGTACACAGACACACACACGACACACACACACATATACACAGACACAGAGACACACATACATGTACACAGACACACAGGCACGCACATGCACACAGACACAGAGACACAGATATATGTACACAGGCACACATATACACAGACACAGAAACACACACGTATGTACACAGACACACACATAGACACAGACAGGCACACAAAAACATATACAGACACACCCACAGATACACACACAGATGCACTTGCCTCATTCTGCCAGCTCTGTCCCTGAACTTCCTTTGGTGGGTGCATGTGTACATGCAAGTGTAATATTTTAACTTTAATCTTTCTGAGGAAAGGTCTGCATTGCCTCTGCTGGGTCCTTTCTGCCCTCTCCTCGGCACCTTGCTCCCCTTCCCTGGGCTTGTGGCTTCGTCCTGGGGCCTCTCTAGGGCCACTGTGTTATGGGGCCGAGGGGACAGACTGCCCTTGGCATGGTGCATCCAATGGCCATGCCCCTTCCTTCTAGGAGGGCCTTGGACTTGGGTCATGCAGGCAGCATGTACCCCAGCACGCGAGGTCCCCAGGTACAGGCCTCCCTGGTGGCTCCTGGAGCTGTGGGTTTGGGGACACCCTGAAGATCTCAGGGTCCTTCTCGAGGGTGCCCCCGGTCTCACTGGTTCTTGTTTCCTCAGTGACACTCCTGTGTCTCATCTTGGGATCTTTGGAACAGCCCCACCCAGAAGACTCCTCTGGGGTCTTCCAGACTTGACTGTGCCCTGACCTTCGCCCCTGGACCTCAGGAGCCAGAGTCCAACTCCCGTTCTGTGCATGCCACGAAGTCACAGCTTCCCTGGGGCACAGCGGGCCACCAACTGGACGGCCAAAGGTGTTAGAAAACCCCTCACCACAAACAACCAAGCAAAACCCACGTTGGCCGATGGGTCAGGATCAACCAATACGAGCGTCGTGATCTGGACCCGCCCCTTCTTCCTTCTCATGGCGGCGTTTTCTGTGGTCAGAGGCCCCTTTGCAAAACTTTCACCAAAACTGTGGCTTTGGGACACAGCTATTATTTAGTCTCCTGCTGCCTCTCTTCCCATTTCCCCTGTGTCTTCTAGCTTCTTGTCCTGCATCTACGGGAACTTTTTAGCAGGGTTCTGTCCTGCCAGTCTCATTTTCTGCTCTCTCCCTCGGTGAGTTCAGTTACTCCTGCAGCTTTTCATTCACTTTCTACGTAAATCGTTCCTAGACTTACGGCTCCAGCTCCAAGCTGTTTCCAAAGGCTTGGATCACCATCTCCTACATGAGCGAGGCCCGTGGACCAGTGACTCCTGACCCCGCTTGGTTATTATAAAAGTCTGGAGAGCTTGAAATACACTGACTGCAACGTTCTGGAAGATCTGACTCAGATTTAGTAGTTCTGCGGCATGGCCCAGGAATATGCATTTTTTAAAAAAAATTTATTTATTTATTTATTTATGGCTGCGTTGTGTCTTCGTTTCCGCGCGAGGGCTTTCTCCAGTTGCGGCAAGCGGGGGCCACTCCTCATCGCGGTGCGCGGGCCTCTCACCATCGCGGCCTCTCTTGTTGCGGAGCACAGGCTCCGGACGCGCAGGCTCAGTAGCTGTGGCTCACGGGCCCAGTCGCTCCGCGGCGTGTGGGATCTTCCCAGACCGGGGCTCGAACCCGTGTCCCCTGCATTGGCAGGCGGATTCTCAACCGCTGCGCCACGAGGGAAGCCCAGGAATATGCATTTTTAAAATTCCTTGTCGTGGGGGTGACGGGGGTCACGAGGCACCATCAGCCAGGAGAAGGACTTCAGGGGAAAGGCCACATTTAAGGGGCAGGGAATGAGGGGGACAGTTCGGGGTTACGTGAGGAGCCCGTGGAAGACGCAGGAGGAGACATTGGACAGGACAGGTGCGGGTCAGGACTCCGGAGACAGTTCTCGCTGGAGGGAGGGGGAGGGGGGATGGACAGAAGGAGCCCCGGGCCTGGCTCTGCACCTGCGGCAGGTGCAGAGGGAGAGGCGGGGCCTATGCGGGGTGGGTGGACGGGGAGGAGCGAGAGTGGGAGAGAAACAGAGGAGACAGAGTCTTTGAAGCTCAAGGAACAGACATCTAAACACATAAGGAGGGGCTGGGTGGTGGTTCATCCTTGCCTTTCTGGCAGCTCAAGGCCGACTGTGCAGAGAGCGGGCTCCGGGCTCTGGGTGGAGGAGGGGCCTCCGGTCCTGTCTGCAGCCTCGGGGGCCCTGAAGCAGGGGGTGCAGGCGGCTCTTTGTTGAGCTTTGAGGACTGAAACACTCTCGCCAAAACGTTCTTGTCGTGTCAGAACGCGGCCCCCGAATCACGTCAGGGCCCCTGAGATGAAGCTTGAGAATTCTCCCGTGACTCTCATAGCTTTTTTAAAACAAGAAGTTGCAGTTCCAGCGTCCTGCTCTGAGGAGGGGACGGTGCCGCACCTACAGCAGAGGCCCTAGGACCTCAGTGCCTACGGATCACCTGGGTGGGAGCTACAATGCAGAGTCCCAGGCCCCGCCTGCGGAGCCCAGGCCGGGAGCCCAGCGGGCCGGGCGCCTGGGAGTCGGTGTGTCTAACGCGCTCCCCCCCGGCGCTCCTGCTGCCGGGGACCGCGGGCCGCTCTTTGGGAAAAGCGACCAGCACGTTGGCTGTCCTGTGAGTGGGTCCCTGTCAGCCCTCTCCCCTGGCTCTCTCTAGATCCAGACAGAGAGAGGGAACACATCGGCCGCCCGGAGGTTTCCCCTCCGTGGGGTTCAGGAATAATCTGTTGAGCACAGACACTCGCAGGCAAGGAGGAGAAGGTCCCCTCACCCCCACCGCGGGTCCGCTCGCTCACGGCTCCCTTTTCTCCATCCCGTCCCTCCTCCACCTGCTGAGGACAATCCCCCTTGTTTTCCTAGCGCTTTACTTTCTCCTCTTTCCAGGAGATGATAAGTGTTCCAGTATGGAATTTTTTTATAGTCTTTTTCTCATTATTTAAGTAAAAGTCTGGTTGTTTTATGCTCCATTTAACGTACACCGTTGCACCCAAATCCGTCCACTTTGTTATCTTTTCCTGGTGCTAGTGGAGCAGAGGGAAACGTGAAGTGGCCCATGACACGACGTCTCTCTCTGCATTATTCACACTCTCGTTACTGGCAGGGCCACCTGGCGCGCAGAGCGTCCGGTGTAAATAGCGCCGCGAACCCCTCCCTCGGTTAGCCGCTGCCCTGCAGGTAAATCGGATGATGTGTCTTGAGCTCTGGTGCCAGCAGGGCAGACTCATTGCGTGTGGAAAACTCCCAGCTCCCTGCAAACCCTGAAGTCCGCGCAGACTTGGCTTGGGCTGGAATATTAAGAGAACATATTTGGCATTTGACCTTGTGCAGAGAACAGGGCTGTGTACTTTCTGGAGCCAGAGCCAGGCCGTACCCGGAGGTTGGGGGAGGAGGAGAGGCCAGAGAAGGAGTCATGGGGGGCCGGGGGCGGGGTGCTGCAGGGGGCTCGTCAGAGGGGCCCCCCTCAAGTGCCGGGGAGAAGGCTGGGGTGTCGGGTTTCCCATTTCGGCTGCAAAACGGGGACAGCCGAGGCTGGGTGGGCGGGTCATGAGTTAAGGCCCGTGGGCCCTTAGGGCAGTGCCCGCACAGGCTACGAGCGCCACCTGCCCGGAGAGCTTGCAGCCGGAAACTGGGGGCCTCCGTCCTGTCCTGGAGAGGTCACCCCGGGCCCTTCGGGAGAGCTTTTGTGGGCGAGGAGACCCAGAGGCTGCTGTTTCTGGACACCTCGCCCAGGAGATGGGCATCTGGGCTGCCCAACCCCACGGTCTCACTGCACGGGGGGGAAGCAGAGAGGCCTCGTGGCTAGAGAAAGGGCCCCAAGGGACAGCCCTGGTGGCCTGAGGGGCCACCCCCCCCCCCCCACACACACACACAGAGTGACTGTGTCTGGAGCAACCCTGTGTCCCTCCCAGTCAGCTCAGGGGCCGGCCACACCCGAGCCTCTGGGGTCCCCGTGGGGTCCCCTTCCAGGCCGTGCTGGGCTGAGGATGCCCCAAGGGTCCGAGTTTAGGGCACCCGAGCCCCGGGATGGGTTGGGCCGCGTGCTTGGGGAGCGAGCAGGGATGCGGGCTCCGGCCCTCGTCCTCCTGCCGTGAGCTGGGCGTTCGTTCATCGTGGGGTTTGCTCGAGTCACACTCACGGCAGAAGAGAGTCGGGGCCGCTCTCGCGCAGGTGTGGTCCCCAGGCACCAAACACTCACTGCACCGACCAGGCGTGTGAAACACACGCACAGGTGATGGCGGATAGTGAGCCAGCTGGGCCCGCATCACAGCCAGTGCCGTGCGCGGGCCTCGGGAAGGTGCTTCACTGAGGGAACCCCCGCCCCCCCGAGGGTCCACGGAGCGGCTCTGGGTGGGACGTGGGCGTAAGGTGTGACCTGTAAGCCATTCTGGGGCCGGGCTTGCGGGCGCTGGCCTGGGAACAGAGGGCTGGCCTGGGGGCCTCCCACCAGTCCCTGAACCTTTCTGTTTGTCGCTCTTCCGGCAGGTGGGGCCTGGAAACCTGCCTAGTCGTAATAATTACTTTTGCCGAGTGGCCACCAGGAGCCAGTGCTTTGCAAACATGGTTTCTAATCCCCACAAGAGTAAATGATCTTATCTACTTACTTGTTTTCTTGAGGGTGGAGCATTCATCCCCCCCCCCCCCACCCAACACCGGATGCTGCCCTGGCCCCGGTGCCTTTGGCCAGGCACATGCCAGGCTCTTGATAAATATTTGTTGAGTGAGTGGACGGGGGAGTGGACAGACCCAGCCAGATGGTGTCCCTTTAGTTCAGAGGAGCAAAGCGACTGGGGAGTGAGGGCCAAGTGTCACGTGATCTCACGTGTGAGGGGGTGGTGGCCCCTGCCCTGTTCCCTGGAACGTCGTGCGGGGCTGCCGTGAGCATGGGATGGGGATGGGAAGACACTTCGAAGATTAAACATCCTGCCTGGGTCGACATTAACTGGTATTTAAAAAAAAAGCAGCTTGGTTCTGTTGCACAATAAATTTGGTACACGCCGGGTAACCAGAGTTACACAAATGACTGTGTTGTGGAACTTGGAGCCTCTGACTCAGTGACAATGGGCCCTGTGTATGCCTTTGCTCCACGTGCAGACACCCCAGTGCTGTGTGTGTCTTAGTCATTTGAGCATCACGAGGACCCTACGAGACCTTCCTGTTGTCCCATTTCACAGACGAGGATACTGATTCTCAGAGAAGGGAGATGATGTGCCTGGAGACGCAGACACTGCGGTGTGGATGCAGGCGTGTGTCCTTAACCGTCAGGCGACAGCTGCCTCGTGGTGTGCTCAGGTGCCAGGGCTCCCTGGACCGGGCAGGGGGGTGCCACCTTTCCCCACCCCGTCGCAGACGGCGCCGGCTTAGAACCACCCACAGCAGAGAAAATTTGCCCCAAGGACCGGCGTCCTCAGAAGAGAGGACGGGCAGCGTGGGGAGGCCGGTGCGGCAGGGTGGCCGCACCAGGCACCAGGCGTCTCCGATGGGCGGGGGCTCCCGGATGGAGCCCTGAGGGCAGGGGGCTCCCCCTCCCGAAAGGTTTCAGAGGGAGAGACGCCGCCTGCTCCGCACTTGCCCCCGACAGGGCTTTGAAGTCTTAAGTGTGTGGCGCCTCTCGCTCCATTTTATCCATTTGTTTTCATTTGGGGGGAAACGTTCTATATACACAACATATATACATTCACGCTCTAGGTAATGGAACCCCTTTCCTGCACCAAGCTCCTCTTAATTTAAGTGTATTGGAGGAAAGCCTTTCTAGAATATAAAATCCAAATCCCTGGATCCTTTTAAAGGAATTTCCGAGCATGTTGCCTCCTTTCTTGGGGCTGTGCCGCCCTTAGGCACCCCAAGCGTTGAGCCTGCTGTGAAGCCGTCGGGAGGGTGGAGGGTGGTCCAGGCCCCAGAGCTGGCGTCTGGAGGGGCCCTGCGTGATTCCCAGGGACCCCGACTGCCGCGGGTGCCTGCCGGCTCGGCCCCGGCCCTCGGGATGTGCACTGCCCGCTCCTGCGGGCCTGGCACTGGGTCAGCAGACCCTTCCGGTGTGTGCAGAGGGAGGAGAGAGTGGACTGAGCAGGTCACTACGAACAGAGCGCGTTTGCTGTAATTTCCGCATCTGGGAACATAGATCTCGGCTTCTCGGGAGCCTTTCCCCTCTTTATTCCCTTTGTTCGTACTGGTTTCTGTGTGACTGAAGTTGTTAGGTCTGCCATGCAGCTAGTAATAATAGTAACGTCCCCTCTGTACTGCAGACAGCGTTCGGAGTCCGTGTTAACTCGCCTGGTCCTCTCAGTGCCCCCCGGAGACCACGGGACTGTTAGAGCCGCTCCGTCTTAGAGAGGACGAGAATGAGGCCCAGAGACGTGAATTAACTCGCCCCAGGCCGCACAGCTACGAGGCGGTGGAGCTGGGGTTCCAGCCCAGGTGTGCGGCTCCCGAGCCTTAACGCCCCGCGGCCCCCCAAGGCCTACACCCAGCGTGTGTGTGACAGACGTGGGGGTCTCTTCACCAGTGACCGCAGGGGGTGTTGTGTCTGTGGGTCGGGGGGGCAGCCCTGGAGCCCCTCGCCGGCGCCGTCCAGGAGGCGTGGGAGGTGGGGAGCAGGGGCTGCAATGCCCACAGCACAGGCAGGTGTGACGGGGCCGAGCTGGGGTCACCGACCCGCGTTCCGGCTCCATCGCAAGCGGGCTTGTCGCTCTGCTTCCCGGACTCAGGGCTTCTCGGCTGTGAACCAAAGGTGGTACCTCTCACAGTGCAGTCGAGGCTGGGCCCGGAGGAGAGGATGGAAATGCCAGCGGCCACGGGTGGAGCTGAGTTCTCACGATGACGGGCGCCCCTGTTGTCAGGAGAACAGACAGATACGCTCTGCCTGGCACATTGGCCCCTTTCCTGGCATCTTCTCCTGTGAACTTTCCCTCGGCCTCCTCTCAAGGTGGCGTAGGGATGCAAGCGAGCTCAGAGCCACGCTCCGGATTTAGTTCCTGCCCTTTCCAGGCTGGATGCAGCAGGGCGGCCACAGCCTGTGGAGCCGAGAGTGGCAGGAGGGGGGGACCCTCCCCACGCATGGGACCCCTCGTGGGCCACTGGTCCGGGTCCCTGGTGCAGCAGGGGTGGCTGCAAGGATCCCTGTGCCTGGCCCTGCCTCCCGCCCGGCCTCCTCAAACACACGGAACCATCACGAACGTGGGCTTGTCTGTCCACGCTCTGGGCCCATGGGCAGGGTCAGAACGGGCCTGTCTCTGAGTCCTTGGGAACAGGGTGAGGCCTGGAGAGTAAGGGTTAGGATTAGGCCTGGCCAGAGGGGCCGGAGGGGCTGCACGGGCTTCTGCAGATCCTTCCAGGGGCTGGACTCACCCCGGTGAGGCCCTGCGGGCGCTGGTGGGACGGGCAGGCCTTACGGAGAAAGGCGAGGGGGCCAGAGGTGGCCCCCGGTCGTCCCCTGCCAGGCCACCCAAGAGCATGTGAATGAGAGGCCCGCACAGGCTGGCGGGGGCGGGGGATAATCAGTGCACAAAATTATTGCTAGGAATCCACCACAAAGAAGGAAAACCAGGGCAACCCTTGGTGTCCCCCGTGCTCCTCTCAGATGGCATACTGGGGGGAACTTTAGAGGACTTTGGGGAGAAGAGTTTAACGTGGGGTTCCTGGCTTTTGCGGCTGTGGGGCCGTCTAGTTATGCCCGAGGGGATGCTGGTCCCAAACCTACTCTGACTTCCCGTCCCCCCTGCCCCTCCTCCGGCAGGACGTGCTACTTATATGCTGCAAGTGTGTCTTCACTTTAAAGTTGCCTGCAGACATCTGACTGTAAATCTGTAATCACTGGTGTGGCGGCGTTTGAGGACGATGACCATGGTCAGCTGGGGGGCTGGTCCGTCCAAGCGCAGATGAGCTGAGGCCTGCTGTCGCCCGTGGTCGGCGCCGGCTGGGCTCACGAGGCAAAAGCGTTCGTGCACAAGTGTGGGGAAAGCAGAGCTAAGACGTCGGGGAAAGTGAGGGGCTAAGTGTAGGATTCTGAGATTCGAGCATGATTAGTGAAGGCTCTTAGAGGCAGTGATTCGTGTGAACTGGAGGGTGGAAAAGTGATAGAAAAGCTTTTCCTGGGAGAAGTGGCTCTCGAGTGAAGCCCAAAGCCTGTGGGGGAATTGGCTAGACCTGTGGTCGGAGTAACGGGATCCCGGGTCAGAACAACAGGAGTAGAATTCCTTGCAGAAGGTACGGCTTTGACATATAAACATGGGTTCCCAAAGGTCAGTCTAAGACCATCCTTGGCGTGATCAGCTTTCGTTCCCCAACAGTTCCTCACTGGGCACCTGCTACGTGTAAGAGGCAGCTGTGCTTAAGACAGACGCCCTCGAGAGGCATCATTCTAAGGGCGAGTGGTACCGGCATCTAGTTAAAAAATGAATTGTTTGTTTATGATTGGTCTCTAAAATATTTATGTTCAGGTGTGACTACGTTTGTCGTAAGTAAATATTTTGCTAACGCTACTGAAAGAACAAAACCCAAACTTAGGATCACTCGATTGCATGGAAGGGGGAGCTGTATCATAGAGTCTCTTAAATTGTGATGAAAAAAATGTTTTAGGGTCGATGGTGGGATTGGTAATCCTGCCGAAGCGGCCCCTAGATGATGAAACTTGAGACTTGCTGAATCAAGGGGGTTAAGAGTGAGGAGGAAGGGTTAGATGTGGCCGCTTGAAGGAGGGTCACACCGGTCCTCAGGTACAAGGAGAGGATTCTGGGAGGGCAGAACCGATCAGACTGCTCGCCTCGCTGCCACTTTGTGAGGTCTGTTCAGCAGGAAACTCAATTATACACAAAAGTTCCTGCGTTTAAAGCGTGTTTTCCTGTCGGGAAGATGCAGCCTGACGTCATTTCTTACCTCTCAGGACGATTTGAAATCCTCAGTTGCCAAAGTCCTCTTTTTCTCCCTGTAGCCCCCATTTTTAGTAAAGCTTGTTCATTTTTGTAAAAAAAAAATTTTCTATAGTCATTTTTATCCTTCTGGAATCAGGAGGGTTTTCTGTGTGAATAATTTTTTTTCTTTTCCTTTTCTCCAATGTAGGCATCTTGGGTTTGGCCTCTTGGAGAGAAATAATAAAATTCTTTGTTTACCCTGGTGGCCTTTGCTTACGTTAGAGCTGTTTTATCTCAGACATTTGTGAGCCTATAAATCAAATCAGCTTTTCTTAAATGTGCGGATCCCTTAGATTCGACCGACATCCCTTGGTTACATTTCCAGTGACAACGCACCCTGTACTGTCGGTTTATTCATTTTTTTGCATGTTCATTTATTGTTTTATCCTTTGCTCACTCAACTACCATCTGTGGACACGCCAGGCAGCGGGCGGGGGCCTCGGATCACGGACCCGTCGTGGGGAGTCGCTGGGTGGGCTTCGTGGCTATGAACACCCAGTGCTGCAGAGCATGGGGTTTGGACGCAGCTGTGGGTTTCCCTGCGATTGTGTTTCTTGCCTGGATTTTCCCAGTGGGCCCTGCCCAGTGGCCCCGTGCCTGGAGCAGCTGCCAGCGGGGACCAGACGCGCTGCCCTTGCAGCTTCCCAGCCTCCCCGGCCGCGGTTTCCACTTGCAACTCGGCGAGAACTGTGCTGAACTTAGGAGTGGGCTTCCCGAGGGGAGCATCCTCTCATCGGAGAGGATGCTTCTAGAAGCCCTTTGAAAACCGTGAGGCGTTATTCAGATGGAAAGTGTCATTGTTTTGATTACCCAGTGCCTCTGAATTCTGCCGTCGGCTGGTGACAAAGGAGAGAGGGTGTGCAGTCACCCCGAGGCTCTGTCACCGCTCGGGTACCATGGGTGTGCGGACCGGGGACCAGGCGGAGCAGGGGGGGCGAGCAGGGTCCCCGCCCTTGAGGGGTTTAGGATCTGATTCAGGTGAGGGGCTCCACGAGAGAATCACATAAAGCCATGAGAGATGGGGGTCGGGGTGCTTCAGGGCCTCTCCAGGCCTTTCTTGCTCCAAAATTCCAGTCATTGTCAGGAATCCTCAGAATCATCAGAATCAGAATCACCTTCTTGCGATCGTCATTAGTAAAACAAGTGCTTGCTAAGTAGCTGTGTTAGGCAGGGGGCGGCGGGGGGCGGGGGTGGGCGCTGGTGGGGAGTCAGGATTCCGTGTGAAAAGATAACCAAGGGCACAGGATTCCTTACCCAGGGTGGAGGTCCTTGGGAAGGGCAGGGTCCAGACAGACACAGAACCATCTGGAAAGCCCTTCCACGTTTCTGCTCATTGCTGGCGTTTAATTATCCTTTGTCCCATTAAGCTTGAAGAGATGGCTTTCTGCTCTCAACCCTGCGTGTTGTTTACCTGCTGGTGGGGAGAGCATCACGAGACCCCATCCTGTCCCCCTCGTCCCCGTTTCCTCCTTTTTCAGAGGCGTTTTGTGGTGATTTGCATGTGACTTTTCAGGCCCTGAATCTTTCACGGTAAAGGTCTAAGGGTTCGCGGGACCCACGTAGGGCCAGGTGTTGGGGGACGTGGGGGGCGGGGGGAGGGCAAGTAGAGCTCACCCAGACGTGGGCAGAGGGCAGACGGGTCCCCTGGGACCAAGGCACATTCACGTCACTGGAAGTCCCATCAGCACACCCACCCCGTCTTCCCGTCTCCACGTCGACACGATTCAGGCTTAAGAACCAGGATGGCATCCGGGGAAACGAGCACAGGTCATGGAGACAGGGTGGCCCCAAAGACGCTGAGATTCTCTTGCTCAGTGTTTCAGAAGCTCCAAAGGAATTGAGCAATTTAGGCTAGATTTCAAAAGAGGGGGCCGACCAGAGAGGAGGGGCAGATGGCAGCAGGGCGCAGCGGGGGAGAAGGTGAAGGTAAACCTGCCATTGCCTGGCTCCTTCCAGAAGGTGCCTTCGTCCTGTGTGACGTGCATCTGACGGGAGGCTTACTGACAGCTTCCTCGGGTAACCTTGGGGCCTGAAATGCGAAATCCGGGACAGCAGACCCTTGGCTTTATTGGTGTCGGGGCTTCACCAAAGTTATGTGCTATTAAACGCTTCCTGGGGACAGTTGCCTCTTTGTGGCGAGTGTTAGATCATTTCCATTGACTCGTCATGGAGAGAAGGCAGGAAGGTGAGATGATGGAGGGAAAAGTGGAATGAGGCTCAGGATTCCCGGGAGGAGCAGGGGGGCAGAGAGAGGAGAGAAAGCATGTCTCAGGACAGAGGAATCTAGAAGGAAATCATGAAAGCACCATGGCCAGATTGGCAGGAGACAAGATGTGAATTACAAAGTGAAGGGAGACTTCGGCTTCCTTCCCAGGACTTTGGGGGATGTCTCTGGGTAATTAAACAGGCAGCAGGTTTTCTCCCAGGCGAATCATTTTGAAAAATTCACCCTGAACACACGGGTTTCTGTGTTCTTGACTCCCAGTCCTCGGATTACCAGAGTTGGTCATGCGGGGTCCCCTTGGAAAGCGACGTGCCATAAGCATTTCTGGGAACAGTTAGGAGGATGCTGGACGTGGGGATACATTTGTGCAACTTCTGGGGCTTTTTTATAATTTGTATGTTCACACGAGCGTGCACACACACACACGTATATAAAACCTGTCAAATCTTTCAAAACTCTCTGAAGGAATTAGCATTATAAAATCATAAAGAAGTCTCTGAAGGGCCTTTAGAGCAGAGAAGGAGCAGGGAAACAGCCCACATACATCACTTTGCTGCAAACCCATCATCCGCATGACCTGAGAAATCTCGGGTAAATCTCTGTGAAATGAACTCCCTCCTGCCTGACAGCCTCTTTGGAAGCAACAGCTCTGCCTTCATGTTAAAATATTCCATTGAAAGGACCTGCCATGGAGACACTGATCCTGCTTATGGGCAAGGAGCGCCGGAACGCCAGTGTCTTCTAGCCGCTGCTCATGTGTTGACCCCGCCGTTCCCACTGGCATGTTTAACCAGACTCTCCGCTGCCAGGCCAGGGCTCTGGTATTACTGTCCCTGCATCCTGAGTCACATCTTCCTTTAATCAGACTAATAACGGCCACCACTCTTATAATTCTGGAGCAGGTGACCCATGCCAGGAACCCTAACTGTGGCAGCGAGTCCACAACTCTGCAGTTTCCAGCTCTAGTTTGCAAACAGGAAAGCAGGTTTAGAGGCGAGGTGACCTAGCCAGGGCCACACAGGGAGGGTGCGGGGGTTTGAACCACGCTCCGTGTGACTCTGAGCGCTCGTTCTTTCCAGTGTATGGAGTGATTGCCCCCACGTCCCCCCCAGATATGTCCCTAGAGGGGCCCAAGGAGGGGAGGGCGTGTGTTTCTGAGCCCAGCGGTGAGGTTCCCCTCTCTCGGCCCTTGGGGAGCCCCCGTCTGGACCAACCCTGAAATTTGCTCTTGGCCTTTCCAGGGGAGATGCCACAGGGGACTGGCTTTTTCCCAGGGTTCTCTGGGCAATGATGTCTTGCATCTGGGAAGATGTGGTCTTGGCGGCCACCTGGCAGAAATCTTGCCAGGTGTCATTTGGGCCTTATGTGGAATAAACTTGGAAACTGCTGAGTTTGCTGGACCTGAGAGCTCCCAAAGGGTGTTTGAATGTCTGAGGCCGAGGAAGAAAGGGCAGCTCTGACCTGTCTTGGGACCGTGTGCTTTGTTCTCCTGACCCTTTGGAAACACTTGGATAAACGCACGTGTTCAGATGCCTGCCGGGCCGGTGTGCGTCCATTCCAGGCTCCCAGCCAAAGAGAGGAGAGACAGGCCTGGCGAGAAGAGAGGAGAGACAGGCCTGGCGAGGAGAGAGGAGAGACAGGCCTGGCGAGGAGAGAGGGGAGACAGGCCTGGCGAGGAGAGAGGGGAGACAGGCCTGGCGAGGAGAGAGGGGAGACAGGCCTGGCGAGCAGTACGGAATGTCACAGTTCTTTCTCCTGGACGCACTTAAAAAGCCCACGACCCATTTAACGTTTCCATTGCAAGAGTTACCTCTGCTGATGGTGTTTGGAAAGCCAGGCGTCTAGGAAAAGCCCAGCTGTAGGAATCTTCTAGGAGCAGAGAGTAGGCCGCTGCCTTTCCTGGTTTTCAACAATCCCTTAATTTTCCTCACCGTTTATGAACTGTCCACCACAGCAGAAAGTTTCTGGGATCAGGACTGCTCTGGGGGAAGAGACAGTGGCCTGAGATGCCCGGGGAGAGGCTGGCATCGGCTGAGGGCAGCAGGCGGGGCCTAGGCGTGGGAGTCCAGCCCCGCAGGCTGTGTGTGGGTCCAGGCTGGGGCAGACCCCAGAACAGGGGCACGTGGGCACTGCCAGCGGCTCAGGGATCCCGAGAGCAGGCAGCGTGGAAGGAACCAGCCCAGCCTTACGCGTCACGGAGGCCAGGGGGAGGATCCAGGCTGTGGGGGGTCTGGGCCACAGAGACCACGTGGCAGGAGCAGGGACCCAGCGAGGAGGGTGGGCGGCAGAGAGCTGTGGTGACGGAATCCGGCCGGAGGGAGGGAAACGGGCCAGCAGCCTCCGCGTCAGCCGGGGGGCCCCCCGTGTGGCAGGGGGCCTGGTGCTCAGCCCTGGGTGTGGTTGCCTGGAGCTGGCAGGTTGGGTCAGAGTCTGGGTGCAGTGTAAGAGTGAAGCAGAGCAGGTCGGGGGTCTTGACCCAGGTCTCTAGAGGAGCCCCTGCTTGGAAGCAGACACGTCAACGGTAACTGGCGGACCACAGGACTCAAGGAGTAAGAGTGTCCCTCCTCCCCCACCCCCCCAGCCCCCTGGGGATAGAGCAGAGGATGAGGAATGCCCACCCCTGAGGAGGAAGAGCCTGTCCCCATGGTGACGTCCTGCCCGTGGTGGCGTCCACGCTGGGCTCCCAGGCCACAGGGCGGCCATGGTGACAGGCACGCATTCCCCTCCTCTAGAAACTTAGGTGGCTTTAAGATAGGTAAGGCTTGTGTCATTGCCTCTGTGGGTTCTGACGGAAAGGCGTTTGGTGGAGGACGTGTGTGGGCCGGCGTGCCGTGAATGCTTATTTATGTTGGTGTTTTAAAGACGGTGACACAGTGTCAAGTTTCACCGGCAAGTTTGGGTTTTCAGTTTCCTTCTGCTTCTCTCCTTCTCACGGGGAAGTGTCTCTACGCTCCTGTTTCCTTGACCTCCTCACGATGGCTTTCATTGTCGACGGTGTACTTTGAGTTCGCCTCTTGGGAGGGTGACGTGGGAGCTGCACTGGTCAGTGTTCCCCCGGCGGGTGCCGAGGGCCTGAGGCCGCCGCGCCGTGGGGTCCCGCGAGCGTCCTTTGTGTTGCTGTGGCTCTCTCGCTTGAGTGCGCTGTTGGTCTGTCTTGGATGACTGGGCGGAGGGGTGAGTAACCGTCACAGATTCCACTGGGTTCCATTGGGCTCGAGCGCTTTGTTCAGAGCAGACTCTACCGGTCGTGCGGGAGGAATAGAGGTTTATGGGTCACTGGAGCTAAAAGAAAACTGGAAGATCATCAACTTGAATTCCCTGACTTTGTAAGGAAACTGAGGCTAAGTCAGATTTTGCTCAGGTCTAAGTAGCATTGAAGTCACCTGTGCTCTAGCCAGCGTTCTGTGTGCGCACTCCTGGCTGGCCAGTGGTAGCTAGGAGGCGGGTTTGGGGGTGGCCGGGACGGGGGCCGACCGCAGGGCCGTGTCTGCAGACTGAGCTGTGCTCGGCACTCACGGGCAGTCACGCAGGTTTGAGTAGCAGCAGCAAAACCGGACTTTCCCCATTCAGCAGCAACTCTGGGTGGAAGAGTCCCCGGCTTTGGACCCTGCTCCCATCACATCCCTTTCGGGGTCCAGGTCGGGGTCTGGCCGGGAGGCCCGTACATCCCAGCTCTCATCAGGGTGAGAGGTGGGCCGGGCTCAGAGCCGGTTTGCAGAAACGTCTCGATGAAGAAGGGAGATTTATACCTTGTCTTGGCCTCCTTCATGGTGAGGGGGCTGCAGGAAGGTGGGGATGACACCGGCCCACTCAGGGGGACACATTAGGCTCGTTCCCTCCACCCCACATACGTCGGCCGGGGACCCCCGGGAGTCCATCCTCACTCGCGGTGGCGGAGCCAGAGCACAGGCAGAGGCCGTTTCAGCAGCTCGTTACCTCCACGTGTCCCGCACTTGTGTCTCCTTGGGGGCCTGAACCGCCCAGTGGACCACGGACCACCAGCCTCTCTGGGCGGCTCCTAAACCCTCATGTTTCTAGTTGGAGCTCAGTATCTTGTCTCAAATTGAGTGACGGTCCCTGAGCTTGAGAACGTCATCAGAGGCTCTGTCCCCTTTCAGCCACCTCCCCGTCGACCACGTGTGCATATGGTGAGGGCTGTCCGTACAAAAGAGGGCGTGCCTGATGACAGAAACGACTGCTGTCACCCGGTATCTGTTCCCCCATCTTTCATTGCCGGCGTTTTCCGCTGGCTCAGGACGGCCGGGAGTCCAGGGCTCAGCCTCCCCCGTGGTTAGTGGGGGGCAGTGGTGGCTAAGTTCTGGCGACCGGGATGCCAGCGGGAGTGGGTGTGCCCGCCCTTCCGTCCCCACCTTCCTGCAGGGGTGAACACAGCCCTGGCGATGAGACACTTTGGGTACTGCTAACCAAAGCATCGCCTTGAGGGTGGGGTGACCATGAGAGGTTCCTGGGCGCCGGCGCTGGTGGGCGCGGGGCTGTCACTCCAACCTCCCCCCAACCTCCCCCCTCCCCCCCGGGAGCTGATAAACCACTCACGAGGTTATTTTGGTCTCTGTCACTACAGTGTGATTTATAACTCAGGTTATTCCTTGCTTCTTGGGAACTTTGGTTCTAAATAAAACAAAAGATAGCGGTTGGATAAGAAGGCCAAGGTCAGGTGATGTGAAAAGCTGGTCGCCAGGACCTGGGAGCGGAGGAAGCGCCAAGTTTCTCCCTTTTCTTGTGTCCCAGCTCCCATGTGGGACCCGTGTGCCTCTAGGGAAGGGCGGTCAGTCCCGCCGGCGCTGGGTCCCACGGCCCTTCATGTTGGGTGATTCAAGGGCTGTCATCCGCCCGGATTCTCCCAGCGCTGGGAAGTGTGACCGATTAACTCCGGGAGGAGGATGAAGGCGCAAGGGGTCAGTTCCGGAAACAACCGTTAGGGGGTCCGGCCGCCTAGCCTGGTCAGCGTGGCCCAGACCAGCAGAGTCTCATCTAACTTTCATCGTAAATTTTCACGCCTGGTGGGTCAGTGGAGCACGCGGCCCCCTTTCACCCAGCCTGTGTCCGTTGGTCCTGAAACAGCCTTTGGCCATTTGCCTGACGGACGGGCCCTTAATCCTGAGAGTCACGAACGAACGTCGGCATCGTGGAGGAGAAGCTCTCTGCTTGCGTTAGTCTCCATTGCAGGTTGGAGGCTCCTTTTAAAGAAATTGCGGTAAAACGTACCTAACGTAAAATTTACCAGTTTACCCCTTGTGAGGCGTACGTACGGTTTGGGGGCTGTAAGCACATCCACACTGTTGTGTAGCCCTCACCACCGTCATCCCCAGGACTTTGTCACCTTCCCAGAAGGAGACTCTGTCCCCCGTGAGCACTCATTGCCCCCACCTCCCCCGTAGGCCTGGCACCCCCCCTCCTGCTGTCCGTCTCTGACTCTGGCTCCTCTGGTCCCTCCGAATGGAATCGCACAGTGCTTGTCCTTCTGTGGCTGGAGGCCCCTCGCCTAAAGCGGGGGAAGGTGGGTGGACTCCGTGCCAGGAAGGGCCAGGGACTGCGTTCTCTGGGGATGTGAAGGCTCCAAGCTGTGACTCTGCTCCTCCCTCCGGGGCGGGGTGGCAGCGGTGTGCTGGAGTGCCCTCCCCCATCTCATCCTCCCGTTTCCCTCTGGGGCGGGGTGGGGGAGGGGCCTGTTGCCCGCCTTCTGCGCGTGCAGGCGCGGTCCACGAGTAAGACAGTTGGGATGTACTTGGCAAAATACGAGCTAGTCACTATCTCAGAAGAGCTGACTAATCACAGGGTCCCTCCAGGGTCCACAACCTCAGCTGCCCTCTCAGCGTCCTGGACGGTCCCTGCCTCCCAAAGTGCTGGGTGGAAGTTCTTTTAAATTCAAGAAAAAGGGAAGACTCTGCCTGTCCCCCAGGGATGGTCCTGAGGCCTCTTCTCTGGCCGGGGACGTTTCCCGTGTAAACCCACAGCAGGCCTCCCCAGAGTGTAAACCCGCAACAGGCCTCCCCAGAGTGTAAACCCGCAACAGGCCTCCCCAGAGTGTAAACCCACAACAGGCCTCCCCAGAGGGCTCTCCTGTAGGTTCTCCGTTGGGGAATCTTGCTTCTTCCTGACAACTGGAGGCTTAGCTGCGACAGGCCCGACTGAACAGACAAAACAGCCAAGCCGTCCTCCTGGCAGGCTGCGACTGGGGACCGGAGACAGGGGGGGTGGATGGGGCAGGGGGGTGCAGGACGTGTCTCGGGGACACCGGCCACATCGGGGCAGCGAGGAGTTGGTGGTGGGGGGGGGTCAGTATGGCCATGACAGACTTCGGGAAGGACCCGGGTTTCCCAGCCGGGAGCCCGGGTTTGGGTCTGGAGTTGGTATTTCCTGTTGCAGCTGCAATGCCCTGGGATCCGCCAGGCACAGGGGACCGTGGGCAGGGGTCACAGAGGGTCCCCTGGGTTCACAGACAGGAGAAGTGGAAGCCGGCAGACCCCGCTCCCTGGGGCCTCCGTCCCCCTCGCCCCGAGGCCGGGGTGTCTCATCCAGAGTCTAGCTCAGTCTGTGCTCTTTCCTCGCGGGAGAGTTTGCTTTGCAATTATTCATTAATCTGTAAAAATATGTTTTATGCACTCTCCTGAGTAGATGTGATGTTTTATAAAAATAGAATAAAGTGATATGGTAATGAGGGAAAAAAACACAGTAGTTTAGAAATTGTGATTGAATGCTCTCTTCCCAAACCACGCTAAAATTACGGTGAAGGAATCTTTAAAAAATGCATAAACCACAGAGATAAAATGAATGGAAAAGAAGACAACAGCAACCATATATGTGTGTGTATATATACATGTGTATATTTGAGGGCTAGGTTCTCGTTTTTTCACTTTTTGTGTTTGAAATATTCTTTGATGACATATTGGGCCTGGGAGTCTTTGCCATGGTCCTTAACAACCATACGGCTGCACCCAACCATGCATGATATGGGGCTTTGCCTCTTTGACGATTTTGCAGAGGCTTCCCTGGTCCTCTCGTTTCCGTTATGTTTTCCAGCCCCAGTGAAGTTGATGGTGATCACACAGACCCTCGACCAGGTCTTTCTCCATAGACGCATCACAGTTGGATGTGAGCACACACGCATTGTCTAAGCTTGGCTCTGGAAGGTGAGGGCATCTTCGGTGCCTCTTTTAAAGCAGTGTTAATGTCGACAACACCCTAGAACCAAAGCCTTCCTGGACCACGGTGGTGGGTTAAGGTTGGAGCTGAATCCAGAGCTCACCAGAGAGACCCTGGCTCTGTGCAACCCAGTGGCACCAGGCAGAGATGGGTGGAGGGTTGTCCTCTGTTGAAGACCAAGGGGATGCTCTCTGGATGGGGGCATGGCTGACACAACCCAGAGCAGGATGGTGGGGAGATGACGGGGCTGAGACGCCCCAGCTGTCTTCCCACTTGTTCTCACAGCACAGCCCCTAGGCCTGTACTCTCTAGGCTGGAGATCTGAACATCCCCCAGCATCCTTCAGGCTGGCAGAGCAGACCAGCCTGCAGAAGAAGGCGCTGAGGACATGTCAGAGTCCACCCAGCAGAACAACTCAGCTGCAGCCCCTCTAGCTGACAAGTCCCGCTCAGCACTCCTATCAGTTTTCTGTTGTTTCACTCTTAAATATGATCAGTCAATGAAGGACACCCAACTATTTGAGGAGGTCCCTTAAAATGAAAATAGAAACCAAAACAAACAAGGATGCGTATTTAAAACAATATGAAAGAAGAAACCTTAAAGAAAACCTCAAACCACCACCACCAGCATTCTTTTCTGTCTATAAAGAGATGAGAGAAGATGATAATTCCCTGAAACGGAAACTGATTTCTGTGAAAAAGGAACATTCAAGAAACAAAAAGGAATTCTTGGAAATTAAAGATGTTGTAGCTGAGGGCTATGAATCATTGGAAAACAAAATTAATGAATCTCCAGGAAAGCAGGGCAAAAAATCAGAGCTGGAAATTAGGAGGAAAAAAAAATATGACAATGAGACGACCAGTCCAGGAAGTCCAGCCTCTAAATGCTGGGGGTTCCAGAGAGAGACAAGTGAATAAACAGCAGCAGGTAACCCTCATGGAAACAGTTCCAGGACCCTTCCTACAAGTAAAGGGCAGTAGTTTCCAGGCTGCAGGGCTCACGGAGTGCCCACATGAATGGGCACAACATTGTGAACATTTCAGAAAAGTGGGGACAGTTGGACAATATTACAAGTTTCTAGAGAGAAAAAAATATATTACAAAGGATCAGGAATCAGCCTGGCTTCAGGTATTTTAACATGAGAAGCAAGAAGGCTGGAGCAGTGCCCTCAAAATTCTGAAGGAACAGGCTTTCCAGTTGGGAATTTTATACCCAGCCAAACTATCACTCAAGCAACAAGTAGAACAAAGACATTTTCAGATGAGTAAAAAAAATCTCAACAATAACAACAACAAAAACAACTAAAAGAAAAACCCCAAACCAAAACCAAGTTAGCTCCCATGCAGGGAAGCTACCAGAGAAAGTTCTCCACCATGAGGTGGGAGTAAACCAAGGGAAACGTGGGATTTAGGAAACACAGGATCCAGCACAGGAGAAAGGCAAAGAGCATCTATGAAAGGGGACCCTTTCTAGTCATCATGATGCAGAATAGGACGCTGATCCCAGTTAAATTACGATGCTGTTGAGGAGGCTGGGGGAGGGTGAGAGAGATAAATCCTCACTTCCCGTGGTGGGAAAGAGGGTAAAACTTGGTAAGAAGTTATACATAAGCATGTGATTTAAAAATATGGAATTAACCACCCAAATATACAGCTAAAGAATTGAAAGTACTTGTTAGGGAGGAGGAAATTGGGGCGGTCAGGAAGAGAACTGTGGATTTGTTTGCCTTTGTTTTGCAGTGAGCCTTTGAGAACTATTTGGCTTTAAACTATGTGGATGTATAAGAGATAAAAACGAAAACTGGAAGAATGTACCAGCTTATTGCTGAGAGGTGGCAATCTCCTTTGGAATTATTTCACATAAAACGAGAGTCCTGTATTGCTCATTCATTTACTCAGCTCATCTCTTCTTGATCCTCTGTCACATGCCAGGCATGGGGGCAATTTCTTTTTTCAGAGTTTGTCCCTCTTTTTCACTGCTCCCGTCTGGACCCTCCTGCGGGTGGCCCGTCCCATCCCCTCTCTCCCTGGATCTCTGCAGGGTGAGGCTGGGCTCCGACATGGTGTCGGGAGGGTCAGGCGTGCCTCCTTCATGCTCTGGAACGGCGGGTTGGTGGGGTGATGCATTTTGCTTTTTCTTCCGAAGGGAAGAAGCAGCCCCCAGCCACAGACTCCTGGGCGTCCCGTCTGCGGTATATTTGCTGCGCGATATTTAGCTTCCTGTCTCCCCAGAATGCCCCTTAGCTCAGGCAGGGGCATACCTGAATGCCCCTTAGCTCAGGCAGGGTGGGGCCGTTAGGGAAGGCCCGCTGCAGCCCTCATGGCCCCGATATTTACACGTTTGCTACCTGGAATCTAATTAGTTTGGACTCAATTCTTTGAGTCTGGATTTTAAGGAAAGTACAAATGCCTCTAAGAGGAAAAGTACCCTGAGCTATTCTCACGGTCATTTCCAGCCTGGCGCCCTCACTCTCTCACGTCTCATAAAGGGCATAACGATGGCTCTTGTTAATATTTCAAAACACCTAATGGAAACTGCCCATTATTCCAGATAAGGCCATAAAGAGTCACTAAAATGTCAGGGTTCTGTGCTCTCGGCGGCCAGAGCCTGTGCCGATTCGGTGCAGCTCTTCCATGCTGATGAGACTCTTGGGTTCGTGGCCGTCTGCCTCTGATCAGTTCGGGACTGGGAGGGGAGATCAGAGTTATCAGCGCCACGTATTTGGTTGACAAAACCTTGGCAAAGGCATTGCCGGGTGGTGGGATATGAGAGGGGCCTTTGGGAGAGAAGAGCTGGCGGCACCGTGTGCTCCCTTCTGCCCGGGATTTGTGGCTGGTGGGACCGAGGGCAGAGGAGGGGCACGGGGGCAAGGGCCCTGCAGATCTGCCTTGCCACTGGCTGGGGGCGGCCTGAGGGGCCCGAGTGTCATCTCACCCTGCCGTTCAGACCCCGTCACGCGACCTCGTGGCAGCAGGGATAAATGCTCCAAGGAGGCGACCGAGGCCAGAGAGGACAGGAGCCTCGCGACGTGAAAAATGATGGAGACGATGGCCTACTTCTCGCCCAGTACGAGTCCTGGCACCTCGTGGGCGCAGCCAGGTGCTGGGCGGGGTAGGGGGTGGCCGAGGATGCTGTTGTCAAGCGAAGGCCGTGCCGGGGCCTCCTGCAGTTCTGGCTTCTGAGCCCAGACTAGAGAAAGCCCCTCTGGAGACTGCGTGAAGCTTGGCTGGTCTGTTTCCTGGTTGGTGACTCAGGGGTGGAAATGGTTTGGGGATTTTTGTTCTTGTTTTGTTTTCTTTGGAATCAGGCGCTGCGTAAACACACTCAGCCTCTGGGGCTGTAGGGCCCTCCGTCCCCTTTGGCGTGCTGTGATTGTGTGTCTCCAGCCAGATTGTGAGGCGGCCGATCTCTGTGTGTTTACCAGTAAACCTCAGTCTCTCATCTGTAAAATGGGGCTACTCATGCCTTCTTGCAGGTTTGCCGTGAGTGTTAGGGGTTCAGGGTCCAGGTTTGGTTGCAAACCCTCCCATCCACCCTTCCCCCTTCCTGGGCTCTCTCGGAAAGGATCTTACTTCCAAAGAGCGAGATCTGGAGGAGAGGGTGACCTCTTCCTTCAGAAGCCCAGCAAGCCCCTGATAAGCCCCTCCCCCTGGGGACCCCTTGTTTCCTCCCGCCGAGTCCAGAGCAGCCTTTCAGGAGCAGCCCGAGAGCCTGTTCGTGCAGCGGGGATGACGGTGCTGATCTCACCTCCAGAGCCAGACGAGCCCCGCCCAGTGCGCTCCTCGTGGAGGCTGGGAGCGCAAGAGAAAGTTGGAGGAAATGAACAAGGGACGTTCACAGAGGGATGGGGTCCTTTCTCTCTTATCCTCACAAACCAAAAAAATGAAAGAAGAGGGCCTGCCTTTGCCGTCCTTTAACCCTGCCTGTTGAACGTCCCTGAGTGCAACTAACTAGCACAGCTGCCCATGTGTAGGGAGCCCAGAAATGGGATGGGAAGCGGGATGGCAGTGCCCTGCACTGATAGCAGAGGAGGAAACAAGAGGACCGGTGGGAGAGGGACCGCCTTCCTGGCGAGGAGAATTAGAGACGACAAACCTGGAACCGCTCTTGCGCTGGTGGGCCCGGGGGAGGGGCTTCCCACAGGGGATCTGCTGCTTTCAGTAGGGCTTCACCATGCCCAGATTGGATGTCCATGCTGAGATGAAATGTCCCAGTTGTGGACCACTTTCCTGAGAACCAGCGCAAAGCAAATGTCCTTCTTGAGCATCTTCATTAAAACTAGAAAAATTTCTGGCCCTCACTTGCCCATGTGTCTGGAAAACCCATGGATGTGCCATCGGCGTTTAAAAATATGACCTTTGAAATTTGTGCAGTGCTTTAAAGTTTATAGTGAATTTCCTCATATGTCATTTGAGCCTCGTCGGAGCCTGTGACCCAGCGGTGGCCTGAGTGTCCTCGCTGGAGCTGAGGCGACTGATGCTCATACAGTAAGTGCACGGCGGGGCGGGACGTGGTCTTCACCTCCACATCCGGGCTCCTTTCTGTAACCATGATGCTTCTTCCGCCCCGCCCTCCCGGGCCTGTAACGAGCCTGGCCACTTTCTCATCGCCTCTGCATGGGAGGTGTCCTGTGCAGCCTCCTGTGTCTTCCAAGGGGGTAGGGAAAGTGGCTTTCAGCTTTGGTGAAGGTTCACAGAAAAATGGGATCCAGAAATGTCTTGGAGTCTGGTCCAGGTGCCAGAAGAGTTTGGCAAGTGCGTTGGCCACGCTGACTCAGCCCGTCCCCCAAGACCCCAGACTTCGGATGGATGTTGCAATGACTCTGGCAGCCCTGTGCGTTGCCCTTGGCCTCACAGGCATTCCAGTGATGACGATGGCTTGTCGGGGTCATGGCCCTGGTACCAAGCACGGCTATTTGTGGCTGATGGAAAACATAACCGGAGCCACCTGCTTGCGAGGCTGGCTTCTCAGGCTCTGGGGCCTGGGACCAGCTGGAGGGAGATGTTCCTATCACTGCGTGTAGCAATTGTCAGTCACATCTTTTCCTGTAGGTTTCCCTGAGCAATTGGAAAACCAAGGCGTCAGCTACCCTGCCGTGTGTGACCAGGCCCCTCAGTTTCTTCTTCCCGCCCTGGGAGCTGGAAGGTCTGTCTTCCGTCTCTTTGTCTGTCTAATCCCTCCTTCCTCCCTGGAGTCTCGTGCCCGCGTGCACAGGGCCCTGCTGTGGTCACTCATGGAGCTGCTTTATTAAATCCCCACACACTGTTTTTGGATGGCTTTGTGCGTGGTTACCCTGACTGCGTTCCTTGGGGCCAGATGCTGGGTCTGCCTTGTCCTTCCTCTGCCTCCACGTGCCTGGGTGTGTGGGCAGAGTGAGTGGTGACAAATTCATCTGACGGAACGTGGTGGAAGGTTACAGGCCAAGGGCAGATCTGGGAGCCCAGAGGTACGGTTTTGTTACCAGGACCAATTCCCCCACCTCTCTGGGTTTCCGTCCTTCCCTGTGCAGTGGAAGCGTTGAAGGAATGATCTCCAAGCCCCAAACCTAAAATCCTAGGACTACTGATGGATTCATCGAGAAGGCCTCCTTGCTTTGGCCGCATGCGTGCCCTGTATTGCAGCGTGTTGGGCTGTCTTTGGCTTGTCACCAGCATCTGTGACTTGGCTGCATGGAACTTTAAAGAAAAAAACCCTCTTCATATCTCAGAGGGAGGTCCCAGCGAGAACAGGAGAACAGTGCGGAGTGTTTGGAAGCGGACAAGCCTGAAAATACCCTGGTCCCATCATTTACTAGTGTGATCTTGAGCAGGTTACCTCAGTAAACCCGCCTTCTCATCAGAAACACAGAGTTCTTGAGACCAGCCACACAAGGGGATGGAGGAATAAGGGCGATTAAGCAGGTGTGGTGCACACGCAGTGTCAACGCTCAGTAAACAACGGTGGGAATAATACTTATTGTAATTGGGAAGCAAAAGGGTGTGTCTTCTAATCCTCTGTGAGCACTTTCTCATTTGTAAACTATTGGCTGTAGTTTGGGACAATGTCTTTCTCATTTTCGTAAGCGGCGTAATGATTTGAGGAGAATCATTTCGGTTCTAATAGGAACGTTAGCAGTACTAACGGTGCACGATGGCATTTGAATAGAGTTCCGTCATTCATGGAATTGGAGAGACTTACAAAAACACACATTGACTCTCTGGAATCTTAGGTTTCTGGTGAGTGATTCAAACAGACTACTCTTACTTCCTGCCAGCACAAATCAATCAAGTGCAAACCTTTATTTTTCAACCAAATTGTGGAAAATGGAACGCATTCAATGATAGGAAACTGTTTTAATGAGACACTTCATTCTTGAGGTGATTTGCTAAAGGGAGACTCTCCAGGTTGCCACTGACCTACCAAAAGCAACAGACCCACAATCGTATATGCTTTTCTTTTCCCCAGCAGTTCTGGGTTTAAGTAACTGAAGCTTCTCAGATATTAAAGTTGGAGGGCGGCTCAGTGATCCAAGCAATAGAGACTAAAAAAAGACTCTGGATGTAAATCAAGATTTTCTGACTGCCTTGCCCCGAGATGCCAGGAAAGTCACTTATTAGCCTTGGATATCTCAATCTTACCAACTCCAACATTGGTGTGATGAACGTAACCTGGCTTTAGAGAGTATTAGTGAGGAAATAAAAAGTTAGATGATCTTTTCCAGTTTAAGTGAAAAAAAAATCTATGTTGGGTATTACCTTTTAACCCTAGTGTGTGTGTGTGTGTGTGTGTGTGTGTGTGTGTGTGTTAGCCTGAAGTTCAAATTTTTGTAAAGGTTTCCAGCACAAAATGACTTTCAGAAACAGAGAGAAGAGTTTGATCAATGACGTAGAGAACAAACGTATGGACACCAAGGGGGGAAAGCAGGGGGCGGGGGTGGTGGTGGTATGAATTGGGAGATTGGGATTGTCATATATACACTAATAGGTATAAAATAGATGACTAATAAGAACCTGCTGCACAAAAAATTATAAAATAAAATTAAAAAAAGAAAAGAGTTTGATCAAAGTAATGTCTGTTTGTCAGTGGTAGGTGAGCTGGACTTAGGGCTTCCAGATCGCTCATGTTTTATCTTGAAATTTATGTTTAGCTGAGTTTCAACATTGGCTCTCAGAGTCAGAGAGAATTCCAGAAGATAAAGGAGAACCAGAATGCCAAACGTCAGTAAATACTCAGCGAGCAAAAAGAAGTAATGGAAACGGTGTACATGGCAGAGGGCACGTAGCTCATGAGGGAACTGCTTCAAAGTGTCTTCTGCCCATTAATCCCATTAGCGCTCCAGCGAGTCCTCAGAGATGGATGATCTCTCGGGAGCTGTGTTACATCAGCCTTCAAGCCGTGGTCCCAATCCCATTAAGCCCAGCAAACATTCTCTACTGTTGAGATAATGGGCTTTTGGCCCATGTTTACCCATATTCCTCAGGCTTGTCCCCCTCTCAGCGGCCCGTCGGGAGCAGGGCTATGCCTCCGCTCTCATCGGTGGGACTGACTCCCGCTCACATCCCTGGGACTGACTCCCGCTCACATCCCTTTGGAAGGTGATGAAACCCAAACGGCATGGGAGGTGGCATCCGCTCAGGTTACCTGTAGGTCAGCAGACCAGTTGTTCATCTGACTTTGGTGTCTATTTAGGATTTTCATGGTGGGTAGACATGCTGTTTCCATTCAAAATGCCTCTGTAAATTCTAAGGGATATACCTAAGGCGCGTCAAAAATGAGAGGAAAAATGATTTCCCTCGAAGTCTTTCTTTGTTTAGTATGATGGGCAAAGGAGTTTGCCAGTTGCTAACCTTATAAAAAAACCTTCTCACAATCTCAGTGTTGTCATATGTAAAATGGCAATAATAATAATAATGCCTCCCTCCTAGGAGAGTTGAATGGGTTGGTATTCGGTGAATGTGCCCGCCTGGCATTGTAGAAGGCACTCCGTGAACATTAGCTGAGATGATATTAACTAATTTAAGGGAAAGGGTCAGTAGGCGTATTGGGAGTCGATACTAAGAAGGAATAAGACCCATATTGGGAAACGTGGGGTCAGGAAGAAGACTGGTGAGCAGGTTCTGAATGTGGGAATGTGCAGGCTGTGAGAACATCTCTATTCTTAGGCATCCACATCCTCCTTGCACAGAAATGACCTACATCACACACAGCAAGAGAAGGAGGACCCGTGCAGTTTCAAGACTGTGAGTGTGGTACAGAGGGGCCGCCCATGAGTCAATGATACTCAAGCTTTTACTGTCATTCTCAGTTACTTTGTTCATTGCTTTATTCATTCAACCCACATGTGTGGTCCAACCTGTGCTGTGCACTGATGTTATCGACAAGAATCGTCCACTCCCTACCCTTAAGAAAGATGAAGGAGGAGGCAAGCAAGTAACCAGATAAATGGACAAGTTCGTGAGTGATCAAGAGGAATGAGGTACATTGGGAAGGCTGCTTGGAGGAGCTGACACCTGGGGTTAGATGGCTAAGAGCTACCTAGCAAGGGGAGAGGGTTTTTCAGGTAGAGGCTGCTGCGCATGGATGGCAGGGCACTGTGTGTGACAGACCCTGTCTGCTAATTCCAACATCGAGTCATCTCAGAGTTGGTCTCCACTGACTGCTTGTTCTCTTAAGTATGGATCGTATTTTCACGTGTCTAGTAATTTTGGATTATATTCTGGACATTGTCAATAGTCTCTTGTAGAGCCTGTAGATTCTGCTGTGTTCCTAGGAAGAGCGTTAACCTTTTATTTTAGCAGGCACTGAATATTATTGAACTCAAACACCAAACCCCACCTCCCCTGAGGGCAGAAACAGAAATCTCTGATCAGTTTTATTAATCTTAGCTGGGTTGCTTGGAATCTGTGCCATGCAACAACTAGGGATTTATGTCCACAGTAGATATTTCAAGAACTCCAAGCAGTTCAGTATGGTTGGAGGGGAGTGTGTGTGTGTGTGTGTGTGTGTGTGTGTGTGTGTGTGTTGCAGGGAACTGGACGGACATGTAGCTTAGAGAAAGGCAAGCCCAGATCATCAAGAGCCTTGTGTGTTACACTAAGGCATTTGAACTTTATCCCAAAGGCTGAGCTTTAATCAGAAGCATAAAATGATCAGAATTGTGTCTCAGAAACATTTCTTGGCATCTGTGTGAGGGATGAGCCAGAAGGGGTAGGAAGATAGTTAGGAGGTTCGTGGGTAAAATAGAGCTCAGTTTTCTCCTCCGTGAGATGAGGGGTTGAACTCGCTGACTATTGGTGTCTCTTGTAGCTTTGACATTCTGATCTTCCCACTGATGCCCTCACTTGGCCTCCTGGTGCCGGGAGTTCCTGCAAGGCTGTGTTTTGCAGAGCACCACACACAGCTTTTGAGCGCAGACTGTAGAGGATGCCATCAGAGGAAAGTAAACTTGGTGGTGTTCTATGGTATACACATAGATTAAGGTAAAGGGGCACAAGGCAACACACATGACTGTACCACAGGTGGGAAACAGCCTTCCAAGGTCCCTGGCTCTCCTTTCAGACCTCCTGTATCACAACAGGTGAGTGGTTAATGCCATATGATCTTAAAGGGCCTACTGTTAATCTGGCTTTCAGGTTTTCAGTCCTCAAAGAGAAGGAGATGGGTCTAGTAGGAAGCCAGTGATATGGGCCCACTGCAGTAGGGGTGCCCAAATTGGGAAGGGTGGGAACATATACTGTTACAATCCCCTGAGAGGTGCAGGAGATGCTGAGGGGCGTGTTGACTTCATCCTTTCCTGGTTCTGGACCAAGAGGGGAGTGAGGCTTCCCTGAGCCTCAGGGTGCCCTGCGCCTTCTCAGGCGTCCTGGGAACAGAGCTCCTTTGTGTCAGATTGCGGGTGACACACGGGATGCTCTAGGAAGGCCCGGTGTACGGGGAAGCACTGATGTTCCATGTTTGTCACGTTCCATCCGGGGCACTGTGCACAGCAGGCGTGGGGGCCAGGGTGAGTTTCAGGGGCTGAGCAAGAGCTCCAGACGGGCAGGGGACAGGAGGGAGGAGGGTGTCTCCCGCTGGGGGTTTGGCAGTGTTTGGCGCACGGTAGATGCTCAGGAAATGGAAATCCCAGGTCCAGCCTTGGTGGACTGTTAGATCTGGGAATCTCAGCCCCGAGATAAGCCTGGCCAGGGCTGAGTCATTAGAGGATTCTTTGCATTTTCAGATAGTGGAATTTTTGCTCGGTCTCATTCTTTTGAATGTGGCTTCAGCGTGACCGGGACTCTGAGGAAAGGGGTGTCCTTCCCAACATGGGGGTGAGCCCTCTCTTCTGACTTCCCTGCTGTGGTTTTGGTCAGACACCCGTGTTTAGAGAGAAAAGTCCATTCAGAACAGGAGAGAGAGGGGGTCAAGTATGGCCTAAGGAAAGGAGCGGGGCCGGGCTGCCCTGCCTCTGGGTATCGCGGTCGACTCGGCCAACCTTGACTGCAGGGCTGGGTCTTGGCCCCGGAGAGAGAATCCACTAACGAGCAAGTAAGTGTCTTCAAGAAGATCAAAATAATTAGTCAGTTTTCACTGCTACAGTGAGTCACCCTCTTCAAGACACTGTGTTCCAACTGAAGAGTTAGGAGCTGGGGCAGAAGACGCCTGGCTCCGTTCCCAGGGGACACACAGGAGCCGTGGGGAGCCGAGGGGAGCCGAGGGGCCTCGGTCCACTTCCGCAGCCTGCGCTTTGGCTCCCTCCCTGCCGCCTTCAGCGGGGAAGGGATGTGGGGGAAACGGGTGTGAGGCTGAGCTGGGTGGAAAGGGGTGGATTGGGGGCAGAAGGGAATTCCACTGCCCTGGGCTCCAGGCTGGGCCCACAGAGCTCCAAGGCCTCAGGGGCTGCTCTGGGGTGACTGGTGGGCCTGGCTTCCCAGCAGGAGAGGGACCAACCCCCGTGGGAGGCAGAGAGGGGGAGGGTGTCCCTGCATCCCTCCGCCTGTGTGGCTCAGGCCGCCCTGTGCCAGCTCACGGTGGAGGCTCCTCAAGGTCGGGCCGGGTTTCTGAGCACGCCTTTTCCCGGGAGCATCCCCGGGTGGGTGAGGTGTGCGTGGTCTGGAGGCGGAGGGACGTGGTCCCTGGAAGCCCGGCAGGCGCAGCATGGCTGGGTAGGGCCCGGCGTCCTGTAGCTGCCTGGCCGGAGGTGTGTGTGCCGAGGCGTGTCCTCCTCTCGCCCCCTCCTTGCCTCCACAGCTATTTCTTGAGTGCCTCTCAGCGGCTGTAAGTGCTGAAAATGCAATGGAAAGTTATATCGACAAGCTGACATTCTAGTGGGAGGAGAGCGGTAGAAATGGGGTGAACAGGTAGATAAGTCAGGTTATTTCAAATGCCAGGAAGCGTGGTGACCAGGTGGACAGGGCCTGGGGCGCGGCTGTTGTCTCGGTGGCGGGGAGGCCTCGCTGGGGCCGTGCGTCTAGGCTGCAAGCCCCTCAGGGCAGGCCTGGGGAAGGGTCGTTCTAAGCGGAGGGGCAGCTGGTGCCCTGGGTCTGAGTAGGGACGGCCAGTGTGCATGCGGCCACGATGCCCCGAGGGGGCCCTGAGCCTGGTCTGTGCGTCCCCGTGTGGAGGAAGACTCCTCGGGACTTGTTTACGCTTTGGGCTGTGAGCAAGAAATAAGCTTGGATTGCGTTAAGCCACCTAAGTGCCGGTGTTTATTTGTTGCGGGGTTAGTACCAGCCCAGCCACCACAGCGCAGCCGTGCGGGCACGTGAGGACCTCGGCGCAGGAAGGGCAGCCCTTTAGCAGCCAGTGTGGGGGAGGGGGAGGGGGTGAGGCGATGCACGTCCCCCTCCCCTCACGGTCCTGCCGGAGCCTCGGTCCTGCTCTAATGCCAGCTCAGAGCCGGCTTGTCACGTCACCCGGTCCCCAAGTTAAGCAGTAATGTGCTTGTCCAATAAGTGCCATATGGCTGTGATGAGTCAAGACCACGTTATCTCAGCTTTAAAAATTAATATTATTAATGATGAAAATGAAACCTCGCAGTTTTATGTCATGCTTTTCTCCTAAAGGGCTCAAAATGCAAGCGTTAAAATATGTGTCCAACGTAGCGCACCAGCTGTGCCTTAGGAAGGAAAGGGAAGTGAGGAAAACAGCTTCGTTCTTGAAGACAAGGCTCACGTCCTTACCCTGTAAGGACGGCTAATCTTTCCTAGCAGTAAACCGGAATAGTGGGATAGAATTAGGGAAATGGGATTATTTTAATGTCACAGTGAGGAAATGAAACACAGATAAGGGACTGGAGTTCTTTAGATGCTACAAGATGCCAGGATAGACTTGCCCGACGTACCTTGTCTGCGGAGGGAGGGTGCAGGGTGGTGACAGGGGCCCCACTGGCCTGGAAGTGGCCGTGACTGTGAAGCTGGAGAGGAGTGGGAGAGGGACTGAGTTCTGAGGGGCAGGGACGTTGAGGACCGGAGAGACTGGCCTGTATCGGGGAGGTAGATGGGGGCGTCTTCACGGAACCCCGAGATGCCTTGGGATCACCCAGGGCCATCGGCGGGCAGGACATTGGCGTGTGAGGGGAGTAGTTAGGAGAGGGCTGAGTCACAGAAGTCAAGAGTAGCCAAGGAAACCGCAGAGACCATTACTTGGTCATTTCTCCGTTTCCAGGAAGGTCTGTCGCCATAAAAAAATGCATTAACCTTTTATTCAATAGGTATTAAATAATTGGCTATTATGTGCTTTTCTTACCCCGGAGGAGCTTGTAATTAAGGTTGACCGTATCATTTATCACCCAAACGAGGACACATTTGAGAAAGAAGGGGGGACCACTGCTAATCGTTATGTTGGGGGGACAGGCGCGCACAGAGACTGGCCCGGGCAACCCAGGATGCATGGTGACCCCACCTTGGTGACCCCTTCGCGACCAGCGCAGGAGACACGGGCCAAGTGGGCAGTGGGTGCGCCCACCGGGTCCGCCTTCTCCCTCCCTCCTGCCTGGGCCCACCCTCTTTGTCGTCAGGGCCCCGCTCGAGCCCCATCACCCACTCCACCACCCCTCTGACCACTGACTGCATTTGCGACCTTGGGAGGTTACTTAAACCTTCCCGTGCCTCGGTGTCTGGTCAGTACCTGCCTGGCGGGGTCATGGTGAGGATGGAGTGCGTCTATGCAGTTTACCTAGAACAGGGCCAGACGCCGTGGATGAACTGCTCTTATCATGGGAAGCCTGGCGATGTCTGGTAACTCACCCAGGCCCTGTGCACTTGGGCGTCCTCATCTGGGAAACAGGGATGGCACACCTGCCTTTTATGGGCCTGGAATTCAGGGCACGTCAGCCCCGCTTCCTCCTGCAGCAGACATCAAAGGGTGAGTTTTAATACTTTCCACACAAGTTCACAGATTTATGACATAATATATTTAGATGTGGTTCAAGAACGTCTCATGAAGGGACAGAGGAGGTGCCCAAGGGGAAGTGTGGCCGCGTGGCCTTACATGGAGAAGGTGAGCAGGGACCAGAGGGACGGGTGGCCAGGCTGCCCCGAGCTCTCGGTCAAGGGAGAGACTCTGCAAGGCACGGGATGGTCCGGCCTTCATCTCGGGATAAAAACCAGAAGGCCTTTCTCTGAACAAGGGGGCAGGCACGTGGGTACATCTGCAGTCAGGAAAGGGCCAGATCTTCTGCTCCCAGGATTTGACCCCCAGCCACAGCTCCAGCCAGAATAGCACAGAACTATTCTAGGTACTTTGGTGGGTTTTTTTTGTTGGTGTTGTTGTTACTTCACTAAGTTCATCTACAAAACAGGAAGTTATATATTTTTTAAAGAATGGTTTTATAATGGAAAATTTGAAATATAATCAAAGTAAAGAGACTTACTTGTGTAACGAGTTCCCACGTACCCATCTCCCAGCTCCAGTGTCAGCAACGATCAAATGCTTGCCAGTTCTGTTTTACCTATTTCCCTCAAGACTTTTTTCTCTGAGATGTTTGAAAGCAAATTCCAGTTCCCCCGTAAATACTTTGGGATGCATCTCTTACAGACGAGGACTTAAAAAAAAAAAACGTAACCAAATATGTGTACCACCCAGACCACAATACCAATAACAAAACCCAGTAAATCCTTAATATCATCTAATATTCAGTTTATATTTAAATTCCCTTATCTTCCCTTATTATCAAAATGCATTTTGACAGTTGGTTGATTTGAATTAGGACCCTAATAAGGTCCAGACCTTAACGTTTGCTTGTGTGTCTCCTAAATCTCTTTTTATCTACAAATGTTCCTTCTTCCTCTTTGAATGTCATTTGTTTGTTGAAGAAACTGGGTCAGTTGTCCTGTAGACCGTCTCACATTTCGATCTGGCTGACTACCTCCTCATTTTGTCATTTTCTTATTCCTTTATCCTCCTTATTTTCTGTAACCTAGAAGCTAGATTCTGGCTCCGTTTGCTTTGGGGGGTCAAGGGTATTCCGATTGGGGCCGAGCCCATCCTGTTGGAGGAAGTGCTTTCAGTGATGCCAAGCCTGGGGAGTGGGCTCAGGGATTGTCAGCCTGACCCTCCGCTACAGAGATGCCCATCGACGTCTCACCTCTTGATTTTAGCATCTATTGATGACCGTTGCGCAGATCCATTATTTCATTAGCGCTTGTGGAATGTCCATTTTTTATTCCATCCTTCCTTTCGCGTTTAGTAGCTGGAAGTCTTCTATAAAGAGGAACGGTCCCTCATCAGCTATTTGGTTATCCTGGAATGCAGTTTGATATAAAAAGCAGGACAAGTGCTTATCTTTCATTGATCAATTTTCAAAAGAATAATAAACTGGTGCCCTAGCAAAGAAGGATAGATCTTTAATTAATTAAACAGATATTACTGCGTTCTTACTATGTGTTGGGCGTTTTTCTAAATCCTGATGATTCAGCAGTGAACAAAACGTAAAAATCCCTGCTTTCTTGGAAGTTACCTTCTAGTGGGGAAAGACAGGCAATAAAGGAACCTGTTTGTATGTTGTGTTAGCTGATGACAAAGGGAAGCAGGACGGGGCCCGGGTGTGCTGGAGGGTGGGAACTGGGTTTGCAATTTTAAACAGGGTCAGGAAGGCTCAGGAGATGGTAACATGTAAGCCAAAACCTGACCAAGGTGACAAATGAGCCATCTGCATGCTGGAGAGGAGCCTTCCAGACAGAGGGGCTGGTGGAATAACAGAGGAATGACAGAAGCCGGTGTGGCCGGCATGGCCCTGGAGAGATCGGGAGTAAGCAGGAGAGCAGGTCAGGGTTGGGCGCAGGGAGGGGCAGATCATGTAGGGCCTTCCAGACCATTTAAGAACATTGGTTTCCCCCCCCTGAATGAGCTGGGCAGCCACTGGAGGATGTGGGCAGAGGTATGGTATGACCTGGCTTATGATGGAGTAGTTAGGTAAGGGTGGAACTGAGCTTAGACAGAAAAGCAGAAAGTGTCCTTCCTTCCTGGTAACGGGGGCCGAAGGGGCTACCGTTTGAAGGGGACTCTGTGCATCGGGCCACCAGAAGGACTATAGGAAATGCTTCTCAGTCCATCCTTAAATGTTCCTAAGGGTAGCATTCTCCTTGGCACTTTGAGTGCTTCATACCATCAAATCCCAGGGCAGAAACCTTCCTCCTTCAGGCTCTAGACAGAACAACTATCTGTCCATCATCCCAGAGAAATGGAATTCCATCCCCTCCAAGGTGGAATCCACGGGGCAGTGCCTCTCCTTGACCCATCTCCTTGCTTGCTTGGCTCTGAGTCTGTCGGAACACCCTCACCATTGCTGAAGGACTGGTGTTGGCTAGCCAGGGATGCCCAGTGGGGGTTTCCGATGAGTCCAGAGCTAGGCCAGCATTTGCGGTGCCACAGGCCATCCACCCATCCATCCATCCACCCATCCATCCATCCACCCATCCATCCACCCATCCATCCATCCCTCCACCCATCCACCCACCCACCCACCCATCCACCCATCCCTCCATCCATCCCTCCATCCCTCCATCCATCCACCCACCCATCCACCCATCCATCCACCCATCCACCCATCCATCCACCCATCCACCCACCCATCCCTCCACCCACCCATCCATCCCTCCACCCATCCACCCACCCACCCACCCACCCACCCCTCCATCCCTCCATCCCTCCATCCACCCATCCACCCAACCATCCACCCACCCACCCACCCATCCATCCCTCCACCCATCCACCCACCCACCCATCCACCCATCCACCCATCCACCCATCCACCCCTCCATCCACCCATCCACCCATCCACCCATCCACCCATCCACCCATCCATCCATCCATCCACCCATCCACCCACCCATCCACCCATCCATCCACCCATCCACCCATCCATCCATCCATCCACCCATCCATCCATCCATCCCTCCATCCATCCATCCATCCAGGGTCACCACTGTAACCACAGCGAGGGTAGGCTTAACAGCGTAGGCTGGACACCTTTTTGCTTCCATCCAGACTTTCCCAGGCAGCTTGGAGCACACCTTTTCACGCGTGCTGCCTTCTCAACATCAGGAGAGCCTTTTTTGTGGATGAGCATCTGTCTTTGCCTGTGACTCCTGCCCGTTATAGGCTGCTTATGAATTTCTGGGTGCTTAGCAACCAGGAGAGGAGAGGATGCAAGCAGCCTGCACGCCTGTCAAGTAGCTGTTCCCTTCTCTCATCTTCTCCTCTGGGTTTGTATCTGCAGTGAAAGCAGCCAGAGAGAGACTGAACCTCAACTTAAATAGTGACTTTTTACATTAAAAAAAAATTTAAAACTGAATCTAGTGCAAGCAGATCTTGCCTCGAAGAAAGCTTGCAAGCCTCCCTTATCATCCTCCCCTGTCGTTACCTCGGATGCTCCTCTGTCACCTTCTGAGGTCTTTCCCACAGGCCTGGCGTGAAGGGGGGGACACACCCGGAGAAGAGAAGAGGTGGGAGAGGCCAGGCCCCCACATGGCAAGGTTCTTCTCCAGCTGTGGGTTTGTAGAGACAAAAGGACGTAATGAGGGAAGCAGGTTCCCCAAAGAAAGGGACCTCGTGACTTAGAAAGAGGCCCTCTGCCTCTCATTAGGAGGAAGGCTGCTGGCCGCGGGAGGGACAGGCGTTTCAGATGGATGGTCCTTGGCAGCTGGCAATACCATGGATGCAGCAGAACAGACCTCTAGAGCCCTCGCACCAGGAGGAGCCAGGGCTGGCGGGAAGGGAAGAGGGAGCTGCCGCATTTACTGTGTCTCCCGGGGTCACAGTTTTCCTTAAAAATACCTGGGAGGTATGGTGCTGAATCAATGCTGCTTGTGAGCTACGTCTGCAGACGATGCAGGGCCATGGAGGCTTGATGGAGGGTCTGAGTTGGCATCTAACTTGGCAGCTGGCTTGTGGTGTCCGGGCATCCGTGTCTGGGGGGCTGGATGCTCAGACCCGGAGTTTGGGCCCCTCCAGGTTGCCACAAAAGGCTGAAAACATCTCTCAGCTCCTGGAAATGCCCTTTTATGTCCTGGCCCCTGGGAGGACCCGGCTACTTCCTTCAAGACGTGGTTCCCCCCAGGGAGCCTTTCGGGCTGCTTGTACCAGATTCTTAGAAGGGCCTGTGGGTGTGCTCTTTTTTCAGATGAATTCCCTGGGTTCTGAGAGGAAAATGAAAACATGGACGCAATGGGGGTCTTTTCTTGGCTGGAACAACCTAACACTTGTTTAATGGATTAAGCAAGCATTAGAATGAGTGTTTGAGGATTTGGAATTCAGTCTTTTATGACAATCTGAGCATTCTCTTGTCTCTCCAAACACCCGTGACCGTTCCAGGCGTCCTGCCAGGTGGAGCTGGGGGTACGGTACAGAACTAAGGGGGTGGTGCGTTACCAAGGACTCAGAAAGCATCCCCTGGGCCTGCTGATGGTTGGCTAGTGAACTGATGGTTTTGGCCAGATTCTTAATCAAGCGAGTTGTATGATGAAGGGAAAAAATAAAACCTATCAGGGAGGTCAGCACCTTAGACTCATAGACTCTTGAATGTCGGAAGGACTTCTGAGGTCCCTCATCCAGCCCATCGCCCCCCCCAGGTGCTTGGTTAGTAGTTGGCGCAGGGACTCTGGGCTGTGCACCAGCGTTGACCCAGGCCCGAGTTATTTGCATAGAATATAGTACTGCGGTTAGGACCGTGCACCAGCGTGTGAGCTCCAGACCTGAACCCACAAACCAGGAGAGATTCAGGGACAAGGGCGTCCCAAGGCAGCAGCAGACGCTGGTAGAGTGAGGCCGCCCACGCGGCGGGTGAGCGGCTCAGTGGGGTCCAGGGGAGCAGAACCTCACAGTCACGGTCACGATAAGCATCAGCGGGTGATGAGAAGTGTCCGTGCCTCACAGGCACGAAGTGCGAGTCTTTTGGGGGAGCCCTCGCCCTCCTGCCCGTGGTTTCTTCACCCCCAAACCGTGTGTACCCCGGGCTGGACTGATCTCCTGGGAGGCGGCTTCTCCCCAAGCCTCTGGGCCCGAGTGGCCGGGGGCACGAGAGCCACGCATGCCCCGTCTCAGGGCCCCCTTCCTCCGCCCGGTCGTATGGGCTTTGGGAGCAGGGGTCTGCGTGCCTGCCCTCTGGGACGGGGGCATGTTTCCCAGGCCCTGTCACCTCCGGTAAAGTCTGTCACACGTCGCGCATGGGGTAAATGAATGCACAAGCGCAGCCCATGTTCTGAGTGCAAGGTGCACACGCATGTGCGTGCACACGGACACGCCACACGCCCCAGCACGGGTGCAGGGAGAGAGTCCCCCTCCTCCTGGCGAAGGACAGAGGGCTGGAGAAGGGACCGGGCCGGGAGGACGCAGGGATGCGCTGCCTCGGCCAGACGCCCGGTGGCCGAGCGCAGGCCTGGCACGGAGCCTCTCCCTCGGCAGGGGGCACGGGAGCCGGGGAGTCACGGGGAGAAGGGGCGGGAGGAGCGCCCCTGGCCAAAGGTGTCGCGGGTCCTGTACGTGGCCCACGTTTCTCGCGTGGACGTGGGCCTGGGGCCGTGGCTGCGTGGCTGAGTGCCGACGTGTGACACCGGTGTTCTCCCCTGACGGCCCAGAGCACCGCCTTCTCCCAAGAGGCAGGCGGTAAGGTGAGGGGCAGAGAGGCTCAGAAGCTGGGCACCTCCCGAGAGTGGCCTGGCTTTATCATTTCAAAATGAGAGTTGTTGTGAGTGTCCAGAGAAGTCACGTGTTCATCTATTGTACGAGACTTTTTGAGGACCGACTGTTGTCTGGCCCCGTGCTGGGCGCCGAGCGCGTGGGAGTGACGAGGTCACGGTGAGCACACGGTGCCCGCGGGCATGATGGCGGCGGTCACAAGTCACCACCACCTCCGCGGTCATCGCCTCCGCGGTTCCCCCCAAGCTGCCCTGTCTCTTGCACCCCAGTGTCCCCGCCTGTGAAATGTGGAGCTGAGTCAAGGTCATCGCTAAGGGGAGTCCCCGCGCCTCTAGTCTGGGGCTGACAGTTCTGAGCTCACGCGTGTGTTACTTAGAGAAGCTCTAGACACAGGCGGAGAGACAGCTGGGGGGCAGCCCAGGCCATCGAGCGGGGACAGATGGGCCAGCAGGTGACCACACACCAAGTCGGAGACTTAGATTCCCAGACTCAGTTGCCCAAACAGGTGATGGGGGAGGCCAGACCCGAGGGTAGTTCGCATGAAAAGCACCCAGGTGTTTTGTTCTTGTGTGCCTGGAGCTGCTAGAAACGGGTCATGACCCTGGGCTGCATCCACAGTGAGGAGTGAGGTGTGTTCGGCCAGGGGACGGTGGCTTGCGCTCTGGAGTGGCTGCAGACCCGGAGACCAGCACGCAGGATGCCATTTAATTACAGCTTATCACTTACCCCGCAGGAACCACGTGGGGCTGGTATTATTGTTATTACTGTGGCCGTGTTGTAGGTGAGAGCGCAGAAGCTTAGGTGAAGAGACGGATTGTGAGGGATGCTGTCCGTGGGCCCAAAGCTGCGGCAGGCGTCGAGCTGTGCGTTTTTAGGGGGTCAGGAGGGAGGGTAGGCGGAGCATGGGCTGGTAGCAGGGGACTCAGGCGGTGGTGGGTGCCGTGGAAGGAGCTCCTTGGGGACAGAGCCCGTTGGGAGGCTGAGGCTCTCCGCCCCTGAAAGCGGAGCGGATGCCTGTCAGAGGTGCCGGGAGGCACCAGCCAGGTGACCTGTCAGTTTCCGTCCACAGACAGGTAGCGGTGGTGCCTGCCCCGAACCCATGTCATCGCCCTAATAACACGCCACTGAGAGCGGCGGCGAAGTGTGAGTAGTTGAAGTGATCCCGGTGGGCCGTGGTGGGCGTGTAGGCAGCGGGGCGACAGGGTCCACGACCCCGGGCCGGGGCGGCTCTCAGGGCTCCTTTGCTTCCACCCTCCCCTCTCCAAGGCCCCCAGGTCTTTCTTCCCCCAGGACCTGCTTTCCTTCCTCCGACGCCACCTCGAGTCCGCTCACACCAGCGAGGGCTCCTCAGTCTGTGTAGGTGCCGGGCCAGGTCACTGCTAACTTGTCCTGTGAGGCCGCACGCTGGCGACATTCTGGGAAACGGCGTCCCCGTGCAGCGTTTGTGGGGAGGGGTGGTCAGCTCCCCCGGCTCCTCCCTCCCTTGGTCTCACTTATCTGGGAACCATTTGTCTGGTGCCCACGGTGGACAGAACCGAGCTGGGCCAGAGGTTCACGACGCCTGGCGTGAGTCCCCGTGGGTCCCTCGGTGCAGGGGGTGGGGCGCGGGTGGGGGGATGGCGGGGGACAGTGTTGGCAGTGTTGGGGGGACTCCCCCGGGGGGGGTCACTCGTGGGTTTCCCTGGTGGCGTCCTCGTGAAGAGAGGACCTTGGACGGGCCCTCGACACGCCGCACGCTGTATAGGCGGGCCGGTGCCTCAGTCTTCTGGGGCCTCTGGCTCTCCGCCTCTTAAATGGGATGATATTACTTCCTTCACGGGACTTCTGTGAAGGTCAAGGTAAATGAGGTCATTTGGGGAAACCACCTGTCTTAGCGCCTGGCTCAGTAGAAGAACATTCTCTTTCCTTCCCGACTTTGGGGGAGACCCTGAACCTGAGGCACGTGGTCCCTCGATCCTGGTCACTGGTTGGTGCCAAGCTGGACCTCAGAGCTTCTGTAGGAACCTCGGGTGCCTACCCTGGAGGTTCTGTCTCAGTGAGCGTGGGGAGCGCCTGCACAGGGGTCTGGAAAGTTCCCCACGTGATCCTGAGGCACAGCTAGGTTTGGAGACCTGCTGAGAATGCATGCAAAAGAGTGTGCGTGTGTGTTTTTCCAGAGAAAGCTTCCTTGGTTCTCACTGGAGTCTCAAAGTGCTTCAAGGTCCCACAAAAACGAAGAACGACTCTCGTGTGCCCGGTGCTCATGGGCTCAGAAAGTGGGTGCAGGACGCGGCCCTCCCTGAGGCTGGCACTGCCGGGCTCTCCTCCTCGGCCCCTCGCTCCCCAGGGTCCCAGGGACTCAGGACAGGTGGTGGGTTACCTGGCTGTCTGACAGGTGGGGAAGCGTTTGGGGCGTCTCCTCAGTCGCCCCTAAAGGTTCTTGAGATACTTCGTTGTAACCAGCCTGGAAAGTTGACATGGAGAGCGTTTCTGTCTGGTTCCCGTAGACGTAGAATCTGTTAGGAATTACATGCATCTGAGGAGCCGTCTCCTCCACGGCAGCTGCTCCGTCTCAGGAACTGACTGGCCTTGGGGCTGAGATGGGACGGGGTGAGCGGGGGCCGTCGAGGCCTGGAGGGACAGAGCAGGCACACAGCACCTGCCATCTGGGAGCCTCTTCCCAAGGGGAGCGTCTGGGTGACGGCCGAATTCATTCCCGGGGTCCTGCGAAGCCTCCCCACTAACAAAGCACAGTGATGGCTCTTCAGGCAGTCGGGAGGTAACCTCCCCTCAGAGGGTGTGCGTTGGTGATGGGCAGGCCAGGGGACGGGGCAGCGGGGACGGAGGCCCGGGAGTGGCGTCCTCAGGGGCAGGATGCCTCCCTGTCCCGCTGTCTCCCCTCCTTTAAAGAGGAATGACTAAGAAGGCCAAAGCAGATGCCCCGTGGGGGCCCGTGCTGGGGGGTTACGTTCCTCACGGTGCAGCTAAAGGCCTCCTCTCCACCCCAGACGTGCTGTCCTGATCTCTGGGGGGGTCTCTTGAGCCCCAGAGGCACCGAGCTGTCCCACCTGCACTGCAGCCAGAGGGTGTCCGGGAGGCGCCTGGGCTTGGTAGAAGCAGCAGCAGCAAACCCCGGGCTGCTTCTCCAGGAGCCCTGCTTGCGCCTCAGACACACAGCAAACCGGGGGCTGCTTCTCCAGGAGCCCTGCTTGCGCCTCAGACACACAGCAAACCGGGGGCTGCTTCTCCAGGAGCCCTGCTTGCGCCTCAGACACACAGCAAACCGGGGGCTGCTTCTCCAGGAGCCCTGCTTGCGCCTCAGACACACAGCAAACCGGGGGCTGCTTCTCCAGGAGCCCTGCTTGCGCCTCAGACACACAGCAAACCGGGGGCTGCTTCTCCAGGAGCCCTGCTTGCGCCTCAGACACACAGCAAACCCGGGGCTGCTTCTCCAGGAGCCCTGCTTGCGCCTCAGACACACAGCAAACCCGGGGCTGCTTCTCCAGGAGCCCTGCTTGCGCCTCAGACACACAGCAAACCCGGCGCTGCTTCTCCAGGAGCCCTGCTTGCGCCTCAGACACACAGCAAACCCGGGGCTGCTTCTCCAGGAGCCCTGCTTGCGCCTCAGACACACAAACACCAATCAGAGCAAGCAGCTCGCAGAAGCGTCATCACACTCAGAATTAGAAGAAAAGACAAAAATGGAGAAAGTTATTATCAACATAATACCCAGGGGCCATCCTCCCCGGGCCCGAGGCCCCCGATTCTGGTCGTTCTACCCTTCAGCATCTCAACCATCTTAAAATGTATCCATAAACCACATCGAATTGAATATTTTTGCTGTAACGAAATTAGAATGACTGTATTTTTTATACTGTTGAGTTTTATTAAGGATAAATTATTCATTTTGGTCTTGTGTCATAAACTCTTTATTTTCTGATGGGCAACTATGCATTGAGCTGCATTCCACTGGTTGACACATTGTTAGGTTTTGTAGACTTGGAGTTAAATATGCATTTTGATTTTGCAGTTTTCTTTTATATTTTGGACCCTATCTGGTCTTGTTTTGCTTTTACATTTCAAGTGGTTTTCTGGGTCAGTGGAAAGCTCGTGGGGTATAGACGTTGAGCCTCTTGGGCCTGATGGATAAAAGCTCTCTGTCCCTCTGACCCCCATCCCTACCCCCAGAGAGAGGAAGAGATACAGAGACGGCTTTAGCGAACTGATGCTCAGCCTCTAGTTGCCCTGTCTTCTCTTTGGTCTTATTTTTATGACAGTGAAATGTAAGAAGTGTTCTCTGGGAAACGCAGAACCTTTCTAAGTATCCCAAGCAGGTGACACGTCGCCAGTTACCTGAAACCCTGTGGTGGAGGGAGGGATGTAGATTCTGACCGTGAGGGTCTCTGCCAGCTCAGGTGAGGGCATGAGGAGGGCTGGCTCCTCCGGAGCCTCCAGTGGGCACCTGCGTGTGGCTCTGGCTTCATGTGGACCCTGGATTTCTCCCCGGCTCCACAAAGAGCCTTGCGCTGGTACAGCCATGACAGAGGCGCCTCCAGGGCTGTGTGTGCAAATATTGAACACCGGGGGTCTACCAAGGAGAGAGAGAACTAAGTCCGTACAAGGAGAGGAAGGCCGGAGCGTCCAGTCCGTGGAAACAGGAGGACGCTCTGCCATGCAGGGACCGAGCTGGGCTCTGGCTGTGTTGCCCAAGACGAGGGGCTAGGTCTGGCTTCCAAAGGGCGACTTCAAGAAGAGGGGTGCTGACCAGCTATCAGCAAGTTGAGAACCTGTGGGGAGAGCAAAGAAAGGGACACCTGGCTGTCCTTGACCATGGTGACTTACCCGACATAAGAATGCCCAAGGAAGACTGCAGGAAACGGGGACCATTAAGAGCCCAGATAACTAGTGATCGTTAAAGAAGAAGAAAGAAAACTCACAAAGTGACCCTGGAGCTCTCCTGCAGGAAAAGGAAATACAGATCCTTTCAGATCTGTGATCTAAGAGAGCAAAGGAGGTCTAGGAGTGGCTGCCCTGATCAAGGTCAGAGCTGGAGTCTTCAAGGTCGGGCACTGGCACTTTGAAACCCGGGAGGAGCATCTTTTGGGTCATGCCTGGCGTTTCTCCATTAAGGGAGTGGTGCACTCAACCAGAACTGGCTCTTTGTTAGTGGAATAGGATCCCCTTTCTACACTAAAAATGAGATTATGTGAAACCCTTGAAAATGTATTTGAAAAAGGGAGGGCTTTTTGAGCAGGATGCATTACCATAAAATGACACTGTCTTACTCCTTATTGCCTAATTAGTAATATTGTACTTCAGTGTGAAATGGTGTGTTTAAACATTGCCAATCGATTTAAACAAAGGATTTCAAAATACTGTAAGAAGGAGCACTGTGAAAATTTGCTGTCAGCCAGCATCTCCGAGGGTACGTTTTTTCACCTCCTAGGGTGCCTGCTCAGTGGGGACCTAGCAGAGGAGGGAAGGGCATCCCCATCCTGCCGTGTTTTCTGGCCTCCGTTCCCTTCACCCAGGGCTTAGCTGGTACTGGGACTGTTGTTTTTAATTAATTTTTAGGGTATTGTAGTCATACGTTGGGCTCAGGTGGGCTCTGTCATTCATTCATTCATTGATTCATTACACGCTTAACAAGACAGATATAAACTGTGTTCTAGGCGCTAAGGGCACAGAATGAGTATAATGCAGCTCCTTTCCTCGCGGAGGTCAGCCCGGAGGGGAAACAGGGGTTTTGTGGGAAATCAAAATACACCCTGGTAGGCGAGGAGGGCAGTAGAGAGGTGAACACATTTTCACGGCAGCCTTGAGAAAGTGTATTAGTCAGAGTAGCCTATCTGCTGTAACAAATATCCCCCAGTTCCCAGTGGCTTAACGGGATGAAGGTTTATTTCTTGCTCACATCGCAGCCCAGTCTGGGTTGGCAGGGTGGCCATAGGGGTTACTCAGGGACCCAGGCTTCTTCTGTTTAGAGGTGGTGCCATCCCCTTGGGCCTGGAGATTTTCCTCTCCATCCCCTGAATCTAGCTGACAGATCTGTGATAAGAAAGAGGGCATGGAGGGTGCACCCCAAGTTTCAGGGTCCCGCCTAGAAGTGGTGCCCCCCATTTCCTGCCTGTCCCACTGTCTAGAATACAGTGCACGGTGCTGCCTCCTGCAGAGGAGACTGGGAAATGCAGGCTCGCTGTGTGCACAGGTGGCAGAGAAGCAGGTGTCTCCCGCCCAGGGGCAGGCAGGAGCCACCCCATCAGAGGGAGTGTTGGGGGAGGGTAGAGTTTATGAGTGAAGACGGGTGCTGGGTGCCAGTGGGGGGTCAGCAGGGTGTGAGGAGACATCCTGAGCAAAGGAAGTGGACATAGCTTGGGTGTGTCTTCAGATAGAACTGGATTGAAGGCTTGGCCCACAACCACTGGTGGTGTGACCTTGGGCCTGGTGCCTCTTACATGTCCCAGGTGTCACCTCCAACCCTCATCCCAGGTCATCTCCAAGATGCGGGCGTTACCTGGAAACTCGCCCTCTGCTGTCACCACTGGCTTGAATCTCACCGAGAACTGCTTTTTCTGACCAACCCCTTCTCTCTGCTCTGGACGACCCCTGACATGGACCCTTCCGCTGATTCACACATACATGGGGGTTTTTGTGGGTGTATCAGTCTGTACCCAAGTTGTGGGAAGATGGAGAGAGATCACATCATGGTAATGAATATTGAATGTTTGAAATTTCTGTGCCTGAAGAGTCCCTCCGGCATTTTTTCCGGCCTGGGCTCCAGCGTTTTGATGTATTTCTTACGTTCTCGCCTTCTCCGCCTTTGCTGCTCTGAACAGACACCCCTGCCCGCTGTCATTATGCAGAGCAGTTCAGCTCCTTCTGGCTCCATCCCCAGCCTCAGCTCAGAGCCCCCCCTCTCTGTGTATCCCCTACGTGCCTCCCCCCATGAGGGACCCTTTCCTGCTGTGGGGAAGACTGAGAGATTCGTGTCCCCATTGCTTGGAAGGCAGAAATAAATGGGGTCAACTCTTGTTTTTGTTTTTTTAATTAATTAATTAATTAATTTTTGGCTGCGTTGGGTCTTCGTTGCTGCACGCGGGCTTTCTCTAGTTGCGGCGAGCGGGGACTATTCTTTGTTGCGGTGCGTGGGCTTCTCATTGCGGTGGCTTCTCTCGTTGTGGAGCACAGGCTCTAGGTGCGTGGGCTTCAGTAGTTGTGGCTCATGGGCTCAGTAGTTGTGGCTCATGGGCTCTAGAGCGCAGGCTCAGTAGTTGTGGCGCACGGGCTTAGCTGCTCCGCGGCATGTGGGATCTTCCTGGACCAGGGCTCGAACCCGTGTCCCTTGCATTGGCAGGCGGATTCTTAACCACTGTGCCACCAGGGAAGCCATTCAACTTTTGTGTTAAGTAACTTTTTCTTTCTCTTATATTGAATTTCACTAAGGTTCAAATAGGAGTGTTGCCACCAGAACTGCAGGGTTGCTGTGAGGATCACATAAAATAATCTATGAAACCGTGTAGACGGACCCTTGGGGAAGAGGCAGCCCCCCGGCCGTCTCCCCCGGCCCTCAGGGTCATGCTTCCCCATGGTGGAGCTGCAGACAGAGCGTGGACCCCACCAGCTTCTCCGGGAGAACGGGCCTTCACCCACTGCGTTCCGAAGTCAGGACACAGCAGATCAGTTAGACACGGGAGGAGAGCCTTTGAACACTGTGGTCTGTTTCAGCACAAGTATTTTCCTAAGCTTCCAGATGTGGCTACTGGGAGGTTTGAGTGTGCAGGGCACCCCCAAGAAGCTGGGGGTTTGGGGTAGCACACTGCTCTGTTAGGGGCGGTTCCCTCCCCTCCTCTCCCTCCACGCCACACTATTTACTCCTCTGGAGCCTTCAGGAAGCTGGAACTTCTCTGTCCTTTCCCACGTGTGCGATGGTCCTTCTCTCAAAGGTTTCCTGCCTCATGTTTCCCGTTGACTCACGCTGTCCCAGTTTGGGTCCCTTGCTTGCCTCTCCCCTCTTCCTGCTCTGTGACGCTCTTGTTTACTTCCCGCTGTGGACATAGAATTTCCACGATTGGAGGGGTTTGGTCCTCATCTCCTTGATGAGCTTCTTTCCCTGAGAACCCTTGTTCCCTCTGTGTCCGCCCATTTTCCCACGCGGGGACATCTGACCCCTAAGTCATGACCCTGCAGTTGATCACCTGGGGCAGGCGTCACAGCTGGGGGAGGCGTCCCTGGGTTTCCTGCCCCCCAGGGGCTGAGCATCCATCAGAGTCTACCCCGCATCTCGCACTGGAACGTTTGAAAAACCATCAGCATAGAAAGTGGGAAAGCTTTCCAAACGAGGGTCCTGTGAGGACACTGGGGACCCTTTGTTCCCACGGCAAACGCTGACCAGGACGTCTCTCCGGCTGTGATGGGATCTGGTAGAGAAGTTTCACCAAAATAGACAGTCTGTTGAGCTGCTGTCCTGCGAATGCCCAAGGACACCTCTCTTCGTGGAAGGAGAGACATGTCTCTTTGTATGTCACTGGTGGCCATGGCAGTGATGGCGGGGACGTGGTTCTGTGCCCGCACCGCCTCCGCCTTGCCCATCCTGACGGTGGGTCCATGTGGCCAGTCACAAGGTGGAGGTGCTCATGTCCCAAAGCTTCGGGGGGTCTCAGACCCGCCCTGACCACTCGGCTGCAGATCAGAGAGTGGGTTAGACCCCAGGACCTGCCCCTCCACCTCCGTGGGAGCAGTTATTTCAGAGACAGGTTTCTTTGGAAAACATCGTTGTCACAAGAAAAACAAATTGATTTCTATCAAAATGTCTTCTGGTCTCAGACAGAGTGATTGAGGTCAGTGCCAGAGGTAGGAAGCGGTTTCCACAGGAAGCAGGGTTGGGGATGAGGGATCAGGTAGACCAGCAGCCTAAGGTGAATAGGACCACACGTCCTGACCCCGCCCAGCACGTGGAGCTGGCTGGAGCTGACGAATGTCTAACCAGTAAGGGCCTCCGTCTCAGCCCCAACTCAGACCTTTATGTCAGATCCCCAAAAGGACCCCAGTGACCATTCAGTCCATTCAATTCGGCATCCGTGGAGCTCCCAGCACTTGAGGGAAAGAGACCTCTAAGACCGTTGGTTCAAGCTCCCAGAGGACCTCTGGGAAGAGATTTTAGATCCGGTGGGCTCCCAGTCCGTGCCCCCCCAGTGTGCTCTCCCCGATAAGTGTACCTTCCAGAGCGGACCTTGGTAGGTAGAGCAGGGCTTTCTCTGGGAATGTGGAGCTTCCAGTGGCTTCTGCTTTAGAGGTGGTGAGCTAACTGATGAAAACTCCTGAGACTGACTTATTTCTGTGCTGACGATGGTGGGGCAGAAGTTGGTCGCCAGGCCGGTTTAATGCAGTGTTCCTGGGGCGAGGGGTCCGGAGCCCTCCCATTGGTTTGGGAAGCCCCTCTTGTCCATCTAGGCTGAACACCTGTGATTTGCCAGTTAACCCCTTTCTTAGTGGGGATTAAGGAGTCCAGGACTCTTGTTACTCCTCAGGTGATAAATTGTGATAAAACACAATCATGACTTCCTGGCAAGACTTCCTAGGGATAGAGGGAGCCTGAATGAGGTCCCGTTGGTAAGATATTTTGAGTTTTTTTCACAAAAAATTAATTTCTAGGCCATCTCCAACTTTTGAACTGTTGGAGCCCCCTGTTACAGACTCCCTCTGCCTTGAACCACTTTTGGAAGGAGGGCCTTCAGCAGTTCCAGCCAGAACGTAAATGCGTTTACACTGAAGTGTAAGAGAAGGATGTCAGATTGCTCTTTACTCAGATAAGAGGGAAATGGGATAGGAGCGGGAGGCTCCTGGGGTCTACAGCGCAGTCCCGGGGAAGCAGCAAACCAGCGGCCAGGTTTCTTTGCAGCCCTGATGGTCCCTGTAAACATTTCTTCCTAGGTATTTCAAATATCACACGGACCAGCCCATCCAGAGTGGATAGGAGCGAGGTGGGGAGGGGGAAGGGAAGACCCCCGGCGGCTAGAGATTTGGGCAGGGCGGACCTGTTGGCAGCTAGCTCAGGTTGGATGGGCTGGAGCTACCCAGCAGAACTCAAGTCTGGCCCTTTCTAGGTCAGCAGCGCCTGCACAGCGCTGGGTCCCGAGCCGCCTTCCTGCCAGGTACCTGGCGGTCCAAAGCATCTTCCTATGGGCGCCCCATCCTGTTCCTCTAAGGTCGGGGCTGAAGCTGTCGGAACAGGGAGGTGGATGTGTAAATCCCAGCACCCCTTTGGCTGCTTGTAAACTGAGATTCCAGACTTAGGAATGTACTTCTTCTTCCTTGGGTGGACCTCCTCTCCTGCTTCCCTGCATCTTGTATCCACTGAAGCCACTTACTGACCACTGAAAGTGCCCCATTAAATCTGGAGTGCTGTGAGACCTAAATTCAAACTGTAACCCAGCAAATCGGCCCCAGTCTGTGTTTCCCATTGATTAAAAAAAGTTAAGACTCAGTGATATAATGTAATTCATTATTATGTAATAAAAGCCTATTATGGATTGTAATTTTGCAGTGACTAACTTAATTTTTCTTATTAGTGTTCATTTAAATCTTAGCCCATTGTGTGTTCAATACTACAAGGACTAAATCCATTTTTCTTTAAAAATTCAACCATTTGGAATTTTTGCAGCAATTTAGAGGAGACCCCCTCCCACCTCTTCCTCCAGAAACATTCAGATAAGTGAGGTTTTCCTACATTTAAATCAGTGATTGACCAGAACCAAACTGGAGGATGATTGGTGTTTGAGCCAAAAGCACCAAACTGAAATGAATTTTATTAATTTCAAAATCTGACATTTTGAAAGCCCTTTAATAGGACCAGGGCTTCTGTAAATAACCTCCCAGGGAATCGGTTCAGTGCAGACATGATCCCTGTCTTGAAATGCAACATTAAGATCATTTTCAAACCAAGCTGTAGGTTCACTGGGAATGTGCCTGATTTACATTTTCTGGGTTTAGTGAATTCAATTCCAATTTATTTCCTCCTAAATGAGTTTTCACTACCGGAAGGCCCTTGTATGGAAATGACCCTCTGTCACTGTGTGGTCGCCTGCCCTAGAGGGCGAGGTGGCCTTGGAACTGGAGCCCAGGCCAGGGCTCGGGCCTCCTGCCTCGGCCTCCCCCGGCTCGGGGGCTCTTAGATGGGTCCTGGGCACAAGGATGCCCGACCTTCAGCCATTCACTGCAGCTCCTGAGATGCGGTGCATAGGGGCCCGTGAGCTTCTCCACGTCACCAGAGCGTGGGGACTTCAGTTTCAAAAACAGAAATTGAACCCACATTTGAGGAAAAGGCAAGTTCCTACAGTGTCCTTGATAGAGAATCTCTTCCTGTCCTACCCTGCGGCTCTCAGGCTGCACCAGGTGGAGCCCATGCTGGTGGGAGGGTCAGCCGGGGGTAGTCCTGGTGTCGGGGGTCGGGCAAGCAGCCGGCGTGGAGCACGGCTGCTCAGGCCCCTCAGAGGCCACGCCCAGAGCGCTGCATTGATTTTACGTGATTTTAGTTCTCAGTGAGCGATGCATTTTGATGCATCTTAATTGTTCTTAATCACATATTGTGTCTCTTATCCAAAAATCTCTTCTGACTTTCCCTGAAGCCTTTGTATGTTAGGTACCGGCTGTGTGAATGCATCGGATCCCGACGTTGTGGCCAGTTTGTCCCTCTTGTGTGGTTCCAAGTTGTTCTGTGTCGTGCCCATCACGTCCCGATGGACCTTGAGGCCTGGTCCTCCTGGTCTCTGTGCTCTGCCATCTTCAGGGTGGCAGCGCTGTCCTCAGAGAGCTTCCTGGAAATCACTGGACGGCCGTGGCCGGTCCGGACATCGCAAGGGGAGCGGCAATGTCCGGGGAATGTCCTGAGTGTCTGTCAAGAGTGAGGAGACCTTTCCCAGAAGCGTCCAGCTGATGCCCACCGCGTCTCCTTGGCCACGAGTTGGTTGAATGTCCCTTTAGCGAGGAGAATGGGATCGTCCTGAGCGGTTTAGATGAATCAGGTTTTAACTTGATCACTGGGAGAGAGGGGTGCACACCCAAACGGGACCCAGGCCTGCCAGCAGGGGAGAGGGAGCCGTTGCTTTAGCGGGGCAGCGATTCCGATTCTATCCTTAGTCTTCCTGACAAGGACTCAGAGAACCCTGAATGTTTATGTTTTTTCAGTCTTTCGTCACATGCAAAAAAATATGTGTGTTTTTCTTTATATGTTATAATGACTAGGGAAATGATCATTTGATGACCTCGGGCCTCTGTTTCGCCTCTTCTCTGCTGGACCCGGGCAATGCACAGACATGGCTTTTGATGAATTGGGTTGACTTACAGGGTCATAGAGTTGGAAGGCCCTAAAGCTCCATCTTTTCATTTTACAAATAGAGAAACTGAGGCTCAAGCTGCTGGGGCGGCGGGAGGGGGGCATCCAGGACCTCGTAGCTCATTTAGCTGAAGCCTTTGGTGCCTCAAGTCTCTCGTTTTGTGGCTTTTTCCCACTCTGGTGATGCCTGGTCCCCCCTCCCCTCCAGGCAATCAATGCTATTGTGCACTTTTAAGTTGCTATCTCTGTTAAAACGTGCACAAGAACTAGATAACAGTCATTCATAGCCCAGCACAAATATGGGCTATTTCATCATTTGTCTTCTTTTGAATCATTTTAAGACATTTCAAGCTTTATTAACAGGCGTGGGGATTCTTTTGGGGGGTAGGAGACCTCGAATTCTCTTCTGGCTCCTGCAGAATCTCACTGTCTGGGAGGCGTCTCTTCTGCGCTCTGTCTCGGGGGGAGGGCAGATCCCCCCACCAACGGCTCCACAGCCGCTCAGGGGAGAGAGAGCCTGCTTCCCGGGGAAGAGCGTCCCGCCCGACACCACGTGGACCCTTCCTTTCCTTGTCATGTTTTGTGAGTGAACTCAGAGCTCTGCTGTCTCCCCCGAGTGGAGGGTGAGAGGAGGCTGGTGCCTGAAGGGCCGCAGCCCCTCGGAAGGTGCCAAGCCCCCAGGTGACGCGTCTGGGACAAGTCCCCTCGTGCCCTGCCCGGACACCCTTCTCTTCTCCATGCAGAGGAATCGAGCGCGTGATCACAGAGACTGGCGAGTGGCTGCTTGTACTCCGCAAGTTTTCCTTTCTCTGTGCACGTCGAGTCATCCCATTACAGGCCGCTGGAGTGTTTAGGGAGTGACTTGATTTCCACACTGAGGGTTGTTTGAAGTGTGGGACGAGCCTTGGAACCGTTCAGATAGAGGAGCCGTGCTGGGGTGGGGATTGGGCGTCACGTCCGCTGGCCTGCTTCTGTGTGCCCTCCCCCAGTGTCACCCACCGGGTGACGCGTCACAGACGTGCTTCCCTCTCCGGGGGCTCTCGTTCCGGTGCTGTTGGCATTCGGGCTGGGACTGTTCTTCGCTGGGGCCGTTTCCCCCACTCTGGGGGGTCTGGACCCCTGGCCTTCCCCCGAGTCAGTTCGCCTGCCAGGGTGATGACAGGCAGGTGCCCCTCCCTGCTGCCGGCTCCTGGGGGACGTCCTGCCCCTGTGGGAACATCATCAGATGCAGCGCCAGTTAAGGGTCAGGACGCTGACGCCTGACCTGGTCGTACGTCTGAGCCTGAACTTGACCTCCTCCGGTTTTAGGGCCATTTTCCGAATCTCCTTTATATCCACCTGGGCCAACACACAGGGTTCCATCAGCACCCGACGGGGTGAGTGAAGATTAGCCCCTACCTCACCTCCCCGCTCCCGTGGACCCCGCATCCTCCCCGCAGAGGGGCCGCCGCACAGAGCCGGGGCGGCGCGGGGCTACAGGGCCTCCGTGGCAGGCCTGCTCCTCACGCCCCCAGGCCCGGGCCCAGGCTCCGTTCCCAGAGCTCTGCTCCACACGACGCACTTCAAAGGGGACGTGGGGCTGCGGAGGCCGGCTGTTTCTTGGACATCAGACAGCGCTTGCGAAACAATTGGTGAGTTAGGGATGAATCAGGACCAGGCAGCTCACATTTTCCCCTGAATCTCTGCCTGCTGAAAACCTCGTACACACACCCACCCCAGGAACACTCCCCCTCCCCGGGTACGGGGGCTCGGCCACGTGTGTAGGGGGCTGGTGAAGCCAGCGAGCTTCTTGCCCGCAGGATGCACCTGAGCTCTCCTGTCCCTTCCCTTTCCTGGCCGCCACCCTTCCTAGAAGGAAGGTCGCCCATCAGGGCCCTTTACAGGGCTGGGTGACAGCAGGCGACAGGCCCTGCCGCGAGGCTGGGACGGCTGTGTGTCCAGGAGTTCAGAGAGGTGGGCTGCACGCCTCCGGTCTGGAGACAGGCTGGCAGGGGCCTGGGAGGGACGGAGACCAGAGGCACCACTCTCAGTTGCTTTCCCCTCCTTTTCCTTCTGTTCCAGCCTCGCTGAATGTCCCCAGGCTCCCATTTCCAAATCCTCTTCCCTGTTATAACCTTCTGTGTTGCCCTCATGCTCCTGTCTCTTATAGAACCTAAAACAATCTGTAACCATGTGTTTGCATGGGTGGCTGTCGGCCCAGCGGGGCGTCCGCTGTGTGAGGTCGAGGACCTTGTGTGGAGCCCCCAGCGCTCAGCGGAAGCTGCAGGAAAGAGGCAGCTATGGGATGCGCGGGTGGTGATGGTGGTGCCTCCTGGGTTTCTGTTTGGGTCCCTGGACCCCCTTGGGATCACCCTTAATTGGGGGGTGTTTAGGGAAGCAGGAGGGGGAGTTGGACAATTCTAATTCTTCCCGTTTAAAATAATGGGAAATTAGTTAGCACCTCCCGCTGGACATCCGACTTTCGGGAACGGGGTTCTGACGTGTTTTTCACACGTGGTCCCTGTCTTCAGGGAATATATCGTCTCATTGGGGTGATTAGATGAGCAGCGAGAATCGAACTTCCACGTAAGGAAGGTAGATGGCGTGTGGGGTGTGCAGTGGGTGCGTGTCTTGATTCCAAGGAGATGAGGATAAGCTGAGTCCCCAGGGGGAGGTGAGTCCAGAGAGGTTTCACGGAGGCGCCAGACCCTGCGGGGCCTGGGGAGGATCGGGGGGCAAGTCCGAGTTAGAGTTTCAGGTTGTAGAACATTCCTTCAGTACCCCCAGCGCCCGGGTGCCGTGTTCAATATAAAGCAATAATCGAAGAAGCGTAAAATGTCATAAGATGCTTTCTGTCTAAGAGGAATGACAGACACGCCTTGAAAGGTCGAGCACACAGCATAGTTAAGGCAGAAAAGCTTCGAGGTGCTGAGAGGGAGCGGCCAGACCGAGTGGGTAGGGGGTGGCGTGTGGACCCCGGGGCGGCCACGCTCGGCGGGGACTGTGCTGTGAGCTGACGGTCTCAGGTGAGACCTCGGCCAGGGCTTCCCGTGTCGACAACAGCTGCCAGGAGAGCCTCTGCCCTGCCCGGCTGGGACCCTCTGCTGATTCCAGGGACAATCCGGGGGCCTGAGGAAGGGGCTTTTGGGAAACGAGGGGCAGAGGTTGTTTACCGAGCGGTAGAGACGTGTCTTCATGTTTAATGATCAGTTGTACTTTCAGTCCCAGCAGCTGGAGGTCAGTGTAAACTAGGACCCCTGGGAGGGTGAACGGTGAAGCCAGGGGTGCAGGTCATCCGCCCTCCGTCACCCCAGCCCAGAAAAGGTGATTTACCCCACAACGAGGGCCTGGGTTTTCTCTGGGGTTGTTCCATCTGGCCCCACCTGGGGTCTCACTGCGGCTGGCGAAGCCCACGTGGAAACGGTGGAGACCCCAGTGCCTCTGCAGCCACTTGAGCAATATAGTTACTCTGATCCACGTGCCTCCCCAGCCCCTGCCTCCTGGCCCCCGCATCCCGTCAGCGGAAGGTTCGTGTGGAGCAAGGCAGAGGGCTCAGGACCTGGGCGGCTCTCCCGGCTGGCGGCGCCCATCCTGACGGTGGGTGATCCTGAATGTCACCCTGGGCCCTACTGTGGTCTTGGTTTTGGAGGAGGTGTGTTATTAGTGGACTTGCTTTCATAAAAACAGGAATCGAACACCTTTAAAAAAATTTTAAGCATCACTGTGTGTGTCAGTACAGTTCAAGAGGAAACAGACACCAATGACCCTCATGAACAAACAGATGAACAGAACAGTCAGAAATGGTCGTCTGGTGGTTGTAATAATAAGAAATTCACTGGGAGGTCATCATGTGCCTGAAATGTGATGGCTCTCGAGACAAATGGTGTCCCATTTGTGTGCATCTGTGCGTGGGGGAGATAGAGACAGACAGAGAGACAGAAACAGAGAGACAGAGGCAGAGGGACAGAGGCAGAGAGAGACAGAGGCAGAGAGACAGGGGGAGGTGTGTCTGTGCTGCTGTGTTGTGTGGGTGTTGTTTCGTAGGGTTTTAACTGACTTGCCCCACCGTGTACACAGGGTCCTATTAGCAGTCTAAGTTTGGCTAAGAAGAAAAAAATCCCTAATTATATTTTGGAAATAAAATTTAAGGAGCTGGAGTTTAAAATAACTGTCTGGAGCTCCAGAAAACTCGTATCTGGAAACCATCCATGGAAGGATATTTGTATCCTGAGAGGGTCTCACAGGGCACAAAGCAAGTCAGATTTTTCTGCATTGCAGACAGTGGCCTCCTGGAAGGTTCCTCGTGCGTTTCTTTATAGCAGCGATTGCTTTGCTTCTGAAGAGCCAAGGCCCATCCAGTCCCCCAGGCAGATTCTCAATGGAAATCAGAAGGTTTAAAATCCAGTGCTTTAAGTGCTGTGCCCTCTTCAGTGTGTGTCTAATTCTGCTGTGTACAAGCAGCTGGTTACAGACGCAGCAAGTCGGGCTGTATATAATTCAGTGCCAAGCCAGACAGGAGACGGGGGAGAGACTGATAACCTAGCCTTCTCTCCAGGAGAGACCTGCGCGTTTTACTTTCAACCCGTTTCTAAAAATGGCAAATGCAAAGTAAGAAAACAAGTGTATCCATTGCAGGAAGGAAGGCAGTGGGGAGCAGAGTCTGATCTTCAGCTTGGTGTGATTTTATTTTTATCTTTCGCTTTTGCAACAGAACATCTGGGGGCTAGTGCAGAGCTGGGTCTGCCTGGGTTTCAACAGCTTCATCAGGGTCGTAGTTAGAGACTGATTTCACCAGAACCAGGAAGGGAAACATGAACTCCGGGAAGCTGGGAGTTAAGAATGGGGTGGGACGGAGGGGTGACGGGCAGCGGGGGGGGAGTCCCGGGGGATGGTGACGGTGGTGCTGATGGCAGCTTTGGGGTTCGTGCATCTCCCTTCCAGGCCTGCAGGCAGCCTCCTTCCCTTTCCCGCGAGGAAGCCTGGGCCTGGTGGAGGTGCCTCCATTCTGAAGTCCGGGAAATAGGGTGACCCCAGGGCAGAGGTGCATTTCAACCCATTCCCCGCGGCGCTAGTGTGTGATCTCAGGGTCCTGATCTCAGAGTCGGTGACAAGGCAGATGTGACCACCTTTAGGCCGGTGGCATCTCTGGGAAGTGGCCCAGGTTTCTAGGTGTGGAAGCAGGAAAGAGCAGTAAGCTCATTCAGTCATCCACACGCATGAGTAGACCTCCCGAGAGGCACCGGAGACTTTTCCCGGGGCAGGTTGGAGCCGGCAGTGGGCTCTCCTCTGGGGTAACTCCTTGCACTGGGGTCTGCAGCTGTAACTGGGTATTTGCACCACAGAGAAGGAGGGAAGTCTACAGATGGGCAGTGAGAGCAGGCTGGGATTTTATGTCTCACGATGGCTGCGTGGTGATGGCAAGAGCTGTCTCTTGGGGCGCATTTCAGCAGAAAGGAGCGTAATGCTTTCAGAAGAGCCCTGTTTGCAGTCAGTGCCAGGACTGACTTTTCCATTTGGTTTGTGGTCAAGTGAGGGCACTGCTGGAAACCCAGGGGTCCGGGTGGGTTGGCATGCAGGCGCCCAGCTTCAGCGCCGAGAGCAGTAATCAGGCAGGTCTCACCGAGTCAGGAGCCCTCCTCTGGCTGTTGCTCAGGGACGAGTGTAATTTGGGGTTCTGTAGTTCCCAGGGCGCTACCCCGCTTCCTAACGCTCGTAGTAACCACTGTTCAGTAGCACCACCGGGTTGGTCCCGGTGTCCTGGCTCTGGGAACATCTCGTGCTGCAAACACACGGCCCCTGCAGTAGGTCTGGGGGTCTGCCTTTGCATCCATGACCTTGAACTTCTCTCGAGAGGATGCTAAAAGCAGCCTTGATGGCTATTGTGTGGAGTCTTGTTGGAAAACCCCAGTGCGTGCATCTCTGTAACTCAGGAGAACCCCACCCACTGCCTCGCAAGAGCGTAAATCAATTCAAAGGGCTTTGGTCTTGCTTGGAGGTTGGGATTCAGGGGATGATCAGCCGGGTTTGCTCTCAAACCCCCAGTCGTTCCTTGGCTTCTTCCCCTGACATCCTCTCTCTGTGCTACTGCTGGTTATTTGCACCAGCTCGGGGGATCGGAGGCAGGAACTGGCATTTGGATTAATGGCTGGATAATCCAGAACAGTCGAAGAACCGGGAAATAATTTACGTTTTGTTCTGGGTTATTTATTTTTGTGGGGTGCTGGTGAGAGAAATAACGACGTTAGTTTCTCAAGTACATGCTTCTTGCACCGATATGGACATCAGCTACTGTTTGCATTTGCTGAGTGCACATCAGTCGCGGCGGGGAGAGATCTGCAGCGTGAGTGTGGCAGCGAGGGGAGAAACCGGGAATTGAGGTGCTGCTCTGGCTTCACTCGAAGCACGGATTCTAATGACCGCAAACTCTCTGAATTAAACAAGTCACGCTTAGAAGAGATTCGGCGGGTCTACATTTGACAAAATCCTGTTATTAATGCTTGTAGAGGAAAGTATTCCCAACAAAGTTCTGGATTTTAATCGATCTGATTGGCTTAAAGCGTGGTGCACCTGTGCATGCGATAAATCATTTCTTTGAGAATAGAGACCTGGATAGGGAGTAGGACTTAGTTCTTGGAATGCAGAGCTTAGCACGTTAGAGGGAGGGGCATTTTGTCCTGCTTAGGTATTGTTACTGTTAATATCTTGCTGCTCGCCGGAGTGTGACCTCTGCTGTATCTGAGTCAGTGGCCGCCCCCTTCCTTTTGTTCAGTGAGTTTATCGTGTGCTGTGTCTGCGGTGGCGTGGATGCCGGGGTTCGGAGGGTGAACAGTGAGACGTGATTCCTGCCTTCGCGGAGCCCAGAGGCTGGCGGGGGAGATGGGAGGAGGGCACCTTGCACTTTCTCCTCCGATGCTCTGATGTCAGAACCAACCTGGAGGACCCTGGAGAAGACCCCGTTGCCTCCCCTTGGAGCTGTTTACAATCCCTCTGTGATTTTTATTGTTATGATACCTTGCTTCTTGGAATCAACATCATGATGGCTCTACTGGTCTCAGAGTCATAAAAGGAACCGTGGACCGCCCAGGCTGCCCGCTCTGCTCTGGGCTCCTGACTCCCAGGAAGCCCTCTGGGGCCGGGGCCTCATTAGGTGTTTTCTGGGAGGAAAGTGGTCCTTGGGAGGGGGCACCCATGGCCTCCCGTGCGCTGAGAGCCGAGGGGCCGGGTGAATCCCGACAGCCGGGGTCGGCCCCTGCTTCGGGGGGAGCTGAGGTTGAGGGGAGGAAGCACCCCGCAGGCTTTGCGAGGCAGCATCTAGGTGTCACTTGCCCCCCCGCCTTGGGGCCGCAGCCGCCCCACAGGCTGGGTGCCCCTTCTGGCTCTCCGCGCAGGGGGTGGGAACAGCCATGGGGGCTGCCTGGGGAGGAGGTGGCGAGAGCTCTTCCTGTTACACACGGACCCGGAGACATCGCGGCTTTATTTTTAGGCTTCGCTAATTCTTGCTCTCCTCCTAGTTCGCGGCTCCCTGGCAACAGCTTGTTGTCATGGCAACGCCCATGTTAATGCGTGAGGCTCTCGGCGTGTCTGTTCCACCCGGGCTGGGACAGCGGCTCTGAGTGCAGCTGTCCGGCCCCCAGAGGCTGTGCGCCGGACGCCAGGCTCTGACCTCCCAGGAGAGGGCTGGAGGGAGTGATGGTTTTGCTCATACGGTCCTGACTTCTTCTCGGTTTGCAGGTGGCCCAGGCACCTCTGGATGTGCCGGTTTAGGGCAGCTTTCCCGCAGCTGGTCAGCAGGGCCCCGAATCCTGAGTCCTGAAGGCAGGGGAGGTTTGGCAGGGAAGGCCGAGAGGCAGTGACCCCACCAACATGTGCGCTAGAGGCCACCATCCCGGGGCAAGGGCAGGCGGGGTCCCTGCAGCTTCCTGGGGTCTCAGCCTTCCCATCCCGAAGGCTGCTCGAGGCTGGGACCTTGAGTCCTCCCGTCAGCTGGCTGAGAGATGTGGGTGAGGCCCCCGGGCTCCGCTCCCCACATCTGTCATGCAGGTGGCTTTCTGACCACCCCTCCACCCCAGGCCTCCGTTTCCTCACCTGTAAATGAAGGATAATAATCACATGACTATGTGTCAGGAGGTTAGAGCAGTGTCGGGCATAAAATGATGGTTCAGTGCATATTAGCTGTCCTTCCGTCTGGTCATTATTTAATCTCCATGCTAGTCTTGTGAGATAAGTACCATTGTTTTTCTTTAATTACAAAGAAGTAAACTGAGGCACCGAGCAGCTGTCCTGGTCACAGGAGGTGGCGGGTGAGAGTGAGGGAGGTCAGGGCCTGCGGGTCTGGGGGGGAGGACCCGTCCTCTGTCTCCTCTAGCGAGTCCTAGAGATGGGCCGCGACCACATCTTCGGTACCTGTTCCCTGTCCCTGCTGCCTTGAAGGACTAGGTTATAATTCTCTTAAAGACGGAGCAGGCCTGGAATTGCTCCCCTACCTGCTTACTCATATCAACGTTCCTTCCAAGAAAGAAGCAGGCTCTTAAAGCACAATTAGAGATAAAAGGCTGAAACTGGAGGAGGTGATGCTTGGAGTGGGTGTTTCTCAGTTGAAATATAATCAGTCCAACAACTAGGGTAATTGACTAGTTATCAAACTCTTTTTGCTTTTGATGGGAGAAAAAGAGAAAGTTACTCGCAGGAGAGAAGTTATTGGTAAATAAAGAGAAGGGCCCCCAAATAAGGAGAGTTTGAGCAGTGAATCTCACTCCTGCAGAATTATCCAGGGAGGGGCTTTTGAAACGTATCCGCTTCCTCAGGTTGGAATTCAGAGGTCGCCGGTGGGGCCTGGGCATAGTGTTTTTTACAAGCACCTCTAGGTGACTGCAGTGCACAGCCAGTTTGAACCACTGGTTTACCGACAGAAGCAAACTTGCAGACCCCAGTGTGGCGTTCGCTGTTTTGCAGGCCAGGACCCACAGAAGACTTTTTCTGATTTTGGTCTGCGGTGGCACCTTCTGAAATGTACTTAAGGAATTAAGAAGTTTAGGTGCTTTTTGAACAAACTATTTGTACACCCACGTTCACAGCAGCAGTAGTCACAACAGCCCCAAGTGGAAGCAAACCAAGTGTCCACCAACAGATGATGGACAAACACAATGTGGTCTCTACGTGCAATAGCATATGACTCGGCCTTAAAGAGGAAGGAGGTTCTGACACCTGCTGCACCATGGATGGACCTTGAAGACATCGTGCTCAGTGACACAAGCCAGGCACAGAGACAACTACTGTGTGACTCCACGTGTGTGAGGTCCTTAGAGGCGTCAAGTCCAGACGCAGAGAGTAGAGGGGTGCTTACAGGGGCTGGGGGAGGGGGGGAGGAGTCGTCTGACGGGGACAGAGTTTTTGTCTGGCAAGATGAGGCGAGTTCCAGAGATGATGGTGGTGATGGCCGCACAGTGATGGGCACGTACGTAATGCCTCTGTGCACTCAGGAGTGGTTAAGATGGTAACGGTTATGGCGTGTGTATTTTACCATAATTCAAAACATTTAATTTCAGATTAATAAGAATCATCTGTTTGTTTTCATATCTTGGAAAAACAAATTTATAAAGAAGAACGTTTAAAAATCACCACTTGGTATTTAGACGTGTTCTTTTCTCAGCGTGTGTGTAGAGATGCGCACACACACACGCACACAGACACACGTGCATGCACACACACACACATGCACACTCATGCGCTCACACACACATTCACGTGCACACACACACATGCACACACACGGGATCTCACTCTACCCAGGTTTCCTTTGGACTTGCGGTGGTTTCACGCTGTTTCTCAGTGAAGCCCTTTCGGGCGAGGAGAAGTGAACCACTTGTTAGCTGGGCCACGTGGTACCGTTGAGTTTGGAGTCCGAGTTGCAGCCCTGGGTCGGAGCCCTCTGACCCGCCCTCTTCCCCGCCCGGCGTCCCCGAGGCTCGTGTGCCTGCGTCCTCCTCTGCTGCGGGTCCGTGTGAGGTCAGGAGGCCTCCCTCCCCGCCGCCCGCATCTCCCCGCCGCCCGGACGGCCTCACTGCAGCAGGACCCACAGGCAAGGCCGCCCGCACCACTCGGGAAGCTCTCTTACCTTCTCCCTGGACGGTGAGAAACCAAGCATGAGTGTGTTTGCTGTTGTTGTTCATTTATTTGAAAAAGAACAGAATCCGGGGTTTTTAGGACCTGCCGCCCTCTCGGGTTGCACATGGAGGTGGTCGACTGTGTCTCGAGTCCAGCATTTCCCATCAGGCTTCGGGGGGGGGGGGGCTCCATCCTCCTCCAGAGCCAACATGGCTTTGTCCCTTTGCGGTGATGCAGGTTCCACAGAGAAGCTGTGACGGCCCCTCTCCGGGTCTCCCGGCCGTTCTCTCCCGCACACACTGTATCCACATGGACCGTCAGCGGCTCTGCTCAGGGTGGGTGAGGGCACACAGCTATCTGGGCTGCTGGCCCCGGGGCCAAGGGCACCCAGGAAAGCGGCTGTCCTGGGCGCTAGGCAAACTCTAGCCATTGTCACCGACGGGAGACTCCTCCGGGGAAACGGTTCTCCACCGTAGGAGGGATTTGCTGCTCTTCGGAGGTGGAGGGAAGTGGTTCTTTGTCTCTTGCATCCAGGCTCAGCAGGAGAGGGCGGAAGAGGCCAGGCACTGGGGTCTGGGGCACCAGGGCGCCCGGCCCTCACACTGCATCGTGGGCCCCCTGGGCCAGCGTTGGGGGCCACGCATCAGGAGTCAGGTGGGTATGCGTCGGGACCCTGCTGGGGCTTGTCTGCTCTGGGTTCTTGGTGGACCCCTTGGCCTTTGTGAACCCTGGTTTCCTGATCTGCAGGAGTGGGGCTGGAGATGCCCAGAGAGTTGTCTTTATGGGTTCGCGCAGGTCAGAGGCCGGGTGGAGCGCCGGCTGCCTGGCAAGGGCTCAGCGGCCGGCGACCCGCGAGGGCCAGGGGCTGACATGGCTGAGCGCTGCATGCGCTGTGCTTGAGATCCGGAGACCTGATGTATGTACTTCATGTCTTTGCTTTTATTCATATGTTGAGTCTTGAACTTCTGAAAAATGGCTGTACTGCCCCATCCACGTCTCACTGGACTAGACAATTTAAACCCCTCTAACATGGAAACACATGATGACACACGCTCAGGCGTTTTCCTCTACGTGGTAACTTCTGAGGGTAAAGCTTTCTTTTTGTGTTGAAGTGACTCTCTCACGGACCAGCTTTTGTGTTTCGCAGCATGAAAGGATCCGTCCGAGGCAGGCAGGCTCGCAGCCTGAGCCCTGGGTCTGCTGTTGCCGCTGGTCTTGACTGGCTGTGGTTGACGTGCCTCTTGTCTTTTCCCTGGTTTCTGGAAGGCAGCGGGTGATACTTGACGTGAGATGTAGCTCTCACATCATGCTTGGTCAGGGCAGCACCGCAGTTCCTTTCTGGCCGTTCATGGACTCAAGTGTTGACGGAGAACAGCCCTGTGCCAGGCCTCTGATGGGCACCGGGGGTGCAGTGTGAGCAGGAGTTTATGTCCTCTGTGTGTGCGGGGAGGGGGGAGACAGAAAATTTACGAGCAGGCAAGTCAGTAGATAAGAGATCATCACATTATGGTCTGTGCCATGGAAAGGAATCAAAGAGAAGCAAAGTGATGGGGCAGCATGACCGTAGGTGGGGAGTTACGTTAAGCTGGTGGCCAGGGAAGACCCCTCTGGGACCTGGATAGCAGGAAGGAGCTGGGCTTGCAAAGAGAGAGTAAGAGCCTTGGGGGTGGGGGGCGGGAACAGCATGTACAAAGGCCCTGAGGCAGGACAAGCTTGGCGTGTGTCAGAAACAGAGGAGCAGGGCGGGCACACAGCGAGTGCTGGGAGGGCGGCCGGCGAGGAGGTTAGAGGGTGGGTAGGGGCCAGATCAGGACTTGTAGGAGGGTGACATGGTTTTATTTTGAAAGATCATTCTGCCTGTGGATTAGAAAATGGACCTGGGAGGGGGTGGGGGACCAGTGGGGAGGCCAGTCAGATAGGAGGGATGGAGGCTGGGACCAGGGACCACAGTGGAGGTGAGACAGATGGACAAGGCCGGCCGAGCCCCAGGCCATGTGAATGGTCACTCACTTTGGAGGGTAGTTTGGGAAGATGTTCAAGAGCCTTAATGTTCATTCCTTTTGGTCCAAGAATCCATCCTATGGAAATACTCAGAAACACACACAAAGACTATTTACAAGTATTTCATTGTAATTTTATTCATAATAGAGTCAAAGTTGATATAATTCCCTGCTCTCTTCTTCAGTCTCTGGGGCCTGGCTGGTGGAATCAGGTGGGAGGTGCCCACGTGAGGGACTATCCTTCAGGCGATGGCCTGGGAGGACAGTTGACAGCATGGGGAGATGGGAATGGCATAGCTAAGGGAAGAGTAGGTCATGGAACGTTATCTAATACGATCCCAATTTCACAAAACATTAACTCGATTTGCATCTCATGTAGGTCTAGACAGAATACACTCTGTGCCGGTAAGGGCATATGTTAGAGTGTTAAAAATGAGCCATTTTAGGGAATGAAAGACTAATTATTTATTACATTCTCCCAATATTTGTGATTCTTCCAAAATTTTTACGATAAACATTTTGAAACCAAAAGTACAAAAAAAGTGTTGTTTTTAAAACCTAATGATGGGTGGTTTCCCTGTGCTGAGTGCAAATTGGACTAGAGAATAAATCGTTGAGCTAATGGCCCTTCGACATACGCGGCCTTACACAAGGCAGCATTTGTGTTCAGAAAGTTTGTGCTGAGAAAAGCCTTGGATTTGAGTCGGGGGGATTGGGGTTGGAGTTCTCACTCCGCCGTTTCCTGGCTTTGGGTCTCGGACCTTACACTCAGGCTCTGCACACAGATCCTGGGCTTCTTCAGTTCTGAGATGGGCGTGAATGACGGGAATGATGGAAACACGAGTAACATTTTCATGGAGTCATGAGGATTGAATGATGGGGAATGAGAAAACGTTTTGCAGGAGCAAAACGCAACGTAAGGGTTGATACTCCGGGGCCGGGGTCCTCACCCACAGACTCAACCACGGGCACAGGTGTATCTGGGCGGGTCGCTCATGGGGCATGCATCTCACCCAACAGGGACCACACTCTGACCACGAGTTGGGCCAGCCCAGTTTTGAGCCCAAACTCAGAGAAAAGCGAACAACCTGAACTTGGGTACCACCAGCTGGTCCTGAGTGGCTGTCACGTGAGGACCGCTTCCTGGTCCCTGGGAGGCTGTATGAGATGCCGGCCCCACAGCAGCCGCACCGGACCCTTTGACACATTGCTCAGCTGATCTGTCACATGAACCTGTTGGAAGTGAACCTGCATGGGGTGGAGTGGAGGGAGGTACCAGCCAGAACCAGGGTGAAGCAGACATGCACTGCCTCTCCACTTACAGGAAGCACTTGCTTTTTATGGGCCCCGGACACTAGGATGTGAAATGTCACGTCCTTAGTCCCAGGTTGGGCATGCACAGGAACCTGGGTGATCAGCTAACAGGCCCTTGATATTTTAAATTCTCAGGTGGCTCAGGCCAGGGACACACCCTGCCTGGCTCTTCAGGCGCCAGGGTGTCCTGGCAGGTGGTGTCGATGTCAGGACTTCTTAATGAAGAGTTACCCTCCAAAGAGAAGTGCATTAGAAAACAGGTCTGGGGCTACAGCATAAGGATTGAAGCCCCTGCTTTCAGCTGGCATTTCTGGGAAAAGGGAGGTGAGGCGTCCAAGCCTGACCAGTCTTCTCTCCTGAGGTGTGTTTCTGGGGACTCCCAGCCCCACCAAGGTGTGCAAATACAGCTCCCACCAGGGACCACAGGGTAACTGCTAGTGAGAGGGGCTGCCCAGCAGTGCCTTCGACCCGGCAAGGAGACCCCTGACCTCGCCGTGTGAACGAGTGCCAGGGGCTGCTGGCTTGTGCGTGGTAGAGCAGTACCTTCTGGGGTAACGGTCGCCGGTGACCCTTCCGCCTGTGGGTAAGATGCGCGGGAAGGATCATGACAGTGGCCACAGCTGCTGTTAACGGGCATTGACTCTGCCCTATGAGCCCTGCAGGCGTCTCACACGCGTCGTCTCCCTCGATCTCGCGTGGACCCCGGGAGGTCAGTGTCGCTGCCCCCATTTCACAGAGAAGGAAGCTGAGGCCACGTAACCTGCCCAAGGTCACAGAGCTGCAGAATTACTAACCTGGGGCTTGAACCCAGGTCTCTCTGCTCTAAGTTTTATGCTCTGAACACCTCTTCCTGAGTTGTTTTTCCAGCACTAGTGATGGTTTTGAATTCAGTGCTACCCCACACATATATTAACGTGGTGGGCCTGTTCTGTACTAGGGGCGGCTCAGGGACAAAAATGAATAAATTGTGGTTCCACTCCTCAAGAAACTTACGTATATTATTACTTTTAAGAGTTTACAGTCTATAGCAAGAACTCAATAAATAATTGTCAAATAAACAACAATATGTAAGTACAAGCCTGGCTGGATTATGATGCATCTCATAATACATGGACACATCAAACCCTTTGGGAGTTTAAAGAAGGGAGAGAAGACCTCTGTCTGGAGAAATCAGGAAAAGAGCAAGTTGAATGTCACATTCGAAGTGGGCCTTAAAGAATGGTGGGGATTTGACACATAGAGATGGTGAGGATTAGTCCCCAGCTGACGTTGCCCTTTGAATTGTAAACCGAACACACTGCTGCAGGCTGATTCTGGCCCCGAACACTGTGGCCATGGTTTGTTTCTTTTCGTAATTCCACTTCTCAAAGACGTTCACCACTGAGAACTCGGAAATGGAGTTTTTATTATAATGAATGTGGCTGGTCTCAGGAGACCAAGATGAGCAAGTGTTATCCCCGATGTCCCCTCCGATCACTGGTACAGGAACGGGTCACAGTCATTTGTTTGTTTTTTATAAGGATACACTTAAAAAAAAATTTTTTTTTATGGGCGTATAGTTGATTTAAAATGTTGTGTTAGTTTCAGGTGTACAGCAAAGTGAATCAGCTATACATGTACATATATCCACTCTTTTTTAGAGTCTTCTCCCATATAGGCCGTTACAGACTATTGAGTAGAGTTCCCTGTTCTGGACAGTAGGTCCTTATTAGTTATCTATTTTATGTATAGTAGTGTGTATATGTCAGTCCCAATCTCCAAATTTATCCCCCCCCCTTCCCCCTTGGTAACCATGAGTTTGTTTTCTACATCTGTGAGTGTTTCTCTGTTTTGTACTTTTTTTTTAGATTCTACATGTAAGTGATATCATATGATATTTGTCTTTGTCTGACTTACTTCACAGTAGAGAGTGTGACAATCTCTACTTCCATCCATGTTGCTGCAAATGGCATTATTTTCTTCTTTTTTATGGCTGAGTACTAGCCATACTCAGTACTAGTCCATTATATATACACCACATCTTCTTCATCCATTTCTCTGTTGATGGACATTTAGGTTGCTTCCATGTCTTGGCTGTTGTAAATAGTGCTGCAGTGAACGTTGGGCTGCATGTACCTTTTCGAATTATGGTCTCCTCAGGATGTATGCCCAGGAGTTGGATTGCTGGGTCATATGGTAGCCCTATTTTTGGGTCACAGTCTTTATATGAGAACTTTCTGCGGCACTTCTGACCAAAGCTGGCTGGGCATCCAAGCACTCTTGGGCTCCAGTCTAAAGCAGGATGTGCTACCGTCCCCATCCTCCCGGCCACAGGAGCCCTAACTCCCCAGCCACCTGCTGTGCCTGACACCTCCTGCCGGGAACGAGGATGGTCGGCTACACCGTATCTTAATATTAAGGAAAGGTGGGCAGTTGGTCCAGAGTCTGGTGTGAAAGGTGATTTGTAGCTCAGGATCTTTCGTTGGCTCCCTGTGGGACCTTGGGCAGTAACACAGTTTGCCATCAATCTCCTGAAGAAGGAAAGACAACTTGGCTCCCCTGAGTGAGCAGATCAGTGTTGGAGATGATTCAATCACAAAGACCTTGGGCCCCAGAGACGGGTGGCCTTCTGTAAGCACCGCTGTGCCGCCGTGCTGTCTCGGGGGGATGAAAAGCTAATATTTGCTTACAAGCTGGCTTTCTGATGTTTGACCGGAAGAGACAATATGTACGTGAACCGGCCCGAGGGCTGTTTTTCTTCCAGCACAACGGCAAGGTGCTTTTTGTCACACCCAAGATGTGCAGGCCCAGAGAACGTGGGTGTTGAAGGTCGTGGCTTTTTAGAACGAGTGAATAAGCAGAATCTCTCCAAATTGAGGACGGAGAGGGCTGTCGAGCCTCCGTCTCCTATTTGCTTTCTGTTCGCGTGCAAGTCCCCTCACCTCTCTGCTTTTCTGTTTCTCCATCTGGGAGCCACTGCTCACTTTGCCAAGATATCTGCAGTATGAATACGATAACGTGTGGAGCCCTTTCAGCTGCTGCACCATTAAAAAAGCATTTATTCAGCACTTACGTAGTGTGGCACAAAGAGAATTATAAAGACTAGAGCCTTGCCCTGCCTGCGAGATGATATTCTAACATCTACTCAAAAAGGCAGAAACTCAGCAGCTAAGGGGAGCAGCTGCTCAGAAGTTGTCTCCTGTCATGTGACACACGGAACAGCAGCATAAATAATCAACAAGAACTGACATGGAAAGATGTCTGGTCGTCAAGATGGAGCGCGTGTCAAAAATACAGATAAATGATTGGGACTTTCTCACCCATCTGGAACTAAGTCCTACAGGAACCTTGTTTTCTGTAAATGAAATTGCCAAGCATCTGGGACCCACGCAGGGAGGAGGCCCCGGAGTGGGGGGCGTGGGCTTCTGGGGAGTTTTGCTTGGGATTCTGGTATTTAGGTTCCTATCAGTGTCTCTTCTCTCCCACTGCAACTCAGACACACACCAAGTCCCTGACCCTGAAAGGAGGCAGGCCCGCCGTGTAAGGGGTGCTCCGGGGAGCAGGTGGCCGCCATCCCATCCTGAGCACCGTGGTCAGCACATCGCGGGCCTTCGTGAGAATGAGATGCAAGCCAAGCTGGGCGTGGAGGGAGTCCCGGGGAGCCAGGCCACCGTATAGAAGCCACTGCCGGTCCATCTGTGTATGAATCCTCCTGAGGGACTCTCACAAGTGTGTGTCCATCTGATTCCCTGGCAATTAAACGCTCTGAATGGTCGGCCCCGGGAAGAAGAGTCCATTCACTCCCCCAGTGCTGGGAGGAGGAGGTGATGATCTCTAGGCTACTTACGGGTTTGTTCCCTGCTTCTTCTTAGGGAAGCTACACCCCCAACAGATGATGCACGCTCACACACAGACACACACACACACACACACACACACACACAGAGTTTTCTTCAGAGGGGTAGTAAACCTGCCAGGAAAGGAATTAACTTCGTTATTATTTGTGCTCCTCTGCATAGCTTACATCATCCTTTCACTGGTTTGATCTCATTTGACACCACAAACTAGCTCCCAGGTAGGCGAGACTGATGATTGATGATTGGTGAGATTGGTGATGGATGACTGAGGCTGATGGTCGTCTTTGCACAGATGGGGAAGCTGGGACTCGGAGGTTAGGAGACCTGGCCGAGGTTGTGCGGCCACTGTAAACTGAACACGGGGACCAGGTCTCTGAGCTGCACTTGCCTTTCTCTCTGGAAGAGCTTCAGCATTCTACAGCCACCTGTATCTAAGGACACCTGCCGGTGACGACTTTTCCAAGGAAGATTTCAAGCCCCATCTGGATATCTGGATTTCCTCTCAACATCGCACATGTTTAAAGTATTATTATTTGTCACCATGGTGCGCAGCGTGGTTAAAACCTGACTCGCTGCTGCTAATAATTACAGAATGTCATTGTTTCCTCTAAGGAGACTCCAGCTGAAGCCGGGAGCGAGGGTTGCCATTCACCGTGCTTAGGTCCCGAGCAGCTATTAAATAAATGCCTGGAGCTTGACTCCCATCTCCCTGCTGTTCTCAACTCCCTCCCCGATGTTTTCCAGCAAGGGTTTCAAGTGTGCTTTTGCCATTAGGAGGGCTCTTGAAAACGGCCAGCGTAGCTCAGATTCCTGTCTAATGAGCACACCGTGTGAGCCGTGGGTCTCTGGGCTGCATCTGGGTCTCTGTCCAGGTGGAAGATGCTAAACTTGCCCAAGGCCTGAAAATGCACCCGAGACTCGTGATTGAGGATTGGTGAGATTGATGATGGCGCTGCCGTACTTCCTGCCGACGCTGCCCGTGTGTGCAGGGAGGTGATGGGCCAGCGTTCAGTCCCAAACGCTGGCCCGGCCACTGCGCCTCCTCCACACCCCGGCCTCCCTCCCCTCCTTCCCTCCCCTCCTTCCCTCCTTGCCATGACGTCCTTCCAGCTCCCCTCCCCCGCCCCAAGACCAGCTTCCCAGAGAGGCAGTTCTTGCCCTTCAGTGTCAGTTTTTCCCAAGGACAGTAGCATTTCAAGACTTTAGTGCTAATTGTGGACTCTCTGGGGCTAAAGGGATTTCCCAGATGGGCGGTGTAGCCCAGTGACTCAGCCCGTGGGATCTGTGGTCAGACGGCCTGAATCTGAATCCCAGCTCCACTTTTTACCAAGTTCTGGCAGCTAACCTTTCTGAGGCTACAGAGCAGAGCTCGTGATGCCGTCCTGGTGTCAGGCTCCCACGCGGTCATGCGCCCGCTCCTGGACGCCCCACATCCCGGCTCTGTCTCTCCCTCCTGAGGACGTCGCGAGGCCTCTCCTGTTCGAGGCCCTTGGACAAAGTGCTGACCAGGCAGGAGAAACCGAGGTCCTTTTACCGGCAGGTGCCCGAGAGGGAACCTCTCGTGTTTGGGGTTGATTCACTGTATTTTATTGACTAGTTGATTCAGAGACACATACTTCTGCCTAAACTTTAATGTCTCTAAAATCAGGATGCATTTTACACCGGAGGGTGTGTTGCAGAACGGTTGGCAGCGTTTTTTCCTCTCTTACTGGTCCGTAAGATGATGGGTATGTGTTTCAATCTGTGACTTCTTTAATTTGATGAAATACAGTAGTAATTTTTTAAAATCTGAGTTTAAGTCCCTTCAACTCAGGTGTCGAACAGCTGCTTGGGTCTGGTGATTCTCGATGCAGGCGCTTCCCAGGCTCCTGGTTCTGGTCATATGTCCAGAGTCCCCAGGAGGCACGTTGCTGTCCGGGTAAAGGAGCAGCAGAGGAAGGGTTTCTGGGCGTCGGGGACACGGTGACTAGGTGTAAGTGACCCCTGGGGTTGCGTTTTGTGTCAGAGCCCAGGTGGCTGCAGCAGCTCTGTGTCTGTTTGGCCCCGAGATGCCTTTCCAACATCTTCCAAAGGGAGACCCTCCACCATGTCATATCCAGGCCGGGCTTTCTCACACTTAGTGAGCACGACTGTGTATCAGGCACAGCGTCAAGCACTGGCATTTATCAACTTATTATAATTAATTAATAACATATTAATTAATATAATAACTCTAAAAGTAGACGCTGCTCTATCTGGATCTTGCAGGTGAGGAAACAGGCTTAGGAGGTAACTCCCTCGCCCAGGTCTTGAACTCAGGTCTGTCCAACTCCGAATCCACCATACAGATCCCCTGCCCTGCCCTCTCTCCCTGCCTCAGCCAGCAACGTGGTCCTGGCCCTCCCCCGGCTCTGCCTTAGCCAGCGTCTTGATAAAACAGCATCACTGTGTCAGATGACATCAGCATCAGACGTCACTGTGACATCTGCGTTTGAGTTCGCTGAGAAGCCGGTTGACCCGCCACGTGCTGAGGACGGAGGCGGATCCTGGAGGTTGGGGGATGGAAGGGGAAGCTCAGGCCAGATTTGGAGCCTTTGCAAGTGGCTTCAGCCCCCTCCTCTGGCCACCCCGTCCCATCTCTCCACCCTGTCCCGCGTCAGCACGGCCCCGGGTGGCACAGAGGCTGGGCTGTTGGCCTCTCCGCCAGGCCAGGTCGGCTTGAGTGGTCCAGACTGCAGCCCAGACTGTGGTCCAGATTGCGGTCTGGGCCGGGATGCACCTGCACTGGCGAGGCCACAGCAGAAGCGTGGGAAACGGGACGTGCCCAGGGCAGGCGGGCGCTGTGGCTTTATGCCTGGGCTGTGCCCGACGCGGGGGGTGCTGAGAGCCCAAGAAGAGAGAAAGGACCGGCGCGTGTCCGAGCATCACCCCATCCCCCGAGAAGGATCTGTGGACCTGGTGCTGAGAGTCCCACCTGAGTGTCCAGAAGGCTTCGAGGGGGGCGAGGGGGGTGGAGGCCTTTACATCCGCCCGACCATGGGCAGCCTCCGGCCTGGCCTGTCCACACGCACCTGGCCTGTCCTCTTTCTCTCCTGATCGCTTGAGGGGATCTGCACTTTTCTGGAGCAAAGAGGGCTTTGTAACTAGAATTTTCTCTTTTGATTTGTGGGGTTTTTTTCCCCTACTGTTAGTCACAAAGCCATGAATACGTTTCCCCACAACAAGAAGAAAGTAACAACAAACTTGTACGTGGTGCATACGTATTTTGTGCTAAGTACTGAGTACTTGATTTGTATTAACTCCTTTAATCTTCAGGACAATCCTGCCAGGAAGGTAGGTTATTATCCCCATTTTGCAGAGGAATAAACTGAGGTTAAGGACCTCAGCCAAAACCCATAGCTCGGAGGTGCTGGGCTGTTAGTCTACCACCTGCTTCTGACTCTGGAACCTTCTTGCTTTCCCCTTTATCAATCTGGCAATCATTTGTTCTTCATCATGTGGAATTCTGTGAGGGTGTTTTGGGAAATCACTTGCGCAAATACACACGCACAGAGGAGCTGTGTGCTCACGAGGGGAGGAGGGAGCTGGCTTGTGTCCTTTTTCTCTCCCGTGTCCATGTGGGTGATGTACTGGCATGGATGTCACCCCCTCCCAAGGCTGCACCGGCATTCAGGCTGGAACCGGTGTGGAATTCATTTTTATATTCACTGTAGTATCTAAGCCAATCCTTAAACACAGTAGGTGCTCATAATTTCATGTTTTCATAAAAATATGAAGTCATTTCTAAAGTTGATGGATGCATTTGCTAACCAGTTCTCACTGAAGCTATTCATTTCTAAAAACAATGAAGAGGAGAACATTTAAATATGTGAATCATAAGCCGGGGTTACGGTTGAATCAGGCTTTGATGATTTTCCTTCCACGCAGTTGATCACATCTCGCCTTCCTGCCAGCCCTGTGAGGTGGCAGGACATGTTGTTTTCCCAATTTAATTACGAGAAAAGCGACGTCAGAGACAGGTGATCTACCCAAGGTCACAAACACGTTTTTGGGGGGTTCGTTTTTTATTTTGTTTCTAAAATCAGAGCAGAGATCAGAACCACTGTCTCCTGGTTTCCTGTTTCGTGAGCAGTGGCCGTCCACACACCTGCTGGGTTCAAAGCTGGGACGCAGGACCTAATGATGTGTATTAGGCTTGAGCGGCAAGTGTTTTGATTCCTCTCTTTTTGGTAAACGGCGAACAGTCTAGCACGGCGCTCCTCAAAATGCAGTCCCCAGCCAGGAGACCAGGTACCAATCCGTGGCGAGATCAAAGCTCGCAACAGAATGCACATGAGCTACGTCTGAACGCTGCTTAGTTTGCCTGATTTTTTCCTTTTCACAATTATTTCAAAATAATCTTAGGCTTCCATAAAAGTTGAAAAACGGTATAGAAAGTTCCCACAGACCCTTACCCCGGTTCCCTCTAAGGTTAGCATCTCACACGATAATACGAGGATTCAAACTAAGAAATTACCGTTGGTACAATTCTTACAATTAAATTCCGACTTCATTTTGATTTCACCAGTTTTCCCACCTACCTCCTTTTTCTGGCCCAGGATCTAATGGGGACCCTGCATGGCCTCTAGTCACCCTGTCCCCCCGTCTTCCTGCTTTTCCTGACTTGGACACTTGAACAGGACTGACTGTTATCTTGCTGCATGGCCCTGGGTGTGGGATTGTCTGTTGTTTCTCGTGACTCGGTGGCGGTCATGCGTTTTTGCTTACTGGATACACGCATCGTTTCTGAATATCCCAGAAGCCACCTGCCCTTCACGACCTGTCACATTGGGACAAATGATGTCACTGTGTCTTTTTACTGGTGCTGTGAACCTTCATGCCTCGGTGAGGGTGGTGTCTGTTGTTTCCTGACTGTAAAGCTGCGATTTCCCCATTTCTAATGAATAAGTAATCTAGGGGAGGTATTTTGAGATGATGCAAACATCCTGTAAGTTCTTCTCCGTTTTTGCTCACAACTCAGCCCTCGTTGTGGGTAGCACCCGCAGCAGCTGTCACCGTGGCGTTACCTCACAATGGTCATCCTCTGGGCCCCTTTCCCTCTACATCTATTAACTGGGACGCTTCTTTTGGGAGGGCTCGCCCTTCTTCCCCAATTCTGTCTTTACTCAACTCTTAGTTTTCATCACGATTCTGCTTAGTTTGCTCTGTGGGTTAGGACCCAGTACCTCTGTTACCTGTCTCCCTGCCCACGTTGTTCCGGCTTTGGCTGTAGGGAGGTCTTTCAAGATTGGCTCCTACCCTCCCCACGGCACCCCGCCTCCGCCTTTTTCAAGCATTTTCTTGCTTTTGGACCACAAGATGCTCCAGGATCATCTTGAATTTTCCCTGCCCGAGCCCTGGAATCAAACACCTCTCCGTGGAGCCCTGGTTTCTCTTTTTGGAGAAGCGTGTTTTAAAACCAAGATCTGGGTAGCAGGTATGCTCATGGCTGTCCCCGGGCTTTTTTACGTCAGTACTTCCATCTTAAAGGAAGCGGTGTGTCCATTCGTATTGTGAAGGGGAATCAACCAGCTCCTTCTCCTGTCATGGACCAGGAACACTTTGTGACCCTGCCTCTTGGAGCCTTAAGAATCTATCACTATGTCTATGTGACCCATCTGGCGGCAATTTAAAATTCTATTGAATTAAAGTCATGAGTCAGTGGTGCGCTTTCACGATGTGCCAGGCCTCGTGTTAGGTGCTGGGTTTACAGTGGTGGGAAAGTTCTGCTCCCGAGGAGCTTGTCATGCAGTGTCTTCCATTCAGTCCAGAAGACGGGACTCCTTTTTCGGTCACTGCAAATCAGGAGAACTCATTTCAGATTATTCAGCATTCTAAAGCTTTGCAAATTCAGCCTGGGTGGGGGGTTAATTTTGATTTTAGATTCAGAGGCTGTTAGACTATGAAGAGCCCAGGGCCCGCTCCCCAGCCCAGGGCCTCCTGGCGCCGGGAAGACGTTTGCCGGCGACTCGGTTCTGACATGTAGGTGGCTGACTCCTTTAGGCCCCGTGCAGGGAAGCTGGAGGTGTATTCTCTGACCCGAAAAGACCTTTGGAGTCTAACTGCTCCCTCTAAGGGCATCTGCTGGCAGGAAGGGAGCGGAGCTTGCTGCAAGAATAGGGCTCCATCTCCAGGGCTCCCTCCCAGCGGGGCTGGGCTTGGGAGAGCATCCCCTTTAAACTGCTCTCACACCTCCAAAGGACCCTTTCAGCAGAAGTGTGTTTTCAAAGATTCTGTTGCTTGACTTCACTCTAATCCACCCACACATCAAGTTGGATCTGGGTTCAGATTGAGGGAGATTGATGAACAGTGATATGGGTTGGGTCACTTGGACGTGTGTTATCCTCAACTCCCACCTCTTACATCTCCCATCTGGTTTCATAGAGTCGGGCCTTTTTCCAGTGCTTCCCATGTTGGCTGGTTACTATTACTATTTCCTTGAACTTTCTGAACCTAAATGGACTAAGAATCCCTGTCACAGCCCAGGAGTGTGTCCTCACAACTAGGATTCTGCTGGTTGGACAACGCAACCCTTTCAAACAAGTCAGTTGTCTGGAAGCATCTGTTGGTCTCTTTACTTTTGGGAGAGTTGGGGGATGCTGAAAACTCACACTGAGGCCTGTCCCCCCTTCCCGTTGATCCCCTCTGGCACCTACTAATTATGAGTCTTCCGTGTCCCTGAACAAATGCAAAGTGTGCACGCGACGGCCGGCTTGCTGCCTGTTCTCGGGAGGAGAGGCACCTCGGGCTGTGGCAGGTTGATTGCTGTGCACTCAGGTCGGAAGCAGGAAGGCACCAGGGGTCACCTGCATCTGCCTCGGGAAGTAACGTGGGATCCAGGCATCTGAGAACGTCTGCCAGGCGTGCCAAAGATGGACAACCAGGTAGACTCTCCTCAGCCCTGGAGCCGTCCACCAGGCCCATCCTCCAGCCTCAAGCCTGGCAGATGACCAGGGCCTGGTGCATCTTAGTGCCCGTCTCCGTTTTTGTTTGGTGCTTTTCACAGAAATGTTCTCTCTGTGTGTGTGTGTTTTTTAATACATAAAATCCAGTTTGGAGAACAGCTTTGTATGCCCCATCCCGTGTGGGTGCAGTGGTCTGCCCTTGAGAATTTTAAATGAGCTGACCTACATAGCTTAACTATTTCAATTAAAAGTGACAGAGAGTGTAGCTTGGCGAGAGCCGGAGGGGAAGATCCCTCCCAGGAGGAAGGCAGAGCAACAGAAGGGACAGGAGATTGTGGGCGGGAAGCCCGGACGCCCCGACACCCCGCTGGGGCTGAAGTCCTTGTGCAGGTGGCTTCTTGGTGGCCCTCGCTGTGGACCCATCATCCTCGTGGGATTGGGGCCGGCTCCCCTCTCTCCTGGAGGAGGATCATGGCACCATCGTTCCTGCATCTCCACACTTGACCTGGGTGCTCGCCCCCTCCAGCCGGGTCCCGAGGGAAGACGGGAAGAAGAGGTGCCGTTCACGGCACAGGGCAGCCGTTCTTGTGTCCGTATTTTCCACTTTTCCCTACTGATTCCGCAGACATTCCTAATTAACTCAGTTGCTCTACCAGGAAGACGAGCTCACATCTGGAGCTACCGAGGCAGGAAAGCCACTTGGCCTGCATCCAGGGGGTTTTCTCCCCTTCGCGCCCAGCTTGGCGGCCGGGCACCGCACCAACCTGACACTGCAGGGGGAGGATGCCAGGGGCTGGGGCGACTCAGGGCTGTTTCACCCAGAAAATCATGGGTTAGATATTTTTAAATTGCCGGCTTATTTTGAAGCTTTCTTTTCTGGTGGGAGAACAGGAGAGGGTGCAGTCACTGAGGTCTCCCTGTGCTGTCTATACGATGCTCCTGTGTGGTGACCGGGGCTTACTTAGGGCTGTGACCTGCTGAAGCATCCAACTCTTCCGAGTCTATCCTCACGGCTCCTTGGGCGCAGGGTACAAAGCAGGGTCATGTCAGCTGAGGGTGCAGACGGAGGAAGGAGCTATGAACAAAGGACTGTCTCTCTCAGGCTGGAGGGTGGTGGTTGGGTGCACAGCAGATGCAGAAGTCACTTCCGGCTCTGTTCTGCAGGTCTGGTTCACGTCCATCCTGCCGTCTGTCTGCTCACTGACCGTGTGCAGGGCTCACTACGCGACTGGCACGATGCTGAGTGCCTTACCTATATTTACTCACTCGGGGCTCAGGACCCACGAGGTCGGCATTGCTGTTATCCCGTGTTACAGATGGGAACTCGGAGGTATTGAGAGGTTCGTAAATCTGCTCCTGCAGCGCGGGTTCGAGCCCAGGCACTTGGGTCTGCTGAGCAAAGGCGCTCGCCGGCCGCGCGGGCCCCCTTCTGTCCCAGCCCCACGGTTTTCAGGGAAGGCAAATTCCTCGTCACTCAGGACGGCACCTCTCAAACCTGAATTTGCATGTGCATCATTGGGGATCTCGGTAAAAGGTCGATTCTGGTCCAGGGGGTCGGGGGTGGGCCCTGAGACTCTCATTTCCGGCAGGCTCCCAGGGGACACCTGTCCGTGTGGGCTGACCCGTGGTCCACACGTGGAGGAGCTAAGGCCTAGACCATCGCGTCTGGCATTCGCTGTCAGATTGTTCTTAGGTAGCTGTGGTAGAAACCTGGCATTTAAATAGAGGCTCTTTCAGCAATAGGGTAGCACCAACACTAATTCAATGAGTGATCTACTGGAAAAGCAAAAGACCGAAGTGTAGGGAGTAATCAAGTTTTATTTAAAAACTAATTTTCGTAGACCTTAATGGAAAATAGGGTGTATCCTCCTCTTCCGTGTCTCAGCCAAGGGTCTTTCTCTTGGTCTTGGGCTCAGCCCAGCACCTGTGGGCTAGTTTCAGTCCTCGTTGTTTTCTGAGTCACCTTTATGTACAGTTCTCCCAGCCACACCCTACCTAGCAGTGTACAAGGGAATCACACACTCAGCCAGATGCCATCACAAAAGCAGAGTCGCCATGGCAACCACATCCTTGGCTTTGCGCGTGTGCCCAGCAGCCTGAGCAGAGCTGATCGTTGAGGTGACCCAAGTTGCTCTCCCGAGAGATGCCGGGACATGGCGCCCTGCCCGCGCTGGGCGGCGGGATCTTCGCCCTCACAGAAGGGGGCTCCCCCTCACTCTGAAGACTCCGGACACTCAGAACTTGCTCCCCTCCCTGGAATCTTGACATTAGCTTCCAGGTGTTTCCTAAATGTCCAGCACCATGAGAACGCTGCAGTGCTTTGCAGTACTCTTGTTCTTCTGGTTTGAGTTTTGGTGGATCACCACCTCCGAGTCTTGCTGTGTTAACGTGTCCGTATTTTGGTTTGTCTGCTTGCTGGTGGTGTGGGGCATATGGCAGATCCAGTAGTGAGGGGCCGGCAGACCAGACCCCCATATGGTGGCCTCGAGGGGAATCTTGATCCCAATGTGTGGAACCGGTGAAAGCGTGGCTCTCTGGATCAGGGGTTTATTTTATAAGTTAAGGCCCAAAGCCACCTTCTGTCGCTTGGAACAGTCTCCCCTTCCCCTGTGCCCGTCCTGCCCTCCCCACACCCCCATCACTCAGGGGACGATGGTGTGGGTCCACTTTGTCCTTCCCGTTTGGATGATGTCATCGGAGAAGCACTCTGTCCCGCGCCCCCCCCCCCCGAGACCCAGGAGATGACCTAATGTTTGATGGGGCTGAGACAAAAGAAACCAGAATGGCCCAGTGGAACCTAAGTGCTGGTTCCGGTGATGATTGTTGGGTAGAAAGAAGGCAGTGGCCTCAGCAGCACTAGCTTGGCCACGAGACTCCTTGGAAGGCTCCTCTCAGGTACGGACGCACTTCAGCGGGTGGTGCCCAGTGGGCACTGGCTGACCTCTTTTGAGACATTTCCAACTGGGAAGGAAAGACGGACCTTCTTGTCTCCTGTGGAATCTCATTTTCAGTGATGCTGCTTGACCAAGGTGTGACCTGAGGAAGAACTGGGTACACACGATGATTTTAATCTCACTCACCTTGCTTTTCATTTTATGTCTAAGCTTCAAGAAGCCAGCGTTAGCTAACAGCACTGTTCTTAACCACTATGCAAAGCTTCAGGAAAGAGCATCTTGGAGAGAACATTCATGAACAAGTTTGCTGTCAGTCTAAATTAAGACCTACACTCTTCCCTCTGCCCTCCCAAACTCTGCTCTGACGCACTGACACCAGAATCACTTTCACTGGTATAAAAGTGACAATGGCTGGTTTCAATACTGAAAACCTAACATTAATAAATGCAGTTTTGACGGCTGCTCCTATCCTCGTGTTATTTCATGGAGGTTTGTTGGGAAGCCAGACGGTACTGCTGCTTCCAGAGGCTCTTTGTTCAATCCTCATCCTCAAAGCCAACAGAACCAGGTTTGGGAGCAAGGCTCCTGCACGTGACACTGGGACACTCTGATGTCAGAGAAGCGTTTTCCCCCCAGGGTCCCCAATATAGACAGTAAGCATGATGAGTCTGTACACCAAGAAGTAGTTCCTGTGAAGGAGTAACCAGGTAACTGGTTGATTTTGACATGACCTTCCCACAGAAACAAGGGTGCTGGACCAAAGATAAACCTTTCCTGAATTTACAGAGAAGCAGAGAATGGCCAAACAGTGTGTCTCCTCGCCCTTGCCTTGAATGGGATTTGCGGCTGCAGACCCAGAAGTTTCTCATAATCCATTCTCTGGCTGTCATGTGGTGAATGGTGAAGGTTTGGGAAATGCAGAGGGGTTGCACCCAAATCACACTGAATGTCATAGGAAAATTGGAAGAGGATCAGTCAGTCTGTCTCCTTTGTGAGTCAGATTCAACGGGTAGCTCTGATGGGACCTTGAAGGTCAAGTTAATGCCGAACGACCTTGGAATGGATCCAGGAAGTGCTCTGGAGGAGAAGGAGGATCGGCTGATCTCGGAGGGAGGCGGGGTCTGGGTTACTTGGTCCTTCGGGTGGAAGGTCACTGTGTCCAAAGGGCGTCCTTGCCCGTCCTCGTCGTCCTGGAGAAGCAGCGTATGGAGGCTGTACTTGTAGGAAGCAGAGACGAGGAGGTGACGTTAGGGGACATCTCCCTGGCGGGGGCCGCAGTGCGGGATTTGGTGGCCCAGAGCGGCTGCGAGGCTCTAACCCTGCTTTGGGGGCAGAGCCTCTTGTCTGGACCAACCTGGGACCTCAGCTTCCGCAGCATCTTTGATCAAGCGCAGAGCCCCCTGGACCTGACGGTGGGGAAGCTTGTGCCGTGGAGGCCAGCGTGGAGCGACTCGTCCCGTAGCGCTCGTTACAGTCTGCAGGTTACCGTTGCTGTTCTCGTTGTGTTACAGCGTCTGCTGGGAAAAGTCAGCGGGGCGGAACAGGGGCAGCCGAGCCAGGCAGGATGGACACGGCGCGGTGGGAACAGGAAAGTGTAGAACTGTCTGGGGGAGTTGCCTCCAGCGCGCCCAACTTGGTTCCATCCGCCAGGGACCGCTGGCCTCCGGGGTGGGGGGGACCCATCTCCAGGGTGACACTGCACATGCGTCCCCCATACCCCATTCATCCTGCAGGGGCTCTTGGTTGGGGAGACCACAGCTGGGCGCGGGGAGGGGGGATCCGTCGGGCAGAGGTCCCACGCGGCCCTCGGGGGCCGGCTGCCCCCTCTCTGAGGCCACAGAGGCCGCGTCCGTCCCAGGGTCGCTCTCACCTCCTCCCTGGGAAGCCCTGTTCCTAACTGGTGGGAGACGTCGCCCCGTTGTCTGTCTGAGTTCCCGTCTCTGTTTCTGACCGCCCGTCTTCTCTCCCTCCGGCTGCCCACTCTGCCCCCGGCACACCCCGCCTCGTTTCCCATCTTAGTGGAGCCACCGGGACAGGTTCTCAGAAAGCCTGGTTCTCTCCCTCCGGGGCCGTCTCCACCGCTGGCCGAGCCTCAGCCCTGTGCCCCGTCTGCTGCTCTGGATGCAGCCGCTGGGCATCCTTGGGGGGCGGCGAGCCTGACGGCATCCAGACGGGGGACAGGGGGACCCGGCTGCGCGATGACTGCACCAAGAAGAAGACTCGCACCAGAGGGTCCTCGGGAAAGTGGAAAGTGAGATCAGGTTAAAATTAAAATGTTTTGAAAAGTGATCTGTGAAGAACTGGACACATTTCTTTCAAACCGCTCTATTACTCTCAGACCTGTATGCACCCACAGAGAGCGCTAAATTGCTGGATCCGTCGGGAAATACTGTTGCCGCTGAACTGTTAGGGCATTGTCACCCCAATGCAGATAGCCTGGGATGCTAATTCCTGGCCCCTGCTGTGTCTGCTCCTCAAAGGAGCAGTGAGGCCGCTTGCCCCGCCGACGGGGCCCCTCCCTGGAGTCAAAGGTGGGTGGGGTGGAGATTTTCTTCTACTGGAAAAAAAAGTCTTGAAATCCGTGCTGCTGAACAACCTTGACAAGTAAGAAGTTAGAGACGAATTTGCACTGCATTTTGGAAATCTTCGGGTGGGGTCCGTCCTGTGTGAGGATATATCTGCAGCTTTACTGAAATAGGCAAAATCCATCAAAAACTATTGAGCTGGGCTGGGAACACAAGGCAGGGCCTGTGCGGGGTGGCGGATGCATCCTGGACACTCAGGTCTGGCCCCAGCGGGCTGGGGTGACTCCTGAAGGGCGCGGCGTTTGTGAGGCCTTGGAGCTGGCGTCAGCGGGGGCCGTCTCCCTCCCCCCACCCCCGGCACGTGGCACTGACCTTCCCCGTGGTGATGCTGATAGATATTGGCCGGAGGAATGAGGGGCCTTCCCCGCCCACGTCTGGTCCTCCGCGGATGGTAAAGTGAGCGGTGCTGGCCCCCCATCCTCCCCTTCCACCCGCTTCTGGCCGTCTTCCTAACCCCCCAGCCCCGGCCCCTGACAGCCCAGAGCTGCCTGCTCTGTAGCGCTCACCCGGGCTGCCTGCCTCGGTCAGCGGCTCCTGCCCTCCCGGCTGCTACCCTTGGTGAGAATGCCCAGATTCCGTGGTGGGCGCCCCCCTCATCCCAGCATCTTAGTGGGCGTTTTGGCCAATGTGGGGTCCCCCCCCGGGGATTATGTTTGGTTTCAACAAGGTTGTGGGAAAGGTGTGTCCTGAGCCAAATGGACTTATCCTTGAGGGGATGTCAAGTGTTCCTTCGACGATGCTAGGCGGAGACCACATCCCAGCCTCTGCGGAGTCCGTCCTCACAGAGGAGGTGGCAGGCGGGAAGGGGAGCGGCGTTTCCCTGAAGGTTCCCAGCAGCTTTGGCTCGGACTTGCAAGTGGGTCGAGCAGCCTCACCTGCCAGGTGCAGCGGCCGAGGGCACGGGGAAGGGCAGCGCCCACTGCATCCCCACCACGGCCTGGCTGGCGTGGATCTCCTGACCCTCCTTTTTAATGAGAACGCGGAAACCTGGAAGCAGTAACTTGCCAAGGTCATGAGGGAGCTGGAGTCCAAATCCACGTGATCCCAGATCTTTCCGTTGTACCACACGGGTCCTTTGTGTCTTCCTTGCCCATCACCCCGGCACACACACACACACACGCACGTACGTGCACACACACACACGCACGCACATGCAACTCCTCCCGCTGGGTCCAGCGCTCCGGTGTGTGCCGGCTCCAGCCTTTCCTCCGTGTCACTTCCTTCGTCGGTAGGACCTCCTCCTCCTCGTCTTCCGTCCACCCCCTCCCTCTCCAGGCCGTGTCCCCCCTGCTCCTCCTCCATCAGGCTGCCCCCTGAGCTGTTCTGCCCTGCCCGCCATGTGTCACCCCAGGGACCCTAGTGGCCAGCCCGGCGCCGGGTACCTGGTGGAGATTCATGGCGAGTGCTAGCGTGTGATGCCCTCGCTGCCCCTGCCCGTGTCCCTTCCCCCAGCCCCCAGCTCGCACCCACTGACCCTTCTCCACTGGCCCTTCCAGCTCTGCAGTGATTGCCAGGGGCTGGTGAGCGAAACAGGTGCAGAGTGTTTGGCCAGAAAAGAACCCACGAGAACACCGCTAGTGGGTCGTACTTACGGGCAGAGATCCCACGAACGTCCCCCCTCTCTGCGGGTCCTTGGCCCCTGCCCAGGGGAAGAGGGCTGTCATCACGCCTCCGCTGTAACATGGAAGCACTCAGGCATGTTGCCTCGTGTGCCCCAATAATCACTTTTTCTGTCTCCTCAGTCAGTAGAACAGAGAGAATTGCCCTGAGGACCATGAGTGTGCTTGTGTGTTTCCCCCTCTTCCCAAACACGGAGTCTCCCATACCTGAGATGTCTTGCTGTCAGGGTGACCCTCTGGAAAAGCTAAACGGTAGGGAGGGGTGTCTGAGTGTGCGTGCGTGCAAGTGTGCCCATCTCTCTGTGTGCGTGCATGTGTGTGCACATCTCTGTGTGTTGTTTGTGCACGTGTGTGCGCGTGCGTGTGGGGGAATATATGTGTGATCAGTCACACCGCGTGAGAAGCCTGGAAAGACAGGTCAAAGCCGCGACGGGACCGCTGTCTGAGCTGTAATTCTCAAGTTCGTCCAACGTCTGGGAAGATTAATGAGTGGGGTTTTGAGTTGCTCTGTGCTTTCAGGGGCTGAGCAGTGTCAGGTGAATAGTTTTTAACCCTAACCCTTAACCTCCGCCCTCGCTGCTCAGCGGCCCCCCGGGGGAAAACCATCGACTGGGCCATTTGCCTGTCTGCCCTTGCTCGGAAACACTGATCCAGGGCTCTGGGCTAATGGGCAGAAACATTACGGGTTGAGGTGCGGTCCCTCCCCCCCGGCTGTGGGCGCCGTGCAAGCAGGGACGTCGAGTCTTGGTTTATCCCTGTTGTGTCTCCGTGCCTGGGACACAGTGTCGCTCAGTGAAATGTTACTGGATGCATGAGTTGCAAAGTATTTCTCCTGGTCCTCAGCCATCAGCACCTCCATTTCTCTTGACCCTGAGCGGGTGTCACCGTGCCCGGTCCCCTGTCCCCGAGTCCCCATCCTCAGTCGAGGTCCTGGCTCCATCCCACAGCCTCATCCTGGAGCCCAGCTTCTCTCCCGTCGGGCAGCTGCCTGCCCTCGTCGCACACCCCTCCCTCTAGTGGCTCTGCACCCCCCCCGCCCCACAGCCGGTTCCCCAGCCCCACTTAGCTCTTGCTGCAGTCCTGATGCCCGACCTCCTGGGAGTCTCTTTGTCCGCAGCTCGGAGGTCACAAAATCAAGTGCCTCCAGGAGCTAGACAAGAAAAGGTGCACAGGTGCAGCGGCCATGTGCAGGAGGGGTCCCTTGCCCGCAGCAGTGAGCTCATTGCCCTCATTGTGTGAGAGCACTGATGCAGGAATAGTGCTCAACAGCTGCTGACACCTGGCCTCCGTGTTGGAGAAGCAGAGGGGCCGGGCTCTGTGACAGACTCAAGAGCACGTGCCCCCAAAGGGGCAGCGACAACAGATTGTCACCCCGAGGGGTGTCTACCTAGTGTTATGAGCCCTTCTGATCTTTTAAGACAGGAAATCTGGATTTTAAGTAAAACCTACTGCTTCTTAAATGTTGGCTCAAAAAAATCTTTCTAACTATGTCAGCCAAATAAAACACATCTGTGGATTGCATTGGCCCGCTGGCCTCTGGGGTGTGACCACTGCACCAGAACCTTCCCGGATCACTGAGGCCCAACTGGACTGCCCCTTCCTAAGGGCTCCTGGCGCCTAGAGAAGCAGCACCACGTGGTGGAGAGACCTGTGCTTTGGTCCCGGTCCTTCTGCTGCCTCAGTGTCCTCATCTGTAAATGGGGGCCGGAACATTCGACCCGTCCAGAAAGATACTACTGTCCAGTTGCTTGACATAATTCCAGAGTGCTTTCATGTGACCTTCAAAACAGCCCTGTGCAGAAAGCTTGGAAAGTGCTATTATTCTCTATTATTCTTAATTTTTAAAACTATTATTCTTAATTCAGTAGAAAAGAACTGAAGCTCAGAGGGTAAGTGTCTCACCCAGCATCACACAGCTTGTTGTGGGAGAGCTGGCCCCAGTGTTTGGGTCTTTGGTCTCCTTAGTGGTTTGGTGTTTTGTTTTTTGAACCTTTGGGTAGGTGAGGCCCTCTGTCTTGGTAGGTGCTGTGTGGGTACCTAAGAAGGATGAGGGAGCGCATTGCTGCGTGAGTTGTTCCTAACAAGGCAGGTGCCATACGTTTCCGCGTAGTTTACTCGGTCCTTGGTCACTGACTTTGGGCTCTTTGATGTGCGGTGACCTTGCTTCTCTGACCAGAATGACCCCGGAACGGGGATGGGATCCAGTGCAGAGATGCCTGCAGAGGCTTTGGGAAGAAGTTACCGAGAAACTGAACAGAGGAAAGAGGTGATGCCCCCTGAGTGAGAACCACGGCCGGAAACGTGGGGATAGCAAAGCGGCCTCGTGTGATTGGGCGGAGGCTGAATGAAGGACCAGACATGAGTACGGCCGCCTGGCGCCTGGCGCAGACCAGGGGCCCCGACGCCGTGCCCGGCGTGGTCAGAACTTCTGCTCGAGCCACGCTCACGTGGGCACCGTGCGTCAGGTTTGCCAGGTGGGGCACTGAGCCCCTCACTGCCGTGGTCAGTGGGATTCACTCCATCCAGACTTTCCTTTATAACAGGACCTGGAGGAGCCTTTCAACTTGAGATTTTACGAAGACAATAAAAACAAGCAGAAAATGACTAGGTCGGCGTAATGGAGAGAGAGAGTAATTTTCAATTTACTTACATTTAAGGCCCAAACCATCCAGGACTGTGGGCCTGAGTCCTGATGAAGTCCCAGAGCCTCTTGACTAAGGAGCAGCCCGGCGAGGAGGAGGGTTGTCTCTGTAGCTCTGCGAGGGGCGGCCCAGCCCTGACCTGCCGGCTGCTCTTTGCCAGGGTCCCCTTTCCTATTTCGGAGCCCGGCTCCCGTCTCCCTTCGCAGCTGGGCTTTTGCTCCCAGATGCCTTTCACACGACCTCATCAATCACATTGTGAAGGGTCCTCGGTGCCCAGGCTGCTTTGCAGAAGGTGAGTCATGCCCTCTGCCCATCACCACCGGCCCAGGATGTGGTGTGGACGCCGACAGAAGCACTTAGGGCCCGTTTCCTTCCCCAGGCGGGGAAGGATGCTCCCCGGGGGTCCATCCATCACTCTTGGGCCGGGCCGCTCCCGTGCACCCCGGAGACCAACCAGCCCCCCGCACCACCTGGGCCCAGCTGTGGGTCAGGCTCATCCTATCCACCGCCTGTGCCCGCCCTCGTTTTGTCGTCCCCTCTCCCCCTCTGTCTGGGGTCGGCAGAAGGGGTGCAGAAAGCCGGGGGGGTGCTGCCCGCTGCGTGCTCAGGGCCCCTCGGGGCGCCCCCCGCAGGAACGCGCTGAGGATTATCGGTTAATGCCGGGAAAGCACTTAGGCTATAAATGTCAAGTTTAATGTTAATAAACAGGAGATTCAGCTCATTTATACAAAAAGGAGCTCTCCTCGCAGCGGACAGTGGGGCAAGGCTTTACTTTTATCAACAAAAACAAACAGAGTAAACCGTAAACCCAGACTCATTGCGTCCGAGGCCTGTGTCTGGTTCCGACCCTGGCGTTCGTGCTGGATTCCTCCCGTGGCTGTGTAAACTGGGTCCCACCGCCGAGATGGTGGCCCAGTTGTGTCTGTGTGCTTGACGTCTTTGGGCACAGAAGTGTTGAAAGGGAGCAGAGGTGGCCCGGCCGAGCGCAGAGGCCACGCCACGTGTGGTGTCAGAGGCGTGGGCACTGCTGCCCGCCGTCCTGTGGGCTTCACGGGGGGCTGGCTCCGTTCCTGCTGCTTTCTCCTCCCTGTTTGTGCGGGACGAGCCGGAGCGGGAGAGCTGACGCTTACACAGGCCGTCCTGTGGGCTCGGCACTGCTCTTGCTGCTGCGGCTTTTCTGCCCACGACAGCTCTGTGAGATGCCGTTCTCATCCCCATTCTAAGGGGAGGAAGCCGAGGCGAGGGCCTTAGGTGGTTGGGTCGGCTGCCCTGGGTCCCATGTGTAGGGAGGGGAGGATCTGTGATGAGAACTCAGCCGCGTGGCTGCCACTTCTGTACTTTACCTGCTGCCCGGCCTCACCCCGTCCTCCCACAAACCCCACAAACGGCTGCGTCCTGGGCACGGGGGACCCCTCGAGCACACCATTCTTCCCCTGGAAAATGCTATGGTGGAGGAAGGGGAGACCGAGGCACATCCAGTAGCAGGGGGTGGGGCGGTGTCCTGAAGTTTACGACCCGATCGCTAGGGAATGTAATCAGATACCTTCAAGGGGACCCGTCCTCCTGGCCGACAGCTCCCTGCCTGGACGCTGCATCCGTGCTCCCAGCTTCCTGTCTGCTCCCACGCTCACGTCTTATGTACTAGGTGCCCTGGAATAACTCCCTGCCAGGTAGAACTAACATTCTTCCAAAATTAAGAAAAGCTAGAGCTGTAAGTAAGAAAGGCTACATCAATTTCCTTCCTTCAGTCTTTGACTCCTAAAACTCTGTGGCTTCCTTTAATTCATTCTGAGTTTGTCTTTTCCAGTTTCCACCCTGATTATTCCAGGAACAAGTCGTATTCTTTTCTTGAAACTGTGCTGGCTGGTGGGGTGGCCTTTTGTGACTTAGCTTGTGTTCCGTGGACGTGGGAGCCCCTCTCGGCGTCCCGGGAGCCCCCATGCATGTGGCCCCTGCAGCCCCTCTGTCCCGTCAGCCCCGCGGGGCCCTTTTCCCAGGAAGTCTGAGGCTCCTTGTCCTTGGACTCCCATTTTCCGGGTGGGTTTAATTAGTTCAAACGGCATGTGCCATAATGAGGTATAACCTTTGCTGGGAAACTCTCAGGGATTTCCGGGTTGTGGGGAGCACAAAGGTGCCCCACTTGATGGACCGTCCCAGGTAACAGGACGTGACCTCAGGCCTCTTCCCCCTGGCGGGCACTTTGTCCCGAGGCCAGGCTCCAGGCTTCCCGGGTCTTCCTCAGTTCCCTGTGGGATGTGATTTTGCAAAGGGACAAAGGAAATCTTTGCTGAGACTTTTTAGGTCTTTAATCTCTCGTTCTCTGTTTTGCTTAGATTCCGAGCCTCTTTGTCCGTCTTCCTTTGATTCTCTGTCACCTTCACGGACCCTTGTCTTACCTGCTGCTGTTTCTGTTTGTCCCCAAGGGAGGGGAAGACAACTTGCATTTTAGGAACAAAGCGGAAAACCTCACGGGGAAGGCAGAAGCTCTGTGACCCCAGCAGAAAGCGGGCACATGGTTGAGGACCTTTGTAGGCCAGGAAAAAATGCTTCTTTTCTCTCCGTTTTCAAAAAAAATAGTTATTTCTAAAATTGAGCTGGGTTATTGGGTATCTTTGTCCACTGAGACTTTTTTAACTTAAAAGTTCTATGCATGTGTGTGTGTGTAAGTGTGTGTGTTTCTTTTATTGAGTGGAAATAACTCAACATAGGTCTCCTGGGAAGGCGTAGCTGAAATGTCCAGTGTAAAGTCGATAGGCAGCAACCCTCCTCTGTTCTGTTCACACTGTACATTCTCTTACTGAGTCCCTGCCTGCTCAGGCTGCTATAACGAAATACCGCAGACGGGGGGTGGGGGGGGCGGGGTAGGGGGGTAAACAGCACACCTTCATCTCTCGCGCTTCTGGAGGCTGGACGTCCAAGCTCAAGGTGCCGCCAGACTTGGTTCCTGGTGAGGACCCGCTTCCTGACTTGTGGATGCCCCCCCATTGCCGTGCACCCACGCCCTCTCCTGGTGCACGTGGGAGGAGAGGGGAAGCTCCGCTGTCTCGTCCTCAGCTTATAAGGTCACTGATCCCACCAGTGGGCCCCCCCCAGCCATGATCTCATCCAAACCTAATCACCTCCTACAGGAGCCATCGTGTTGAGGACTTGGGGGCACACAGCACCTGACGCCCACGTCCTGGCTGAGGGACCTTGTTCACAGACACAGCGGGGGAGCCGAGTCTCTCCCCGCCCAGCTCCCGACCAGCCAAGCAGAGGAGCAGAGGAGCCGCGGCCCTGGCGGGCATGCTGGGGGTCTCCCTGCTGCCCCTCCCAGGAACGTCCCTCCCCAGCTGAGCTGAGGCCCCAGGGGAACCTCCTTCCTCGGGGAAGGAGCAGGGCCCATTCCCCGTATTTCTAGTTAGGAGGCTGGAGTGAGATGTTGAGCCCGTGGTGCCATAGAAACTGACAGGTGGTGCTCGTTGCTTAGCGACGTCCGGGAGATGCCGCGGAGAGGGGCCGGCTGCCACGGGAACAGAGTGGTCCCTCCTTTCTGGGGGCGGGCAGGTGCTCACGGGGCCACAGCCTCGGTGGGTGTGAGCTCCTGAGGACAGCAACGTCCACCTCCACTGTGGAGAGGAGCTCGGGGAAGAGTGGACCAAGGAAGGGAGAGTCACAGCCTCAGGCCGCGGGCCCCATGGGGTGGAGGTGGGGGGGGACTGGGCCAGCCCTGGGCTGACAGGCAGGCTCAGTGACAGCCCTGAGGGTCACCCGCTCTGGGACCCTGAGCAAGTTACTGCAACTCCCGACCTCAGTTTCTCCGTCTGTAACAGGAGGTAACAGGAGCACGGGGCATAGAGCTGGGCCCTCAGTAAGCTTGTGCTGTTCTATGTCACATTTGATTGGCATCTTGCTTTTTTTTTTTTTTTTAATTTTTTTAATTTATTATTTATTTATTATTTTTTTTTATTTTTGGCTGTGTTGGGTCTTCGTTTCTGTGTGAGGGCTTTCTGCAGTTGCGGCGAGTGGGGGCCACTCTTCATCGCGGTGCGCGGGCCTCTCACCATCGCGGCCTCTCTTGTTGCGGAGCACGGGCTCCAGACGCGCAGGCTCAGCAGTTGTGGCTCACGGGCCCAGTTGCTCCGCGGCACTCCGTGGGATCTTCCCAGACCAGGGCTCGAACCCGTGTCCCCTGCATTGGCAGGCAGATCCTCAACCACTGCGCCACCAGGGAAGCCCGGCATCTTGCTTTATTTAGTGGTTATTACGCGTCCTTATGAGTGTGCGCGGGGGGAGGCGGGCGTCGGCAGAGAGGCCAAGAGCACAGGCTCTGGACCCGGTCTGCCTCTGTCTGAATCCCAGCTCTGACACTCACCAGCTCGCCGGCTGTGCCTCCTCGAGCAAGTTCACTGGCACCTCTGGGCCTCGCTCCTCGCATCTGTGAAACGAGTCCTCGTGGCGCTCTGGTGCGTGAGTGTGTGTGAAGTGGAAGTTGACAGACCAGCAGGCCAACGGCACCCCCGCTGTGTTTAAATAAAGCTTTATTGGCACACGGCCGCGCCCGTTCATCACATGCCGTCTGCGGCTGCCTGTCTGCAACAGTGGCAGAGCAGAGTGGCTGTGACGGAGACCATCTGAGGTCTGCCCCCTACTCTTCACAGGACACGTTTGCCCCGGTCGTGGGCCGGGCGCAGAGGAAAGGCTAGAAAAGTCTCCAGCCGAGAAGCTGCCCCACCCAACCCGTCCAGGCTGCTATTTCCGTCCTCGGGGGTTTCCCACCACCTCGGGGACTGTGCGTCGCCTGCCGTGTCCCCTGCCAGTGTGAGGCGGGGGCGTCTGTGCTGAGCCAGCTGGGGAGCCTCTGTCCACAGTCGTGTCGCCCTGCAAAGCCCCGCGTCTGGGTGTGTGAGTGTGAGTGTGTGGACACCCTCAATCACTTAATTCCATCTCATCCGTGTCTGGGGGTGGGGGGCTTGAAAATCAGCCCTGAAGTTTCTGGAGAGCAGAGGAGAGAATGGAACAGTCTACAGCATCACCAGGCCACGGGCGTGAAGGGCAAAGGGAAGTCGAGTTTTGGGGGAGAACGTGGCTCATATGATCGTCCATGGCGACTGCTCTCCAGCACAAGGAGGATGGTGGAAGGCTAAGCAGAGCCACCCCGGCTTCGGCGACAGGGAGGGACGCGGCCGGGCCAAGGGGAGGGCCCTTCATGAGGAGAAGCAGGCGAGCTAAGGGGGCTCTCGGTCCTGGGGGTTCCCAGCGGAGGCTCCCGAGCAGGGAGGCTGAGGCCCCCAGAAGCAGCTGGGGGCCGACGTTGGCCCACGTGGCCCGGCTGCGGCCCTGAGCCCCCGTCACTGACCTCCCTGATTCCCAGACCCCGTCGGTGGGACCAGACGCAGCCCGGCCACGTGAATGAGTGCAGCTAACGTCCGGTGGGAAGGACGAGAAATGGCTTTGTAACCAGAGTACTCCTCTGGCTGTGTGTCTGCCCGGCACAGATAATCAGAAGCAGCTGCCCTGCCGTGCTCCAGAGGCTGGCGTCCTCCCGGTCTCCATGAAGCACAAACACTTTGGGAATCAGAGGGAATCAGGGCTGGGGGGAGGGGTGGGCTCCGGACGGACGCAGGGCAGCCCCTCCCTTTGACCCCCTAACCCTGCCCTCTGTCTGGCCTCCTATTTCTGTGTCTGTGGAACAGACTGAAGAAGGCATCTGGCCGCGGCTCCACACGCGGGGCCCTACCCCCCGCTGGCCACAGCGCAGCCCTGGGAGGCAGCGTGGAGGTGGTCTCGTGACGGGCCCGTGCAGCCCACGCCACTACTGCCCCCTTTAGGAGTTGTGCTGTCACCCGTGAGGGAACTGCTGCCGTTCAGTAAGGCCTGAGACCGCCGGGCAGAACGGGTGCCGTGCCCCCATTAGCGGTGACTTCTCCGCCAGAGGCGGCTGCTCGCGTGAATCTCTCTGCCGGGAGCCCGTGCAGGGCCTGCTCCCGGAGTGTAAACACTCGGGCCGCCCACGAAAGCAAGTCCAAAAAAGGGCTGGTTTACTCTGCGTGGCCTCTGCCGTCTGGCCGCAGTCCTCAGTGCTGGCTCTGCGCACAAGCGCTCTGGTCCCCGGGAGGGGCTGGACAGTGGGCGTAGGGGGGCCGGACGGGGTGCGGGGGTGGAGGAAACCTGTCTGAGAGCCACGGGCAGTGTGGGCTTCTGCGTGGCCCGTGGCCTGCCCTCACGTGGGCCTCACTGCGTATGGAGAGTAGGGTACGAGAGAGATGGCCCCGAGTATCCAGGCTGTCCCTGTGGGTGGCCGAGGCCCGCCTTGCCCTGCAGGTGATTCAGATTCTTCCCCGAGCAAAGGCCGGCTGGGATCCAGGTGTTTGCACAGGGCGCTGCGTGCCGTGTTACAGGCCTGTTGAGTCAGTCCCCCTCTCTCTTCTCTCTTCTTTCTAAGCTCCTGTTCCTCCCCATTTATTTTTTCCTCCCCAAGACCTTCCTGGGTCCTTCCAGGGCCTCCCGTGTCATCACTGAGAGCATGTCCCTGTACGTGGTCCGTGGGTTACACTACTCTTAACGCCCTGTACACTCACGCGGTGTGAAGACCCTGATAACACCGCCTCCCCCATAGAGGGGGACACTTGTGCTCCTTGTGTCACATGGATGGGGGAGGGAGTCTGCCCCACATCCCTGGAGGGTCTGCCCTTGACCCCAGCCGAGAAGCGAGTTATCTGACTGAGGAGTTTGGCGTGGCCCCTCCTGGGACTCTTGAATCTACTTGTCCCCAAAGAAGGGTTCCCCAGGTCCTGGGGCTGCCTCTGGCCTGTGGGGAGAGCCCAGAACAGTCCCACGTGTTGGTCGGGTGAGTAGGTTAATTCTGGGTGAACTATTAGGCAGCCCTTCGTAACCACACGCCTAGGCCGTGTCCTTCTGTTTAGGGCTTGTGCACTTGATTTCAGTCTGTGTGCCTCCTGTATATTCCTTCTTAATTGGTTCTGACTTTAAGGGGAAGAAAGGACTGTTATCTTTGGGGACCACCCGGAGCCCCAGGACTGCTCCTCGATTGTTGACTTGTGCTCGTAGAGGCCCCCTGAGGGGCTCTGGGCATAAAGGGGGCCATGGGACGTCCGCTGACCCTCTCCTCCCCCCAGGGCGCTGCTTAGAATTCACCAGAACCTAAGTCTATGGCTCCTGTTTTTTGAGAACACCTGATACAGAAATGTTATTATTTTCCTCTTTCTTCATCTCCAAAACGATGATGCTTGCCTGACAGGAGGGCATTGAGGATTCAGTGAAATAACACATCTGCACGTAGTAGGTCATTACTAAATGCCGGCCTCTCCCGCCCCTTGGCTGCCTGTGTCCTTGCTAAATGGTGCTTCTAAGACGTGCCTCTCTTGCTGAAATTGAGGCCATTTCTTTGATCTCACTGAGAGCAGATTATAAGCTTAAAACATCATGGGAAAACCTCCCATGCCGTAGACCTGATTTTTAGGACCATCGGAGAGAGAAAATTCCAAACCAGTAGAGAGAAGCGAGGGGCGTGGGCTGAGCGGGAGGACCTCCAGAGAGGGCGGGGTGGGTCCAAGGGGCTTGGTTTCTAGTATCAGGGAGCACGCTGTGATGAGCCGTGGGGTGTCGGCTGGCCTGCCTCACCTGGGCCGTCCTGAGTTTGGCTGTGCCTTACTGAGAGCAAAGATCAGTCCGGTCCAGAAGATGTTGCTGGAGGGATCTTGTGTTCACGTAGTTTTCTGTCACCAACTTGGAATGCAGGACCCACTCATTTTCCTGGAGCTTCACCGCGTGTGTCCAGCACAGGCTCAGCTGTGGAACCTCCAGGCAGACACCCCTGTGCCTGGGGCCCCCAGGTCGTAGGGAGGAGCAGGTCAGCACAGACAGTATCTTAGAGCAACACGGACGCCGGACGGCAGTAAGCGTCTGGAGGATGCGGCTTGAGTCTTATCTGTCTCTGTGCCCCAGCGCCCGGGGCAGCCTGTCCACTTCTTCCTTCCCTTCCTCTCCTCCCCTCCCCCTCCCCTTCCCTTCCCTTCCCTACCCTTCCCTTCCCTTCCTTTCCCTTCCTTTCCCTTCCCTCCCCTTCCCTTCCCTTCCCTGCCCTGCCCTGTCCTTTCTTCCTCCCTCCCTCCTTCCTTCCAGCTCTGGGTGTGAGCTCTGAGACTCTGCTTTTCTGGTTTCTCTTAGTGCAGGAACAGAGATGTGGGGTCCGGGTGGCCCCCTGCTCCCTTCTTTCCACCTGTGCCGCAGGGACCTGGCTCAGGGCACACGGCTCCATCCGCTGCTGTCGAGTCCCCGGTCAGGGCTTCTCCTGCTCACTTCGGTCCCCTTCACCATTAACACCTACCCCGGAGGAGGAGGGGACAGGAAGGTGCCATCAGATGGGCCCACACGTTCCTCATTGTGGAGCCAGGATGGACGTCGGCCTGGTCGACTCCGCAGAGCCTCTGGGGAGGGCAGGAGAGAAATGCGGGAGCGGCCCATCAGGTGGTCTCACCCCCACTGCCTACCACATCCTGAGACCTGCAGGTCCGTTCCACTGTCAGGAGAAATATCTTGCGCTTTCCCCTCTCTCCTCTTCACTGTGAATGGCGACTGAGGAGTGGTCCCTCTGAAAGGACCCACCCAAAGACCTTTCAATAGACAGAGCCCAACTCGGTGTTTCTGTCCAATGGGACCACAGCCTGAATCAGAGCAGCCGTGACTCTGCGTCCACCTGAGGCACTCGGATGCAGAGCCTGGCTGCCCTCCCTGGCTTCACAGCTGACCTGCTGTGTGACCTTGGGCAAGTCAGATACCCTCTCTGTTTGCCATCTGCAAACGTGGCTAAGACGCCAGCCCCCCACTGCTCTCCGCGAGGCACTGAGAGAGCAGGTGAGGTCATGGAATGGAGGCTCAGAGTTGTGCCTGGTTCTCAGGGGCACGTCCCCCCAGGTGCAGGGCCATCCCGGGGCGAAGGCAGGCTCCCAGTCAAGGCCGGTCTGCTTGCTGCTGCCCCGGCCCTTCTGCTCTGCAGAGAGAAGGGAGGTCTGGGTACAGATGGTCCCGGCAGAGCGAGCACACGTGGCTGGGCTCCTCAATTAGGACTCGGGGCAGATGGGTCTGAGGCAGCCAGGGGGACCCTTCCAGTTTTCTCGGGTGTGACAGTGAGCTGGTGGCCTTCAGAGAACGGAGGGGTCAGCTGGTTGATCTCGCCTCTTGGAGGAAGGGCAGCGTCTAGGGCAAGTCTGACAGGTGAGCATCGCCCTTCAGCACGTCTGGCTTTCCTGTGGGCTGGGCAGCCCGGGAGGCCTGTGATGTAACATTAAACAGGATGGACCTGGGCCTGGCCTCACCTCACACCCACGGTTTCTTGCCACTTGCATAGGAATTGGGGCAGGGGCAGGAGGACCGTCACAAATGCAGATTCCTGGGTCCCACCCCCAAACCACTGCATCAGAATATCGGGTGTAGGGTAAGCCCAGGAGCCTGCATTTTCAATAAGCTCCACCGCTGATTCCTGTGCATTAAAGTTTGAGAACCAGCCACCTCTCCACTGAAGAGAAGAGCGACCAGCCGCTTCCTCCGCCACTGGCTCGAAACGTGAATTCCGCGTACACTTGCAGCGGTTTTGCCAAGCCCAGCCTCCTGGGTCTAGTTTGCCAGAGAAGCCCTTTCCCCCGCTTCTCCTGCTTGTATGGAAAATAACTACTCAAATCAGATGGGCTAAAGTGTTGCTTGAGCTTTTATTACCTGCCTTGCTGCATGCTGTCCAGAAAAGCAATGTAAAAGCTATCATCTCGGCCCCTGATGAGCTTGCAGGGTTCTGGGGTTGCTAAGATACACCAGTTATCCAGCTAGAGATGAGGACAAGGCGGTGTAGGATTAGGGCTGAGACGTAGAACAGAGGAGGGTCCCGCCCGGGCATCTAGTGATGGAGATGTTGGTGGAGGCAGGGTCACAGCCGCATTCTGTCCGGCCATCCCTTGATTGTGATCTGATGACCAATGTCTTCACCTAACAGAGGAGGTAAAGAATGTCCTGGGAAAAGTCAACAGTTCGGAGTGGGGTGCAGGGGAATCTGTCCTGATTGGAAAGCTCCTCCGGTGGCTGTGAGGTGTGTTACCCAGTTTGGGGACCAGAACCCTATCTGTTTCAATAGGGGACAGTGTTCTTTCCCTGAGTCCAGCTCTCCTCTGGGCACGGGACCTCAGCTCCTCCGTCTGTGCCTCTATTACGTGTGCCGTGTTGAGAGCCGAACCCTGGAACTGCAGTGAGTTCTTCGGTCATTCAGGGAAGTGCACTCAGGCGCTCGGTGGCTCTGGTCCTTGTTATTCAGGGGCCGAGGCTTTGCTTCCACATTGCCCGGGAGTGGGCACTCAGGGCCAGCCCGGCAGAGGGTGAGCAGGGAGGCTGGTGGTGGCTTTTCAGGGCCAGACCTGGAAGTGGCCAGGGGTCAGCCTGCGGCCACACTGTCTGTAGGTGCCCTGGGACCTGGGAGGAAGGGCCTGTGTGGTGAGCGCCCCCCAGCACGCCCCTCGTCCTGCAGCCTCTCCCAGATGCTTGAGCAGTGAGGGTCACGGCTGGCTAAGGCTCTGTAGCCTTCAGACTTTCCTACCTGTCAGAACTGCACAGAGGGCCTTGAACGTGTGTTTCCTCCACACCTGCCCTCATCTCTCCTCTTCCTCTGCTGCATTTGGGATTCCTCTCAGGCTAAACCATTGAAATTTGAGCTACAAACCTGGCATTTTCATGGGGTTCAATGGAACATTATACTCTCAACTTTCTCCTATGAGAACCCTAGCTGGAAGTGCACTCCTGGTCCCTGGCAGGCAGACTCCTCTGAGAATCGGACCCAAGGGAAGAGACGGAAGGTGGAGCCGGGCTTCTCTGCATGAAATCCCATCCCCTGATGAGTCTGGGGTCCACTCTGTCCCACACGTAAGTGAGGGACGTCTCACTTCTGCCTTGAACCTTAATGATGACATCTTCTTTCTGGTTATCTGCTAAAAGCTTTCACATACATTGTCTCATTTAATTGCTCTGAGGAATCGGTTTGTTTCCACCTCTCAATTAATGAGATAATGAAAGTTAGATAATAATTTCCTTATTTAGCTTAACTGCCAGGAAACTTAGGCAGGCCTTGAGGATTAGTCAGAATAATTGTACTATACTTTTGGTTGATACATTTTTAAAAAAATATTTTACATACTAATTTTTGATAGTTATTTTTGTCTCAAGTGTTTTTTTCTTAAGATGTGAAATTTTAAAATTCTCAAGTCCTTTTTAAAAATGATGTGGGATGAAACAATTTTAATTCTATCATAACAACCTTTTGAGGAAGACGTTATTGCCTTCATCTTACGTGTGTGGAACCTGAGGGTCGTAAAAATTAAAAGATTTTTTTCTGAGCCCGCCAAGCTGCTTGGCGTGGTAGCTGGGACCGGGCACGGGACCAGATCCAGCCCTGGTGCTTCTTCCTCTCCACCGACTGCCCTTTCCAGACGGCCCTGTATCACTTTAATCTCTTCCCTCTCAATTTCACATATTTTAAGAGACTTGAATATTTTCTATCTTATTTATTATTATAGATGCATGAGAACCATCTAATTAAAAGGAAGTCACTGTATATTTTTTTTCAATCAAATTCTGGTGAGTTTTGTTTCATTAAAATGAATTTTTAAATTTTCAGAAGAGAGGAAAAGAGGCAAAACCCTTTTTAAAAAGTAGATTTGGGAGATGGATTAATAAAGCAAGGTTATGAATTCAGGATAAATTAACTTGCATGTGCTTTTAAATTCCAGAAATCAGTGGGGGAGATGAAATTACACTAGTGACTGAGCATGATTTCCAACGATGGCTTCTCCTACCTGGAAGTGTTTTACATGGGCCTGGGGGAAATCAGATAGCTCAGTATCTCCTTTACTTTCTTGTTTTTTTCTTTTCCATCTGGAGGAAAAAAAATTTCAGGGGCCACAAAGATGCCAGGAAAGGTAGCTTCAAGCAGTTGTTCTCAGAATGTCGTCTTGAACCAGCAACGTCGAAAATCACCTGGGAACCTATTAGAACTGCAGGTTCTGGGGTCCTGCCCCAGATGGCAGACCAAACCCCCCAGGTGGGACCCAATCATTTGTTCTAAGGAGCCCACCAGGTTTTTCTAATGCGTGCTAGAGTTTGTGACCATTTGGCTTAAGCTAACCTCTGAGGTCAGTTGGAAGCCACTTCTTCATTCGGATATGAACTGGGTGGGTCCTTAAGATGACTCCGAGTGAATGAAAAATGTTAATGAGGAAAATGAATAACTTTGTCCTAAAAAAAAGAAAACCCAAAAGCTTAGGAGTTGGTGGTTAAAGCACAGAAGTTGCTCTGAAGTGTTGGGTGAGAACAGGACAGAATTTCCAGGGTCTCCGGATGAGAGGAAGTGGTTGGGAGCCTGGCAGTGTTGGGTTAAGAGTTATATCAGATCTAGGTGTGTAACTTTATGTAATTTAGAGCAAGAGTCGTACTCATTAAAAGTTTTATCATAAACAATTAGTCAACTTATGTTTTCTAAAAAAATTGATAGACAAATCGTAAGTAACGGCAGTGTACGTTAAATTCCGGCTGTCGTGGGTGTTCTCACGGTCACACGCAGAGAATCCGCTTCCTGCTGGCATCCCCAGATTGCACGCTGTGCCCAGGAGAGAGAGCATGCTTGGACGCACTGGTCCAGCAACTGTCCCCTGCCCGGAGGGAAGCAGACGGCCTGCTCCTCCATGAGATCGCTGACCCCGCCATGCTGGCCACATGTGCCTGATGGGGCACTTGGCTGACACAGTCTGAGGAAGGGGGTGTGGATGGCCCAGCCCCCAGAGGGCAGGACCTGCTTCTGCCTGAGGCCACAGGCCGGTCCTCGAGTCAGTGCAGCTTAGCGGTCAAGAGCGTGGATACTCAATTGGTGGTCGGTCGTCCCTAGACCCGGGCGGAGCCCCTGCCCCCGTCCTCCGTCGGGAGGCTCCGCGCACGTGACCATCAGCTGGGCCCCCCAACGACTTCCCCTGGCCTTTCTTTGAGTCCAAAAGCCATAATGTGGGCAGTGGGCTCAGTGCTGCCGCCAGCTGCTGTGTTGGCACGGAGCTTGGAAGCCCTTCCACTTCGCCGTCTATTAAACACCTGCTGTGCTTTCAGTCCCCACTCTGTGTCTCCCACCAAGGGGAGGAGCACAGGACAGTGACCCGCCGGGGTGGGGGCTCGGACCTGCAGCTGCAATAGCGACACCTGCCTCTCCAGCCCCCGTGGTGGGCGTGTGCAGACGTAGGTTGAGCATGAGGGCCGGGGGCCGGGACTGAGAACCCCACCTGCGCCAGTGCCCATCCCAGCAGATCAGCATCCGCGGTGCAGTCAGCGCACGTCTGTCTGGTGGTGGAGGAGGCTCGGGGGCCTCACAGGACAGGTTCTGGTGGGAGTCTGAAGTGTGGGACCAGTGGTAGGAAGCCAGAAAGTTAGAGGGGGCGGGAAAGGGTGACAGCAAGTAGATCAGGCACCCGGCAGATCTGGGAAGGGGCTTCTGGCCCTGCTTTTGTGGTGTTCTCGGGGTGCCTGCTGGAAGGGGGCTGCGTTCACTCAATAAAGATTTACTGAGAGGCTGTACGCGCCAGGCACTGTTGTCGCCGCACCAGTGTTACATTGACGGACAAAACGGATGAACGGCCCCGCCCTCAAGGAGCTTACACTTTCTTGAGGGGAAGAAAAGAAAGGAAAAAGTAGTAAAATATGTAGTACTAGGTCCGGAGGGGGAATACATGCAGGGAAGGGGGCAGGGGGCTTCAGAAAGGGGGTTCAGCTTAAACAGAGGTGTCACTGACAAGATGGCATTTGAGCAGAGACCTGTAGGAGGTAAGGATGGGCGTCTGGGGTGTCGGGGAAGGGCACTCAGGGCAGAGAGGAGCAGCAGGTGCAAAGGCCCCGAGGTGGGAGTGTGTGCGAGGCACAGGGCGGGCGGGCCGCAGCCTTCGAGACCAGGCCAGTGCGAAAGAGGACATACCACGGAGAGCCTCGCAGGTCATTGTGAGGGCCGAGGCTTTCCTCCAAGTGAAGTGTGATGCTAATGCGGCTTTTAGGCAAAAGAGGGATGTGCTCTGACGATTTTATAAAGGGTAGAAGGGGCGGGCGCTGGGTGTAGAAGCAGGAGTCAGGAGGTCCCGTCAGGAGGAGGATGTCAGCAGCTTGCACCAGGGTGACCGCGGCGGAGGTGCGAGGCGTGGCTGGGTTGTCGAGGCTCAGCAGAAGCCACGTACTGACGTAGTGGACGTCAGGTCTGGGGGAGCCTGAGCAGCCAGGAGGCTGGAGGGAGCAGGTGCCTGCCTGGGCAGGAGAGGGCTGGGAGTCGGGGCAGTCCGAGCGTGGGTTGGGACAGGTTCGGGTGGAGACATCCAAGCGGAGACGTCGAGATGATGAAGGGGTCCAGGCTGGAGCGGGAGAGCAGGACGTGACTGAGGAGGGCAAAGGAGGAGAGAAACACAGCAGCGGCTCTTGAGTCCTGCCCCTGGATCAAGATGATAAACCAGAGCGTATCTCAGGCCAGCCTCAAAACCTGGGCTTAAACCCCGAGAGCAGCGGGGGTCCACGCCCCCCGCTTGGTGCTCCCTCTTGGGCAGCACCAAGGGAGGGCGGTGCTCAAAGCCTCCCTTCCAACAGGGAGTGGGCAGGAGGGTGAGGCCCCCTGCTAGGACTGGATGTCAGAGCCGGGGATCCGGTGTCTCCGAAGCCAGGGGCGGCCCCTGTGGGGTCCTGGGGGCCTTCTGGGGAGGATCCAGACTCTGGTTTCCCCAGATCTGACCTCTGGCACTGCAGCTCACCTGGACCTCACTTCAGATGACTGCGGTCATCCAGGGAGATGGGATTGGCAGGTCAGAGCCCCTGCTCTGATTAGACCTGAGGCACGTCGGGACTGACAGGGAGAGTGTCCTGTCCAGCCCTCTCTTCTTACAGATGTGGGAGCCGAGCTCCAGGGGGTCACATGACCTGCCCAAGCTAGACGTGGCCTGGGGCGAATCACTTGACCCTCGCCACCGTGCCAAGCAGAGCATCTTCCCAAACGCGCTGGCTTGGAGACCGCCGTGTGTGCTGGCTTCTTCCTGTTCCCGACCCCCCTCCACAGGGGCTTTCGCTGCCAGAGCGATCTAGAGAATGATCGACAGCCCGAGGTCACCCAGCCCTGTTTGGCAACCTGGCTGCCCCATCGGATGAGACATGGATTCCTTTGCAGCCAGTACGTCCTCAAGAAATAACTCTCTTAAAATTGATGGTGCCTTTTTGGCTTTGCTCTGTACCAGCGTGTTCTCCATCTGCCGGAGGTCCCCTGCCCTGTCGCGAGCCGTTTCCCCTGGTCTGCCCAAGTCCACATTCGTCCTTTCTGCTCTCTGCAAATCCCTCTGCCCTTCCAGCTGTCTGAGCTGCCTTTTTCTTGACTAAGCCTCTGGATTTCTCCTTAAAGATCAGCTCCAGGACGTCTGCCTGATGAGCTGAGGTCATTCCTACCCTCAAGTGACCTGTGGATTAAGCAACAGGGATTCTGGGGCAGTGCGTTTGAGGATCAGCGTCCTTGCTGGCCTGCCGGAGGCCCTTGGCCCTGCTGGAAGTGGGCAGAGGGACGCTGACCTTCGCCTGGGCCCTGGGAACTGCTGGCTGTGGCCACCTGTCTCTCCAGGTGAGGTGCTCCGGCCCGCACCCCGGCCAGCGGTTCAGAACTTGCAGGTGCTGTTCGGCTCCTGTTTCATGTGAACACCCAGGCCTGGGGCTCTCTGAGCCCACAGGTGCTTGGTGCCCATCCCAGGAAAAGAGGGAAGCACCCCCTCTGTCTTGTGCTGTGTCCTCCACGGCTCCCTTGCTGCCCATCGGGGAGGTGGATGCCAGAAAGGGTGGGGACTCCTGTGTCCCTTCTTGACAGGGGCTCTAACCTATTTCTTCTGTGGTTGCTGAGTGGCACCCCCAGGGACCATCTTCCTGCAGACGCCGGGTGAGGTTGTGCTTCCACCAACCATCCTTTCTCTGCCCCAACCTGCGGGGCAGCAGATGGGCCTGAGATGAGGAGATGCCGGGGCACCCTCAGACCCTCCCTCACGGCATCACCTGACAGGTTCCCGCTCACCTGGGCCTCTGTCTCCTACTGAAGCGGGTGCTGGGCGGGCCTCTGGCTCGGGCGTTCTGCATTTCTCTGTGGTCCTCTTGTTCCCTGTGGATCTTTGGACGATCCTGTGTTATTTATCTTGGCATCTCTGCTCCCCTCCACGCAGTAATGACATCAGAACACCCACACTGTGGCTCCACCGCCTGATGAGACAAACGCCTCGTCCTTGGGCTCCGTGGACACAGAGGAACCGTCCTCCTTCGCGCCATCAAAGATTTCGGGGAGCACAGGCTGCCGGGGAGGGATGGGCAGGCACGCGGATGGCCACGTGCGTGTCATTAGGCAAAGCACGTTCTCCCGGCCCCCAAGCCCTTGTTTTCCCCGAAGCTGCCTTGCTTTTTCCCTTCCTCTACCTCCAGAATTCTGCCTGAGCCTGCTGGCTTTTGAGGCTGTGCTGGGAAGACTGACGTCGGGTGCGTGTGGCCTCGGTACCCGCGTGAGGCTCCAAGTTGGATGCCCGAACACCTGGCCAGGCCCTGAAAGTAATGAGGCTGTGCCCGTGGGTTCAGGGTGGCCGGGGGCCAGAGACACCAGCTCTCCTGCCCCTTCTTGTGTCTCTCCTGTGCCTGGAGCTCACCTGAAAGATGGGCCGTGGGACCTGAGGGGTTGGCGGGCTGGGGCTGGCGTGTTGTGTTGGAGTTGCTTCTCCCTTTATGGACCCGGGAGCCAGGAAAGCGTCCAAGAGAAGCTGGTGTGGTGAAAACAGCCCCGGCCTGCCGAGTGGGTGACCTTGGCCTCCGTCTCCCCATGCGCAGCAAGGAGGTGATAAAGGGGGCCGCTGGGGAGGCTCTGAGGGTCTGGTGAGGGCGGGAAGGCACGCAGGGAGTTCACACTCAGTGTCACGTGTGTGGGCCGTGGATTCGGAGGGAAGCGCAAGGGCTCTGGGGCTGGCAGGCCTGGGATTGAGTCCCGCACAACCTGGGCGCACGTGCTCAGCTGTTCTGGGTTTCTCTTTACTCACCTGTAAACTGAAGAATAATAAACTCCACTGCCTGATTTCTGACAACAGAACAAGAACATCTATTGTTTATTGAATGTTATCACGTGCCGGGACCCTCCTTTCCTTTCCTCCTAAAATCTCCGTCGCCGAGACTTCGTGTGGATTTTTATGGGTTTGTGTGACGTCTCCCAAGAAGATAAGCGGGGTGGGGGCAGGGCTCCGCCCGTCTGTGTACCACTGGGGTCCCTCAGCCAGCGGAGCACCCGGCCCCCAGCAGGTGCTCGAGAAATGCTCCTCCAGGAGGGGAGACTCTGCTTTAATCCCCACAAATCTTTTGGGCGCACACAGTTCTTATCCCCATTTTAAATATGAGCAGGATGAGGCCCAGAGAGGCTAAGTGATGTGCCCAGGGTCACACAGCGAGGAGCCGGGGGAATCAGCCCTGTTTTCAGTGCCTGTTGGAACTTCCTTGGATGTTCAGGACTAGGGTGTGGGCAGGGCTGGATGAGGAGGAAGCAGCCGGGCCCCCACTGGATGCACCACCATCCACCACCGCAAGAAAATAACGTGCCCTGTACCCCTCACGACAGCCCGCAAGAGAGGTAATTTAACGCCCTGTTCACAGATAAGAAACTGAGGCTCTGAGAAAGGACCTGAGGGCTGCCCAGTCCCGACTTGACGGGGCCCAAGCTAAGGAAGTGAATTTCCCACGTTCTCTCATCTCTTTCATCTCCGAGGGGATCTGCCCTGAGGAGGGGCTGGTAGAGCCGTGCAGGCCGGCAGGGGAGGGCCAGGCTGAATTCCTTCCCTGCACAGCGGGAGGGGCCCCTGCGAGGTTCTTGAGAAATCTTGACGCCTGGCCGGCCTCCAGCCTGTCTCTCCGACTGTTCTTTTGTTCCCGGAGCGCCCGCCAAACATCTGACTCCGCTCAGGATTGATTGCACGTAAAATGAAGAGTGGGGAAAACAGGGTTTTTTTCCCCCCGTTGTTGTCTAAGGCAGGTTTTTAGGGCTTTGATTCTCTCCCAGAATCACACTGAACAGCCTGTGGCTTTTACAAGAGGTCACTTTGCTTTCATTCGACTTGGGACCTGACTTGCTCCAGAAACTTTGAATCAGGTGGTCCTGAAAGAGGGAGAGACTGTGGGGTGACCACTGGGTCCCTCCGAGGAGTGCCCAGCTCTCAGGGTCTGGCAGGAGCGGGCGGGGAGCCTGGGAGGCCAAGGTCACCGGCAGGATCTGCCAGGTCCCTGCTTGTGGCCGGAACGAAGAGCGTTGGGGGCCGAGGAGGCCCGGCTCTGCCATGTTTGTTGATCGACTGTCCAGGGCCGGGTCAGCTGCCTTTGTTTTAGAGGACTTCATGGATTAACTCCCGGGGCTTCAGACAATTGTTTCTTTTTAAGAAAGGGAAGTTTGGGGGTGACCGAAAGGAAGTGCTTCCGGCAGGCTGGGGGCTGTGTGTCAGCGGGGCGGGGGCCCAGATCTGTCGGTGGGAGGCCAGGGGCTCCCAGGAGGCATGATGGGGCCTCTGGTGCCCACGCTCTTGAGCGGGTCCCTGCAGGGCCTCCTCCAGTAAGTGCTGCGTCTGGAGGGGGGTGGCCTTGGGCGCCCGGGGCGGGAGCATCTGGGCGTCAGGCTGGAGCCCAGCGAGCCCTCGCTGGCTGGAGGTTGCTAGGAGCTGGGGTAGGTTTCCCAGGGAGACGTGGCTAGAAACACCATCTGCCAAGGATGCGCGAGTCCCGGAAGAGGCGGGGGAGGAACGAGATGGTCCTCTCTGTCCCAGTTAACCTTGGTTCTCTCACTCGGGCCAGCATTCCTTCCCCGAGTGGACGACAAGGCGCCCTAGGCTCTGGGCGAGCTGGGCGTCCGGTAGGAGGAGGCCACCTCCTCGCAGGGCCCGGGGCTCCCCCTCTGCTCCCCCTGTCCCACCCTGGCCTTGTGAGGAGGGGGCGTCACGGGCAGAGGATTAAATATTTGAACTTCGTCAAGACACTGACGGTTACAAGGAGCCTCGGCATCTGCTCGGGAGGGCGATCTGTGGACTTGAACGTGTAGACGATGGTCCTCGGAGGCCGGGAGGGAATATGGATCCGGAGCCAGGAGCGGGAACAGGGCTTAGCAATTGATTTATAGGCTGCCTGAAGGACTCAGAGCCCGCCTGAGGTCTGCTCTCCATGTGTGTGCTTAAGGAGATGGGCCCGGTTGGGTTGCAAAAGCTTCTACTCTATTAGTGGAGAGTAAAGCCCACGACCAAGGCCAGGGGCAGAGGAATCAGGGGCCCTGGGTCCTGGATTCAGAGTCACACACGGCCCTGCAGACAGTGCAGACAGGCTGACTTGCGGGCATTTGAAACGAGAGGAAGGCGGTTGCCTGTTCAGGACAGCTCTGGACCCAGCCTTGCCTGGAGGGCGGGACTCGATTCCTAGCCCCGAAGCGCAGCTCCCTCTGGAACCCTTCCTCAAGCATCCCCGCGGGAGGTGGACCTCCACACGCGTGGCTCCGCTGTAAAGGCCTCGTCACAGGGCTTGTCTGCACAGGGATGAGGGGCCAGCAAGGGTGTGGGGCGGCGCCTCTGGCCGGCGACAGAGGGGGCTGTTAACCCCCAGGTCCCAGGGAGGAAGTCATGTTGCAGCCGTGGGCCGGGAACTGGCTGTGCCGGGACGCGGCCACCCTCAGGACCAGGGCCACGTCAGGTGGGCGTGGAAAGAAGGGCCGTGGCTTCTTTCCTTCCTCACCGGCCAAACCAACCAGAAGCCGGGGAGCCACGTCCGCAGGCCTCAGTCCGGGTGCAGAGCGGGAGGGGTCAGCAGGGAGCGAGAGCCTATTTGTCACACTGCCCAGTTTAGCCGGCTCTGGAAAGCTCTTCCTGAGCAGGGAGCTTATAGCGGTTACCCACCCTCAGGTTATTCTGTCCCCAAGGCAGGCTGCCTGCCCGCCTGGCAAAACTGGTTGAACAAACCGTAATGGAACTCTGAAATGCGTCCCCCACCTCCTTGCTCTGAAATGTCCGCTTTCTGAGGGCAGGGACAGGACAGCCCCATGTGCCCTACACTTCATAGAACCCGCTGGCTCAGGGAACCCTTCTAACACTTCGGGGCTGACTCAGATGGCCTGAGTCCTCCAGCGAGAGAAAGTGGGCAGGCCTGGGCTCCACAAGGCCACAAGCTGTCTACAAGTGACAATACACCGTCCTGGCTGAAGGACCAGCCCTGCAGCCCAGCAGGAGCCGGGGAGTCTGCCATGTCCTTCTGGCTGAAGGCCGACCACGTCCACCCTCCTGAGGCCGTGAGGTCCACCTGGCACTGGTCGGGGGTGGCGTGTGGAATCATTAGCACCTCTGCTGGGACCGGACGGTCATCCCTCCCGGGCCAGGCCCTGGCTGGTGAGGGTGACAAGGCAGGATGGACTCCAGGCACCTCGTGCCGAGGGCTGGTGGCCTGGGGCCTGCTCTCCAGGATCACAAGGACCCGTGGGGACACAGCATCTCACTGGATGCCGTTCGTCCCTGGAGTCCTGGGGCCCGCGGGCTCTGTCACCCACGACCTCATGGGGTGGCCGGAAGGGCCCGGGCAGGTGGCGTGTGGAACCCACTTCACGCTTCCAGTGCCAGTTTGGGTGAAATGCAGATTTCCCTCCGCTCTTGTTTCTCTTTCTCAGTTGTATCCCAAATGGAAAAAATGTCTGTGGATTGAAGTCCAAGGCGCAACCCTGGAGCCGGTATTTTCCCTTTTGGCACAAAACGGAAATGGAGGCTGCCCAGGCCTCGGGAGGGGCCCCAGAGAGACTCCCCCCACGAGGCAGTGACGCTTCGGACCTCACGCCGGGCCCCGAGTTCAAGGCTGCTGGTGCTGCCCTCTTGCTGGGTGCTGGTTACCTAATGTCACATTTCCCCAGTGTCCTGATCTGCAAGATGGGGACAGTCGTCGTGTCCACCCTGGGGACACTGGTATGAGGACGGGGGGTTAGAGCATGTGCAGGGCACTGCCCAGCACCCAGAGGAGCAAGTGAATGATTGCTTCGTTCTCCCGAGGCAGCTCTCTGGGCAGGGCCTCCTCCTGGGGCTCCAGGACTCTACGGTCCATGAGGCCACCAAGGGGCCAGCATCCTCTGGGCATCTCCTTCATCAAGAAACCTCCAGTGGGTCTGCCTGCCTGGGGCGCGGGCCGGTCCTCCCCACATCCGGCTCCCAGCCTGACCTGCTCCTTGCTGCGGACCCCTGGCCTCACCGGGGAAATCTGCAGGCCCTGACACCACACGCTTGCTTTTAGCTCTGAATTGGCATCTGTGTTTGTAACACTTTCTTAAGAACACGGAGAAAGGAGCCACAGAGATTTGCACAGTTGGATTTGTAGGGAGTATCCGCTCCAAGGGGTTGACTTCTCCTTTCTCCCAATACATTGTTATTATAACACATTCCAGATGCTGAGAGATGGCAGGGCCGGGGCTGCGTCTTCTGCCTCTGACTCTGTCTTTTCCGGAAACAGAGACACGACCAGTGTGATGAAGTATTTATATGTTGTATTGGGCCCAGGACCTGAATCAAATAAGTCCACAGCTAAGAGAAGTTGATTTACAGGCAAATAAGACTCTGACATCGGCCCTTAAATAGAAACTGTATTATGTAGACACTGATCCTGTCTCTGTTGGAAGCAGAGTGTCTCAACGGTACCTTGGCTTGTTAACGCTAAGCTTAATTGCTAAGGGTTATTTACCCAGATGAGTTTTTGATCATCTCCAATCTAAACATCAGTAGCCCAAAGTGAGGACCCAGGAGCCCAGGATGACCTTAAGGGAAGACATAGAAGTGGTAGGGAAGGCGCTGGGCCCTGAAGGCTGCTCTGTCTGCAGCCGGGCAGCTCCTCTGGGGCTGGGGCAGGACCAGTGGGCAGCTGGGACCCCGAGCACACACTGGTTCCTTCAGAACTGGGGAGAGTGTCTTGCTCTTTTCTGGGAGTCAAATCGAAGTGAAACCAGAAGAAGAATGTAGCCCCCTTGGAGTCACTCAGCAGAGGAAGCCCAGACCAACAGAGGGCTGTTCCTGGAGCTCCCCAAGATGCCCGTGGCCAAGGGAGACACTTGCAAACCCGACGGCACCGAGGGTGCACCTGCAGAGGAGGGCAAGGACGCCTTCCTGGCTGAGCTCAGGAGGCGACGGCAAAGGGGGCCACGGATGAGAGGCCCGGGGAGGGCCTGGGTCCTGGGGGCAGCCCGCCTGCCACGGCTCAGTCGTGTGACCTGGGGCAGCTTGGTGGTGACCACGGTCCCCGCCTCAGAGGGTGGCTGTAAGGGTTGCAGGAGCTCAGGCGTGTCACACGCTCAGGACAGAACCTGGCGCCTACGAAGTGCCCACAAGTTTTAATAACAATAATAAGCATCATCATTATATTGTTGTTGTTCATTCCACCTTCCGAGGTGAGCCCAGCATCTCCCATTTGCTTTGCCGCCTTGGCTGGTTTCCCAGCACCAGAGGCTGGCTCTTGTCCTGGGGCCTGCGGATCCCACAAACGCTGCTCCCCAGCCCTGGGAGGGTACGAAGCCGGTGAGCTCTGTGTAGAGCCGCCTTTGGCTGCGGCAGGGTGAGGTTCAGGGTGGGAGTGCTCGGTGGAATGCCCCCCACCCTCCGTGAGCTCGTCTAAGCCTCAGCAGGAGCTGGGCGGGTTCTGAGAGGTCCCCGCGGGGCCCCCAGGACCCGATTCCTCATGGCAGTAACTGGCAAGAGGCAGGAGGCAGGGGCTGGTGGGGACGGGGACACACCAGCTGGAATGGGTTCCGCTCTGCCAGAGATGCTCTGGACGCTCCTTTTGGACGGGCCCGAAGGGTGGCTGGGCTTTCACACCGAAGGGGGGTCTGGGTGGGTCAGAGGTAGGTGGGTGGCAAGGAGACTTCCTCCCTGGGCACCAGGGCCTGGACATCCCGAGTAGGCAGGCTCTGTCCTTGACCCTGGTCGGCACTGCTGATTGACTCCCAGTGCGAGGGACGCGGGCTTACAGGGGGCTTCTGGCAGCAGGAGGTGTCTCGGCCCTGGACTGGGGGGACCCAGGCCACTCTCGGGGCGCGATTGGTGAGGAGGAGGACGCTCCAAGGCCTCCTCCTCCTGTCGGCCCCGTTTCTAACCTGGACACCCCGCGGCCATCTCAGAAGCGCTGAGGGGCCCCGGCATCCACCGGGTTCTCACACTCCCCGGTAGTTTTAGTAAGAACAGCCCCTGTGCATCATTTGTTCAGCTGCGAAGTAGCTACTGATTCTTCTGAGCTGTGAGCTGAGCGTTCCCTTCAGGTGACGGGGGAGGCTCTGGAAAAGGCAGCGTTACCTTTGCCTCATTGAGAGGGGCCCCGAGACACTCCAGCCGCCGGCAGCCTCCCGCGTCCTCGCTGGGTTGGGGTCAGAGGGTCACAGAGCAGTTTGTGACGGCTCGGTCCAGACTTGAGAAAGCTGTCAGAGCAAAAAGGATGAACACGGCGACCCTTGCCAGGGGTGGGTGTCTCACATGCACGATCTCTTTTCTTTTTTTTTTTGAAGTTTAGTTGATTTACAATATTATATTAGTTTCAGGTGTATAACATAGTGGTTCAATATTTTTATAGATTGTACTCCATTTGAAGTTATTACAAAATAATGTATATAATTCCCTGTCCTGTACCATATATCCTTGTAGCTCATCTATTTTATACATAGTAGTTTATATCTCTTAATCCCCTATCCCTATCTTGCCCCTCCCCCTTCCCTCTCCCCTTTGGTAACCACAAGTTTATTCTCTATATCTGTGAGTCTGTTTCTGTTTTGTTTTATTCCTTTATTAGTTTTATTTTTTAGATTCCACATGTAAGTGATAACATACAGTATTTGTCTTTCTCTGACTGACTGATTTCATTTAGCATAATGCCCTCCAAGTCCATCCATGTTGCTGCAAATGGCAAAATTTCATTCTTTTTTATGGCTGAGTAATATTCCTTCGTATATATGGACCACACCTTCTTTATCCATTCTTCTGCTGATGGACAGTTAGGTTGCTTCCATATCTTGGCTACTGTAAATAATGCTGCAGTGAACATTGGGGTACATGTATCTTTTTAACTTATTGGGGTTTTTTTCAGATATATGCCCAGGAGTGGGATTGCTGGGTCATATGGTAGCTCCATTTTTAGTTTTTTAAGGAACCTCCATACTGTTCTCCATAGTGGCTGTATCACTTTACATTCCCACCAACAGTGCAGGAGGGCCCCCTTTTCTCCACACCCTCTCCAGCATTTGTTATTTGGAGACTTTTTGATGATGGCCATTCTGACCGGTGTGAGGTGATACCTCTTTGTGGTTTCGACCTGCATTTCTCTAGTGATTAGTGATTATGTGCATGATGTCTAATTCTCACAACTGCATAAGGTAGGCATTCGCATGTCCCCTTTTCAAGCGGGGAGACTGAGGCCGTAGAGCTCCAGTATGTTTCCCAGGCCACCTAGCTAGCAGCTGGTGGAGCTGGAGGTCAAGCTGGGGCTGATTCCCCGGCTGTGCTCTTCCCGTGGCACAGAGCACCGGCGGGGCAAGAGGCCGTGGGTTTGCTTTGAAGAAGCAGTGGACGGGGGAGGAGTCCAGAGCTGGCCGGCACGAGAGCTCCTGGCTGGGCTGGGACACGCTCCCTCGGCCCCCAGCGCCAGGCACGGGACTGACGTCTCTGTCGGAAGACGTGCGTCCCCAGGCAGCCGGCACGCTGGTAGCATTCCGGCCCCAGCGTGGTGCCTTCAGCCTGCACGGGCCCCTTGACAGGGAGTGACAGCTGTGATTCAGCTCCTGCACCAGTGGCAGCAGAAACGCGGTGAAACAAGGGGGAAAAGACTGTAATTACCTCCACACGTTGCCACGTTTCTCTGCTGTCAGAATGGTTTTGTTTTCTGATTTATTTTGATCTGCTTGAAAATTAGTTGCTGCAGTGCCTTTGGTGTGTAATCGTGGTCCCGCTAGCTAGCAGTCCGCAGCAGCAGCGTAGGCCCAGCAAAGGTGACTTTCCTCTCCTTTTCCCAGTTTGCGTCCCTGTCTGTGTGTCGGGGCGGGGTGGGGGAGGATACCTGTGCGTCTGTATGTCTGTCCGTCCCCTGGCTTCTCACCAGGACCCCGAGAGGAGAGTATCTGGCAGGCTGCCCCCTCCCAGAAGGTTCACGCCCGCACAGTTGTCCCCGGACTCGTCCGCCCCGGCTTCCGCCCAGCCTCCCACCCTCTCCTCCAGCCCACGGGCGGCTCCCCATCTGTTCCATCCCAGCCCGAAGCCCCCACGGGCCCAGATCCACCCTTGACCTGCCACCTCCGTCTGCTTGCAGGTGCCTGGACCCACTCCCGGAGCTTTTGTCCTTGGAACCCAGAGAACCGGGCCTGACGCCCCTCTGCCCACGGACCCACTGCACGCTGTGCGTGGGAAGCTTGCCGTCTTAGTCCAGCTGCGTAGCAGCCTTTGTCTCAGGTCAGGCCAGGAGAAGAAGGGAGCCGCCACGTTGCCATGGAAGCTTAGGTGGAGGAGGGGGGCAGGCAGTGTAGACCGTGAGAGGGAGCGGGAGCCGCCCTGTAGACGGTGAGATGCTTGGTACCTTGCTGGATGGGCGTTCATCAACAGGCTGTCTCGGGAGAGGGCTGCCATAGTGAGCACTCCAGAAACAAGAGTTTTAGAGCCAGAAGGAATCTCTGAGGTCCTTGGGGCCAGTGAGTTCATTATTCAGAGGAGAAAGCTGAGGCCTTGGGATGGGGGCAGGGGTCTGCTTGGCGCTCAGCTGGTCGGCAGCAGTTCTGAGACAGGAACCCGGATCTCCGTGGCGTTCTATCCAATAGGGGGCTGGCCGGTTTCAGGATCGAAGCAGACGCTGCCCGGGTGCTGGGGTTTGGGGCATGTGCCCTTTCCTCCCTGGGATTCTGCCTTTAGTACTGCCTTTTGGAGCACATTGGGGATTAGCAAACGTTTATTGCCAAAGAACCCTTTCTTCTAAGAAACCCTTCCACAGGACAGAAAAGGGCAGGGGTGCTTTGGTTCAGTGGTCTGAGGAGGAATGGATGGATGGCCCAGAGTTTACCTGTTCAGCTTCCCCAGTTCTCCAAGGAGGCCCTCAGACGTCTCTCCAGCACCGTTAGGGCCCCATGGAATATACTGAGAAAGCAGTTAAGATCCCTGTTACCAGGCCGATAAATTGATGAAGACATTCCCAGCTCTACACCCAAGCGTGGGTATGTTTGTCAGAGTGATTGAAAGCAGAGACCCGGACGATGGAAGAATGGGCTTCCCAACAGGACAGTTTTCATTAGGAGACGCTCAGAGAGAGAAGGAGATGTTTGCGGTGTGGGAGGGGCAAGTGCAGCCAGCGAGAGCAGAGAAAGTCTGATGTATACGCTCTGGTTGCCCAGTGACCTCGCCCGGAGAGTATACACCCTGCGCCTCTCCCTCAGCCTGGATGCTTGTCCGCACGTCACGAGGGCTGCGGTTTCCTGGAAGAATGATAGCATTAAGCTTTCCTACCAGAGGCCATGCCCTCAGCTGATGCTGAGACTGACATTCGAGTAGCACTTGAGGCCAGGTGGTTCTCCCAACACCCCGTGAGATGCTGTTACTATTATTATTTCTCCCATTTCACAGATGTGCCCGGGGGCACGGATGCCTGGCGGTCAAGGCCCTCGGCAAGGCCCGCGCTCACTCCCCACCCAGACCAGCTGGGGGGGGCGGGTTGGATTCCAGGAACTCTGTCCCGGCTGCTGATGTTGTCCACACAGGGCTCAGAACTGCACCCCATTTTAAATTCTAGGGGAACAGACCAATGGGCGGAGTCACCAGAAGCCAGATGCTTTCTCCTGGTTTTATATCCGCCATTAATTTTTTAAAGATGTTTTTGTTTACTGAGGTGTAATTTTCATACGGTAAAATTCTCCTGTTTTAGGTCTACACTTCCATGAACTTTTTAAAATGGATTTATTGAAGTATAGCTTACATACAACAGACCACATAGTTCAAGCGTGTACTTTGGAAAGTTTTGACCTGTGTGTAGACCCATGAAACCATCACCAAAGTCAAGGGGGTGAGCACAGCTGTCACCCACAGAAGTTTCCTCATGCCCCTGGGTGATCCCTCCAGCTCCGCCCTCCCCACCTCCCCCTCTCTTTCTGTCACTGTGGATTTACACTTTCCATAGTTTGATATAAATGGAATCTTGTTGTGTGTGTACTTTTTGGCTGACTTCTTTCGTTCAGGATAATCGTCTTGAGGTTCATGGATGTTGTGGGACGTATTGATAGGTCATTCTCTTTATTGCTGAGGATGTGCCATCTTACGAATAGAACAGAGTTTGTCCCCCTGTTGATGGGCTTCTGGGTTGTTTCCAGTTCTGGACTCTTTAAGTAAAAAGTCACTATGAAAGTTTGTGTACTAGTCTTTGGGCACATGCTTTCTTTTCTCTTGGGTAAATACCTAGGAATAGAGTGATTTCAGCAGGCAGTAAATGCACGTTTAGCTTTTGAAGAAGTAGCCGCGCTGATCTCCAAAGTGGCTGTTCCAGACTGGTGGTTGCCAAGGGGGAGGAGGTTGGGGGAGGGATGGAGTGGGAGGTTGAGGTGAGCAGATGTAAGCTTTTATATATAGAATGGATAAACGACAGGGTCCTACTCTATGGCACAGAGAACTATATTCAATATCCTATGATAAACCATAATGGTAGAGAATAGGAAAAAAGAATGTAGGTATATGTATAACTGAATCACTCTGCTGTACAGCAGAAATTAACACAACGTTGTAAATCACCTCTACTTCAATAAAGAAAAAGTGGCTGTTCCGTTTTACACCCCATCAGCAGCGTTTGAAGGCCTCGGTCCCTCCACCCCACCACCAACGCTGGTGTGCTCAATGTTTGTCATTTTAGCTCCTGTGATATGTACACAGTGGTATCTCATTGCATTTCCAACTTGCATTTTCCTAACAGCTAATGACATCGAGCACCTCTCGTGTGCTTACCTGCCAGACTTGTACCTTCTTTGGTGAAGTGTCCATTCATAACTTTTGCCCATTTTACAATTGAGTTGTTTTCCTAATGCTGCATTTTGAGAAATCTTTGTATATTCCAGGTACTAGTTCTTGAGTAGATACGTGCTTTGCAACTATTTTATCTCAGTCTTTGACTTGTCTCCTCTCTCTCATCTTTGTTAGAAACCAGTTTCCGTGTATGTGTGGACCTGTTTCTGGCTCCTCTATTCTGTTTTATGGACCCGTTTGTCTTTACACCAAGAGCAGACTGTTTTGATTACTATAGCTTTACGATAAGTCTTGAAATCAAGTATGTTAGTTACCCGAAGGGTAACTTTGTTCTTCTTTTATCAAAGTTGTTTGGATTATTCTAGGTCTTTTGCATTTCCATATGAATTTTAGAATCAGCTTGCCAATTTCTTAAAAAAAAAAAAAAAGTATTTTTGCTTCATGTATTTTGAAGCTCTGTTAAAGGTGCATAAACATTATGACTGTTACATGCCCTGGAAGAACTGACCCCTTTGTTGTTATGAGAAGAACCTTCTTTCTCCCTGGTGAATTTTTTGCTCTGAGCTCTGAGTTGCCTGATATTAATATAGCTTCTCTGGTTTTCTTTTGATTCATGTTAGTATTGTATAGCTTTTTTCATTCTTTGACTTTTAACCCACTTGTGTCTTTTTATTTGAAACAGATTTCTTGTAAAAGCAGCATGTAGTTGGGTTGTGCTCTTTTATCCAGTCTGATGGTCTCTGAGTTCTAATTGGGGTGTTCAAGATCATTTTTATTTAATATGATCATTGACATATGACATTAGATTTAAGTTCATCATCTTGCTGTTGTTTTCTGTTAGTCCCATATGTTCTTTGTTTCCTTGTCCTTCTTTTCTGCCTTCTTCTGGAAAAACAATACTCATATACTTTATTTTATTCTATTTAATCTCTTTTGTTGGCTTACAAGTTAAAAATTCTTTGTTTTGTCATTTTAATGGTTGCTTTAGGGCTCATCATATACGTTCTTAATTCCTCCCAGTCTACCTTCAAGTGTTATTTTATGACTTGACATGTAGTATAGGAACCTTATAATAGTCTGCTTACATTTCTTCCTTCATGGCCTTTATGCTATTGCTGTCATTTGTTATAAACATATACATTGTTTATAATGTTTGCTCATAATACATTGTTATTATCTTTGTTTAAGTAGTCTTTTAAAGGAAAACCACATATACATTTCTGGTGCTCTTAATTCTTTATGTAGATCCTCATTTCCATCTCGTATCATTTTCCTTTTGCTTTAAGGACTTCCTTTAACAGTTCTTGTAGTGGAGGTATCCTGGTAATGAAATCTTTTGAATTTCCTATGTCTGAAGAAAGTCTCTCTTTTTCACCTTTATTTTTGAGAGATATTTTGACTTAGTATAGAATTCTAGGTTGACGTTCTTTCAGTAATTTTTGAGCTGTCCTTCCACTGTCCTCTTGCTTACATTGTTTCCCACAAGAAATCTGCTGTCAACCTTGCCTCTGTTTCTCCACATAAACATGTCTATGCTCCAGCAACTTTTAATGTTTTCTCTTTATCACTGGTTTTGAGCAATTTGATTATGATGTGCCTTGGTGTGTAAATTTTTATATATATATTTCTTATGCTTGATATATTCATTGAGCTTCTTGAATCTGTGAGTTTATATTTTCAAAATTAAATTTGGTAAAGTTTTGGCTGTTAATTCTATAAATTTCTTTTCAGTATCTCCCACTTCCCTATTCCTGTGGGAATTCTAACTATACATATATTAAATTACTTAAAGTCTTCACACAGCTCACTGACGCTCTTTTCTTTTTCTTTTGTTTTTTTAATCTGTCTTTCATTTCGGATAGTTTCTATTATTATATCTTCAAAGTTTACTAATTTTTTTTTTGCCGTGCATAATCTGATGTTAATCCTAGCCAATGTATTTTTTTTATCTCAGACATTGTAGTTTTCATCTCTAGAAGGACTTTTTGGGTCTTTTAAATATTTTTCATGTCTCTGCTTAAATTTTGACCATATGGAATACAGTTATGACTACAGATTTAATATCCTTGTGTGCTAATTCTAACATCTGTGTGATTCTGGGTCAATTTAGATTGATTTTTATCCTCACTATGGGTTGCATTTTCCTGCTCTCTTGCACTGGATGCCAGACATTGCAAATTTTACCTTGAATAATTCTGAATTCTTTTAAATTCAATTAATTCAAAATAGTTTTATAAATATTCTCAAACTTTATTTGAGACTCAGTTAAGCTACTTGGAAATAGTTTGATCCTTTTTTGTCTTGCTTTTAAACTTTGTTAGGCAGAATCAGTACAACGTTTAGTATAGGGATAAATACTCCCCATGACTGAGGCAAGACCCCTTGGGTCCTCTGCCCTGTGAATCATGAGTTTTTAAAGTCTGGTTCATAGGCGTCATCCCCAGCTCTGTGTGTGTACTGGGTACTGTTCCCTTTAATCCTCTTGGAGGCGTCTGTGGCAGAAGGACCCTAAGGTGACCCCCTGGCTCTGCTTGTTCAGGCCTTTGTGTAGCCCCCTCCCCTTGAGTGTGAGTAGGACCTGTGACTTGTTTCTAACCAATGAACTATGACGAAGTAATGGAGGCCTTTTCTGTGACCAGGTTATGTTACACAAAAGGTGATGGGATGTCGCTTGCGTGATCAGGTTACATTATGTAAGTCTCCACTTTAGCTACCCGGAGCTGGAAGGCCTCCCAGGGGCCTGGGGAAGCAAGCGGCTGTGCTGGAGGGTCTGTGTGCCAGGCAGCCTCTAGAACCCAGGCTTTCTGCAGCCATGAGGAACAGATCCTGCCTTCCGTCAGATCGGGCTTGGAACAGATGCTTCTTCAGATGACGTTGCACCCAGGCCGACACCTCGAGTACAGCCTGTGAGAGTGGACGGAGGGCCCGGCCATGCCGTGCCCGGACTCCTGACCCACAGACACCACGGGGTAATAAGTGTGGAGTGTTTTACCCATTAAGGTTGTGGTGATTTGTTTCCCGGTTCTTCCCTCGGCCCCAAGGGGCTCCCTCACTCACACGCGTCCGTCACCCGAGGGGACCCTCTGCAGGGCAGCTCTTTCCTGTCCAGTGCGCCATCCTCGAGGTCCAACTGCCTTGGTTTCCTCGGACTCTCAGCTCCGTCTCTTCAGTCGCCTGCCAGGCCCCACCCAGGTCCCCCGTGTATGTCGTGGCCTGAAAACTCTTAACAAGGCAGCACGTGAGCAGTCACAGGGTCCACCTGGTGGGCTTTCCATGTCTCAGGGACTGTCCTTTGTTGCTTGATGTCCAGGGTCTTGAAAATTGTTGTTTCAACCATTTTTTCTATTTTGGGTTTGGTTTTGGTTGTTAATGGCAAGAGGGTAAGTCTGGTCCCTGTTATCCCATCTTGGCCAGAAGCAGAAGTCTTCAGTTCTATGAATCTTGTCATATTTCTGTAATCATATGACCACTATTGCAACCAAGATAGAAAGCATTTCCCTCGTCCCCCAAAGCATCCTCTGCCTCTTTATAGTTAACTCTCCCCCTCCCCCCCCCCAGCACCTGGCAACCACTGATCTGGTTTCCATTCCTATAGCTTTGCTTTTCCCAGAATATCATATAAATGGATCATTCAGTATGTAGCCTTTTGAGTCTGGCTTCTTTCAACTTCGCATGATGCTTTCCCAAGTCTTCAGTGTTACTGCCTGAACCTGCTTCTCATTCCCTCTTATTACCAAGAAGCATCCCATTGTACAGACGAATCACAGTTCATTCAGTGATTTGGGAGTAATCAGTCTAAAGAGCCGCGGATATCCGGGAGAAGGTCAAAGTCTCGATCTCTCTGCTTTCCTTCCCTTCCCTCCTCACCTTCTTGCCCACCCTCCCTCCTCCCCGCCCGACCCACTGCCTTCCTTTAGAAGAACCTAGGTGGATTTACCTAATCATCTGATAATGATGGTTATTTGAAAACCAACCCAGAGCTTTCCAATCCGTGTTCTGCAGGCTGAGACATCGCCCTCTGTCCCTGAAGCCAGACTCCTGGTGGAGATTCTGGGGGAGGAAATCCAAGGGTGACATTTCTGGAGTTGGTGGACTTGGCTTGACATCACTCTTTGGAGGCTGCATGGGGATGCATCCAGTTTCTCCCACTTCCTCCTCCTTTCCTGTCCCCAAAGGAAGGACAGTCCTGTGAGCCCAAAGATGCCAGCTGACCTGATGCATCCCTGGTTCGTGGAACTTAGTGCTTGGACTTCCCCCCACCAGGAAAGCCTGGGGCGCCTGTCTGAGGAAGCAGGCGGGGAGGCTGGCAGCTCCGCAGAAACTGAGAGTCAAAGAATCACCTGGGGGAACTCGGGCCACCCTGAAGGTCCTGGGGCGGTGACTCCGAGGGGAGGTCACGTGGCTGCGCACAGGAGCTCAGGAGGACGAGGAACAGGTGTGCTGTGCACCTGTGTGCAGTGTCAGAGCTGGCCGAGCCCGCTGAGTGAGCTGTCAGGAGCGGGGGTTCACCCACTTCCTGCCGGACCCAAGGGGGAAGCAGGGGGACAGGCGGGTCTCGGGGGAGATTCAACTCTCGGGCTTGGCCAGCTGCTGGTAGACCCTTCCTTGTGCTCAGACCTTAGAGCACATGTTAATTAGGAATGTTTTCAGCTTGAAGTTAACAGGACACTCAGGAAGCCTGGAATAGCCTGAGGGTTGGTCCAGCAGCTCAAGGTGCCCCTGAGGACCCAGGCTCTCTATCACTTCCTGCTTCCTCATTCCAGCCTATTTGTACTCAGCTCCTTTTCTCATTTTTGCTGATGGTTGATGCAGACCCAGGCACCACACCTGAGTTCAAGGCAGGGGGGTGAGGGAGGCGTGGTGCCACCAACAACACTCCGTCCCTTTTAACAGGAAACAGAGGCTTTCCCAGGGCACCGCCCCCACCCCGAGATAACACCTCTTGAATTGAATATGCATAAGTATCACCTAGGGATTTTGTTAAAACAGATTTGGACGCTGTAGATCTGGGGTGGACCCTGAACTTCTACACTTGGACCGAGCTCCCAGGGTGCGTCAGCGCTCCTGGAAGCTGCATGTTGAGTGTAAGGGACCAGGCTACTTTTCCTTCATCTCTTTGCCGGGATTCAGTCGGCTGTTTACAACTGGCTGCAAGGCAGGCCAACGAGGTGGCTGCTATTGTCAGCCTTCCCAGTGGACAGGGACAGAAGAGAAGGCAGACGGAGAGAGTGTGGGTAGCAAACCGCCAGCTCGGGTTCTACTGAAAATGCAGGCGTGGCCTCTGATGTCACAAGGCAGACTTGGGACCAATGGGAGCTTTCCTGTCCACGGGGGACTGGTGGACCCGCTTCACTGGCTCCGCAGCCACCCCCAGGGACGGTCAGCGCGTGCGCTGGGCTGAGCGTGGTCGCTGGGGCCGGGACTCTGCACCAAGCACAGTGCCCGGCACGTGGCAGGCAGCCAACTGTGTCTGCTGACCTGGAATGTCCCCAGCGCACCCTCTTATTACACTGCTGCCCAACGTGGGTGCAGTGTGCCCAGCTGAACAAGCGGAACTTTGTTAAAATGCAGATTCTCTTCCAGTACATCCACGATGAGGATCCAGGGTGCTGCTTTTTTTTTTTTTTTTCCAAATCCTCTTCCTTTTTTAAAAAAAAAATATTTAAATATAGTTGATTTACAATATTGTGTCAGTTTCAGGTGTACAGCTTCAGATTCTTTTCCATTATAGGTTATTAAAAAATAATGAGTATACTTTCCTGTGCTATACAATAAGACCTTGTTGGTTATCTATTTTATATATAGTAGTGTGTATCTGTTCATCCCAATCTCCTAATTTATCCCTCCCCCCCTTTCCCCTTTGGTAATCATATATTTGTTTTCTATGGCTGTGAGTCTATTTCTGTGTTGTAAGTAAGTTCACTTGTATCATTTTTTTAGATTCCACATATAAGTGATATCGTATGGTGTTTGTCTTTCTCTTTCTGACTTGCGTCACTTAGTAAGTCTGTAGGTCCATCCATGTTGCTGCAAATGGCGTTATTTCATTCTTTTTTACGGCTGAGTAATATTCCATTGTATATATGTACCATATCTTCTTTATCCATTCCTCTGTTGATGGACATTTAGGTTGCTTCCATGTCTTGGCTATTGTAAATAGTTCTGCTATGAACATCGGGGTGCATGTATCTTTTCAAATTAGAGTTTTCTCAGGGTATATGCCCAGGAGTGGGATTGCTGGATCATATAGTAGCTCTAATTTTAGTTATCTAAGGAACCTCCATACTGTTCTCCATAGTGGATGTACCAATTTACATTCCCACCATTGGTGTAGGAGGGTTCCCTTTTCTCCACACAGGGTGCTGCTTTTTAAACAAGCTTCCAGGGGATCCCACTTTGAATAGAAAGGGCCCAGGACATGCAAAGTCAAGGCCTTCTTCCTGACTCACCAGGACAAGCGGCTGTGTGTGAGGATGTGGGCAGATCCTGGTTACCGACCTGTTGGGGCGGGAGGCCGGTGGGGGGGTCCCCTGTGTCTACAGGGCAGGGAACCTGGACGCCTGCAGACCTCACCCCTGCCTTCCCCGGGCCCTGCCTGCTGAAAACAAAAGTGAGCAGCGTACCCAAGTGAGAGCAGAGACCAGCCAAGCTGATCTTTCAACAGCTCCTAACTCGCTTGGCTCCAGCTGTGAAGCAGGAACGTGGCCTTCGGGGGGTGCGAGGACCCTTGGGCGGCTGTGCAAGGCCTTGGGCTCAGATGCTTGAGCCTCCCGGCAGGGAGTCAGGAGGGAGGGAGGGGGAGCAAGATGCCCATATTGGGGGGTGGGGGGAGGGGAGGTGGGAGCTGAGTTCTCCAGAGCTGGGCTCTGGAATTTTTTTTTTAAGTAGCGGGAACTGATTTACTGGAATTTCTTCTGAATTAAAAGCCAAACAAAAAGTTTCTTGCGGTTTCAGTTACACAAGAGGCCACTGCCAAGACGGAATGAATAAGAGCTGACGAGGGCAGAGGCTGGGGCGGGGGGCCAGGGCCCCGTGGAGCCGCTCTCCCCTCTCCCCGTTGGGCTCGCTGCCTGCTCTGTGCTGCAGGCTTTTAGGAGAGGAACTGCCTGGACGGGTCTTCCTCCCAGGATCAGAAAGGAAAAGACGGGAGGGATCTGGGCGAGTGCCGTGTCCGCTGTGAGCCGCGTCCACATGCGAGCGATTACTGTGTGATTATCGTGTCTGATTTACGGTAACTCTGCCTCGCTCCCCAGGGGGCCTTGCTTTGCTCGGAGCCCGACCGATGGCAGTTGGACCAGATGGCCGTCCTGGCCCCGAGCTACGAGGCTCTCGGTCAGCCTTGCCCAACAGGAGGCTGTAGCCACCGCCCGCTGCCCCGAGGGCAGGGATAGTGCACTTCCACCGGTGACCCCCAAACTTCACTTTTCTCGGTGCCCCTGGCCCCCTCTCCGCCACCTTCCTGGCAGCCACAGGGCGGCCGGGCCCCGCGGGTCCCCTTGCTTCCCTCCACCTCCCTGCAGGGACAGGGGCCTGGACGGGACGGGCCTGCCAGATGCTTCTTCCCGGGGGGAGGAGCGGGGGCCACCGCGGGCTGGAGCCGCATGTCTCCCAGACCACGTCCCCGCTCTCGAAACTCGCCGTGCTTCCCTAGCAGGGACTCCCCCTCCTTGGGTCACGTGGGTCGTGAGGACTCAGGAGAGCAGACAGACCTCATAGCTCTGAACTCTGCACCCTGTGTCATCAGAGCAAGCACTCAAAGGGGGCCCTGGAGCAGTGTTCACGCCACGGGGATCACAGATGCTGCAGACCGTCCCAGAGGGCGCAGGGTCGGAGCCACTCGTGATGGTGCGGCTGCAGTGGGGAGCCCATGGCGTGGAGGGGACCCCCTCCTTCCTGTGCTGGCCCCGCTGAGCAGCTCTGGGAACCCGGAGCCTGTTCTCTGGAACCCTCTTTGGGTTCCTCCTTACCCCCAGGGGCTGACCCAGTTCTTTTGGAAAGAGCTGGCTGGCATCACTGCAAGCTGACTTGTAGACCGTTGTTCTCTCTGAGTTCCCGGCCCCTCTGCCCCCACCCCCCCAAACCCCGTCTCTACCTGACCGTTCCCCGCTCCCTGTTGCCAGCCTGCTGCCAACTCAGAGATGGTGGCCGCCTGCCAGGGGCTATTTTGGGGGCACGGAGGGGTGTCTTATTAGGGGTAAAAGTTAAAAGTCCAAGGAAGACCTCACCGCTGGTGGAGTTCCATCAGTTTCCACTGGAGGTGGGCAAGCGCTTTTAAAATGCACAGCTTTTCAGACTTTGAAATATTTGGAGTTACCGCCTTTTAGGGTCGGAGGTCACCCTAGAGACCTTAGTCCAGCCTCCACTTCACAGGGTCACAGGAGAGGAGGCTGAGGCCCGGAGAGGTTTCCTGGGGCCGAACTCTTAAGGAGTTAAAGTAGGGTGTCCTGGGCCCTTTGCCCGTTTTCTCACTCGGCTCGTGTGAACGCGGGATTTTGCTGGAGGTATTAGAATGGACACAGTGACCACGCCCGGAATCCTCATCCCTTGCACCCGGCCACTTCTGTCCTGTCCTTTTTCTTTGCAAAGAACTTTGAACCTAGTCTTTCCATTTGGAGCTAATGTCAAAACTCCCTGAGAAACAGGTTTGGTTGTTTACACGAGAAGGGATTCAGGAAGCAGAACTTGACCCTCTGAGGATCATCTTTAACAAAGGAACTTGGGGAAATGTCCCAGAGGCCGGAGTTCCTCGAATGCGATTCTTTTGGGGAGGAGCAAGCAGCTGCGAGCCTGCCTTAGCAGGACACCAGCTCTCAGGGCCAGCGTCTGCAGGACACACGCCCGCGGAGCAGCTGTTGGCCCGTGGGGAATACACAGTGGGGAGGGGGCCTGTGACCCGGGACCAGCTGCTCTGCTGTACCCCAGCCTCAGGGCTCCTCTGGCCGGGGAAGACCAGGCTTGGGAGGTCCCTCCAACAGCCCGTGTTGACGGACGTGGGTGATGTGCCAGCCGTTGGTCCCCGCCCTGGACGGCAGGAGGCAAGTGGAGAGGAGGGGAGAACGCCTAATGTAACTGAGGCGGTTCGCTTGGGCTCTTACAGATGGCTGTCCTCTCGGGGGAGGGAGAGAGAGTCGGGGGATCATTCTCATAAGTCTGTTGTTTTTCTTACTCAGTGACGCGCATCACAGGATAGCGGAATTCGTCACTTTTCCAAAAGAACGTGTCTCAGGTGCTGACCTGACCTTGGCCAGGACAGTAAGTGGTAGCAGACTTACCTACTCCAAGCGTACTGGAACCCCAGTGGAATTTTAAACAGATTTTTATTCTCGTTTTTGGGCAATACAATCCAAAGTCCGCGGGTGGGGGCTTGTGTAAGAAATGTGGGTGTCCTGTGCCTGGGCTGGACCACTAGCCTCAGTCACCCCTGCGTAGCGGGGCTCCCGGGGCCCAGATGTGCCCGTCCCCGGTTGGCAGAGGGTCTGTGGGCCATTTAGGGGTCCTTACACGGTAACCTTTCTTTCCTGTCTGTGGTCTCCTGGTATTCTTTTAACCGCTTCTCTCCAGCTTCTTTCCAAGGAGTGTTCTAGAGGGGTGTTCCCAGGGGTGAGTGCCCTCCTCGCGTGAACTCCAGTGAGGGAAGGGTTGTAGGCAACACGGGGTCACCCCTGCCCACCTCGACTGTGGTCCTCACACGGGCCTGCCTGCCATGTCGCTGGACCAGTGACCAGTGTCCTCGAGGTTAATCCCAGAGGAACGGGGTGGACATGAGTGGTTACGTAAGAAGGGTGTAGTGTTGAGATCAGCGCCCTGAAGTCCAGCTGCAGCCTGCCTGGTCTGGACGTGGTCTTGTCCGTGATAACCTACCTCCAATTCTGTGCTTCTGGGTAAAGGACTCGTGCACCACTGGGAGGGGCCACGTGATTCTTTAATTATTCTCATCGGTGGCCACACATCAGAATCACCTGGGATTCACGAAAACAACAAAAACTGGACACTACAGGCTAATTTAGACCCTTGGTCCTCCAGCTTTAATGGGCATCAGACTCACCTGGAAGACAGGTGAAAACGCAGATTCCTGGGCCCACCCCCAGAGCCTCAGTGGCTCCGGAACGGGGCGTGAGATTTTGCATTTCTAACAAGTTCCCAGGTGCTGCTGACGCTGCCAGTCTGGGACCACGCTCAGAGAATCACACCGTGGTCTCAGAGACGACCCAGCCTCTCTGCGGGTGTGACCAGGCATCAGGATGTTTTCAGACCCCCCAGGTGATTCTGAGGTGCAGCCACGGCTAAAAGCTGCTTCCGACCGTGGTGTCACCGCTTCACTGCTCAGCCTATACCAGGGACCACGTGGAGGTGGAGGAGCCTTTGGGGGACCTCTGATCCCTGAGCCGCCAAGGGGAGCACAGCCCTGCCGGGGACACGGTGGTCGTCCTTGTCCTTCTGGGAAGTGAGGTGAAGGTCCATCCCCCAGCCCTGCCCCTCGGGCGTGAATGTGCAGGACGTGGCCGATGGGAATGGCCTCTGCCCGGAGCCTCCTCCCCCTCGAGCCAGCTTCTCCCTGAGGTCTGATCATGTCTTCCAAGTCATGAGGATGGACTGTTTACCTCGCTCTGGAGGTTCGAGGTTCCCGTGCGGACCAGGAACAAATCACCCGGTGGCCCCGGGACCCAGAGACACAGTCGGCTGCTCAGGGGTAGCCGGGGGCATGCGGGCCACGCCCACACCCCCGTCCCCACCGAGTGGGTCTGCAGTTGCGTCCTCCTCCTTCAGCCCTTGGGCCCGGGCTGTGCTTCTTGACGGGCTCTGCATTTGCCGAGGCCTCAGGACGGGCTCTTTCTGCCCACTTTGGGCGCCAGGCTGAGAGCCTGCCCTCGTGTCCTGTGTGTTGTGTCCTTGGTGGGACCGAGCCTCCCTGGCCTGGTCTCCCTGGGACCCCCCCCCCCCCGCCGCCCCACTCCGGGTGTCCTCACTGTGAGTGGCCCCGGGGCCTGGCGGCCCCAGTCAGCGTATTCTGTGGGGCAGCCTCGTGGGCCGGGCGGCCACTGCAGCAGCCAGTGTGCGTGTGTGACCCGAGGATGACTGACAACGTGAACAGCAGGGCGACACGTGTGGGAGACGAACTTTAACTGAAAGTCCGTCCTCCGGCTCAGCCTGCCTGTGAGGACGCGGAATGCCAAGCTCAGGCTACCCGGCCGGTGGAGAGGCTTCCTTTGTGCAGAGCGGACGGAGGGGAAGCACGGGGGCTCTTTGACATCGGAGGCCTTGGATCAGTTATGCACCAAAGGCAGCCCAGGGGGGGAGACATGCGGTGGAGAGCAGAGCTGGGGCAGCCAAGGCCTCCTCTCAGGCATCGCGATGGGGGTGCAGGGGCTGCAGGGGTGGGACGCGGGCTCTCGGGCGGAGAACGGAGCTGTGGGGAGGACAGCCTGAGGCCCGCTGGCCCGCCGGGCACCCCATCTGCTGGAGCCCAGGAGGGGTGGGCCGGGGGAGGGGAGCCAGCATCTCCAGGCGGCAAAGGCCGCCTTCGAACTCTTTCCTGTAGAAATCTCCAGAAAAGGGAGGGAGAAGAGGCACAGGGTCCATGAAATGTGTGTTTGCCGCCCGGGATCTGGTAGGTTCAGGACTCAGCTCTGTAACAAGCAGCAAGCATTCGCTCATGTCTGCCGTGCGCTGGTGCAGGGCGTCCTCGGAGGGAGGGACATGGCCCGGCCCCTGAGGTCGCCGTGCCATTGGAGGACACGGACAGAAGCAGGCCGCCATTGTACACGTACGGGGCCAGGCATGCAGTGCAAACCAGGGACGCCCAGATCTGCAGTGACTTTTCTGGGTCCTAGGTGACCAAACCCAGGTATTCTATTGCATTTTTTTTTTTTTGCTTACAAAAGACCCGCCTCCCTGCTTTGCCATTTACATGCTCGCACTCACCTAGCTGAATTACTGTCCTGAGAAAAGGAGGTTTGTGTCACAAAGACTCCAAATATTCGCATTTGAAGGGTCACCTGGTCCAAGCCTCCCACTTTTTTTTTGGCCACGCCGCACGGCATGTAGGGTCTTAGTTCCCCAACCAGGGAGCAAACCTGCGCCCCTTGCACTGGAAGCTTGGAGTCTTAACCGCTGGACCGCCAGGGAAGTCCCCAAGCCTCCCACTTTAAACAGGAAGATGCTGGAGCCAGAGAAGTTAAGGAAATGGTCCAAAGCGGTGCAGCTAGTCAGCGATGCAGCTCGGGGGACCAGCTGCTTTCCTGACTCCCAGCTCGGTACTACTTTGATATACCTCATCGTGTCACCTTTGCAAACATGAAGCCAAGGCAGGCGACGTTCTCGGGCGCTGGTGGCCGGCTGCTCTCACTCTGAAGGAGTAATGTTTTAGCTGGCACAGCAGAGCTGCAGTCTGCAGGTGGGTAAGTGGGAGCGGGTGGAGAACCAGCGTCAGAAGTGGGCCTTCTGGCCGGCACCTGGCTCCTCGGCAGGTGTCCTGGCGGTAGGCGGGTGGGGCACCAGGAGGGGGATGAGGCCGGGACACGGCCTTTTGGAGCCCCCGGCTCAGCAGGGCGGCAGGTGCATGTTTCCGAAGGGGGTGGTGCCGGTCCCTCTGGGAAGCCCTGCAGGGTGGCAGCCCCGTGAGTGAAGCGCTCGAGGATGGGTGTAAGAATGAGAAGAAAGTGCTGGTCAGAGGCGGAGGAAATGCTCTCTTTGGGGGAAAGAAATTATCTGTGTCAAGCAACTTCTTGACCCAAACTTGAAGACCTGGCTAGGTGACCAGAGGGCAGGGGGGACTTGATTCATTGTACCGTCCATGACAAGTGACGAGAGGGACTCAGCCTGGGCTTTATTAGGGGAATACGCTTGGGGCCACTCGGCCCAGGGCCCCTCCTGCTGGACCAGGGCTGTTCTGGTTGGCGTCATGGAGAATGAGGATGAAGGCTGCGCATAGACAGGGCGTCAGCTTTGTCTGGAGGAGGCGTGCACTTCGCGGGGTCTGCTGTGTGAGGGAAAGGAGCGATCGTCCCGGACTGAAATATCCGGCACTGTCGGCGCTGCTTACAGGATATTTGGGCCGTAGGGATGCCTTCTGGGCTACTCCAGTGTCTGATCTCGTCCTTGGCTTTCTCGAATGGGTTGTCTGTGTCCGCCAGTCTATGGAGGAGAAATGGTGGTGGTTTACAGCGTGGATTTTGGGTTCTGTAGCCTGGATTTAAATCCTCGGTTCTATCAACCGCCAACCATGCAGGCAGGTCACTAAACCTTGCTGAGTCCTGGATCCTTTATCATATGAGGTGAATAACTCATACATCTTAGGCTTGTTGCAAGGACTAATTGTATCTAACCACCTAGCGGTGGGTCTGGCTCATAGGAAGCCCGAAAATGGTAACCCTTATTAAAATGGAACAGTAAAAGCTCCTTCCTTTGAAGCTTAAAAAAAAAAAAAAAGTTATTTGGAAGTGGAACAGTCTTTTAATGAAGGAGCCTCAAAATCCAGAAACACCAGCCAAAACAATCAAAATGGAACCCAGACGGGTATTTGTTGGAGGGCTTAGCTTACATACCCCACAGCCCGGCCCCGAGCCAAGGATGGAGGAGGATTCCCTGCACCGCCTACCGGGACTTCCTACAAACTAAAGACTCTTTCCCTGGGTCTGGCTCCTTGGTGAGCAGGACCCCAGGGGAGGGGGAGGAAAGGAAGGTAACTAGTAGTTTTGCAACTGTTTTGATTGCTTCCAATTGCGATGTAAATAAGATCTTAGTTAGAGTCTGGAGATTTTGTTTAGTCTTGTGTTCGGCATAAATGTAGTTTTATTAAAACTTGTCAGGGCGGCCTCCCGCAACGGAAGAGACAGGATTTGGCGGTGACTGAGCTGGAGGCAACTTCCGAGGGACGGCCTCTGGAAGGGGCGTGTTCTGGGTAGCACCCCAGGCCACGTAAGTAAGGGCCGCTGGCCCTCCCTTCCGAGAAGCGAGGGAGGAAAAGGTCGCCAAGGCACTGCAGCCATCCATTCGCCATCAACGTCACCTCTGTTTACTACGCACAGGGAGAGACCTTTCCAGAAACCCTCCGTGAGCCAGAGGGAGAGAGAGGGATGCACGTCAGGGAGCCGTGCCACGTTTCATTTAGAGTTTTGGTTGGGAAGCATGGTTCCAACCAAGAAGGCAAGCAATGGCTGTTTGAGCTTCTCGCTGCTCAGCCGGGTTGGTGACCCGCCGGGTCTGGGGCTGCCGTGAGCCTGAGTCAGTAAGAACCCAGGTGGGCGTCACCAGGATGGGAAATAGGGGACAGACACCCGTTAGGCTCCCTAAGTGCCAGCCCTGGTGCTGGCCCCTGGGGAGGCCTGGCTTCCTCCTCAGGAAGGCGATGGTTTGGGAGTGAGACGGCAGGTGTAAACGAGTGAGGGGCAGGAGCCCAGGAGCCGGGCCCAGCCTCTTCTGGAATCTCAGAGAAGGGACACGTGGCTCCTGACGTCCGAGGAGTGGTTCGATCCCACGTACGTGCACATGTCCTTCTTTGCGTGGTGGGCATGGCTGTGGTGCTCTGTGGTGGTGGAGCAGGGGGAGGGTGGGACCCTTGTCACCTCGTGCGCTCCCTGCCCACACAGCACAGCCCGGCGTCAGGACACCATCTCGGGGGCAGCGCTGACCAGCTGTGTGACCTTGACCTGTGCCCACGGTGAGGGCCCCGGGAGTGGTGGAGCCGTTGCACGCCGGACAGAGGGACGGGGCTGGAGGCACAGGGGAGGGGACATGCAGGAGGAGGTGACCGGTGGCAGCAGCACGACTCAGCAAAGCCACCTCTTCAGTTCTCAGCCAAGTCTGTGCCCCAAGGGGCAGCCCCTGGTGAAGGGCCAGGTGGCGTGTGTTTCCCGTGTCTTAGGGTCCCCTCCTGCCTTTCCCCCTTTGCGTTCCGTCTGGGCCGGCAGCGCTGGACCCTCACCGAGTGCTGGGGGGACCCGCTCTGGTTCAGGACATTGCCGAGGAGCTTCCTTAATTGCTGCCTTTCTTTTATTTTCGGGCGTATTTAATTAGTATGAAAAGCCCTTGGCGCTTCAGGAAATCCCACCTCCCACAGCAGCTCCTTTGTACCTTTTTGGGCTGTTCTCAGGTAAAGACACTTGTGTGTGTTACTTGGTTTTTCTTGGGGGCCCTGGGGATGCAGTTCAGGCTGGAGGGGAGTGGACAGGGCACCTGGATACTGAGGGCTCGGGGTCACGTGTCCATTTGACCAGTCGTCTGCACATCCGTCCCGACAGTGGACGGTCAGAGGTGCTAAGTGGCAGCTTCGTGCCCGTGAAGGCCTCTTGCAAGGAGATGGCACTACGTTTTTTTAAATAGACGTATAGGTGAGTTACAATGTTGTGTTAATTTCTGCTGTACTGCAAAGTGATTCACTTATACATATAGATACGTTCTTTTTCATATTCTTTTCTATGCTAGTTTATCCCAGGATATTGAATATAGTTCCCCATGCTCTGCCATAGGACCTTGTTGTTTATCCACTCTCTACGTAATCGTTTGCATCTGCTCATCCCAGACTCCCACGGGCCTTCCCTCCCACACCCCACCTCCTTGGCAACCACAAGTCTGCTCTCTATGTCTGTGAGTCTGTTTCTGTTTCATAGATAGGTTCATTTGTGCCATAGTTTAGATTCCACATATACATGATATCACATGGTATTTGTCTTTCTCTTTCTGACTTACCTCACTTAGTATGATAATCTCTAGGTCCATCGTTTTTGCTGCAAATGGCATTATTTCATTCTTTTTTATGGCTGAGTAGTATTCCATTGTATATAGGTACCACATCTTCTTTATCCATTCCTCTGTCAGTGGATAATTAAGTTGTTTCCATGTCTTGGCTGTTGTAAGGAGAAACAGCACTACTTTTCATGTGTCACCTGAAGACCACAAGTGAGGGAAATGGGCTCCAGCTCAGCATAGGTGCTAGAACAGACAGAATAGCTTTCCTGATGCAGGTGAACACCACTTTGCTTGTTAGCAACAAGCTTCTGTAAATACGAGTGACTCTCCTCTGATTGTGATGTGTTGACGGAAGTGTGGTTCTATCAGTAGGCAGAGGGATAAACTTAATGTCTATAGTCTTTATATAATTTAAACTGAAATATCAGTTTATAATGTATTACTACAGAGTATGCATTAATAATTAAAATGGAGGGAGTGATTTTCGCTGGATAGAAAAGGAGAGAGTTCCATAGAGGATATATCTGATCTAGATCTTGATTGTAAGTGGCAGTTAGAAAAAAAAGTTGTTGGCAGTGGGTAGAGAAGGAAGGAGAGTAACAGGCAGAGGGAGGAACGTGTCCCTGGCGTGACTGTGACCGTGGCTGTGTGTTTGGGGGGCACCGGGTGGGCAGCTGCGGGCGGGGAGAGGGAGCTGGGCCAGAACACGAAGGCCCTGAGCGTCCCGGGAGGTGCGGGGTCTGTCCTGCTGAGACTGGGGGGCCCATCTGGTCTCGGAGGAGGCAGGGAGGCCGGTCGGGAGGTCCCGTGGGTGGGTCAGAGGGCTCTGCAACCTGGCCTGCGGCGTCGGGGGCAGGGGAATCAGACAGAAAAAGGCCCACAGCGGGTGGAGGAGGCCGACTCTGGGGGCTGTGGGAGCACATCGCGGAGTGAAGACCGGAAAGGGGAGACAGTCCATGAGGGTGGGGCTTAGGCCCCCCGAGCAGGCGAGGTCGCGCAGACCTGCTGGCGAGGTGCCTTGTCAGTTAACGTGTGACGTGTCCCATAACAGGGAGCATCTCTGGCATCTGCTGGGACCCAGACCAGCGGTCAAGGCGACTTTCCCCATCGGTCGCGCAGAAAACCCAAGCGCGGGGTCCGGCAGTCTCCATGCACGCGGGCACTGGGTGTGTGCGGGTCACGGCTGCCCAGGTGTGGGGTCTCCGTGGCCAGCGGCATCACTGGGCTCACCCTTCCCGGGGGGGCCTGTCTGGCATCTCCAGGCTTGCCCTCCTTCCTGTCTGCTTGCCCACCGTGTCTTCCGGGGCCTGGATCACCGCAGTGGTCCCCAGCTGGCTCCCGGCGTGAGCCTCCACCACCAGCCCTGTACGCATGCCTCTGCTGGGGCCATCTTCCCAGCCCCCTTTGCCCTTTTAAAAACCTTCTTTGGCTCCTAGAAGCCCTCATCTGACAGGTGGCCCTTAGCAACCCCCATAAGCCTGTTCCCCGTCACTCTCCTGTCAGAACTGCCAGTACGGCCAAGCTAATCAGTTCCTCACTTCTCATTCACGTCACGCCCCTTCCCATCTCGGTCCCCCCCCTCTTCTGTCTCCCGAGGTGTCATTCGAGAAACCTCCTTCTGGGAAACATCCTCCTCTGAAGTCTGGCAGCCCGTACGATGCACCTCACATGTTTGGCACGTGTGCCCCTGCTTCTCTTTCCAGGGCAGGGAATTGTCTCCTATCTCCTTGCCTTCCCAGAACCTAGCAGAATTCCTAAAACTTACCCTCTTCAATGAACGTGTGTTGATAATGATGGTTCTGTCTCAACCGAGGGGGCCAACTAGGGGCCAGATGGTATTAAAAATGGTAAGGGTTAATTAAGCATAATGACAACACCTACCCCTTACTGATCGCAACAGGTCAGGCCCAGTGCCGGGCCCATTACAGTCGTTACATGATCAAGTTGAGGTCACCACCCCCAGGTCAGCATCACCCCCATCTTGCAGATGCGCGGGGTCACCCGCATGTCCATGGCGGACGTGGAGGGGACCGGCTGTCTGTCCCAACCGCCAGACCCCACCCGCAACGTGCATTCTCTGTCCGATCTCCCACCCCACCCACCAAGTGCATTCTCTGTCCGATCTCCCACCCCACCCGCAAAGTGCATCCTCTGTCCAATCTCCCGTGCTAGATCGCGTGGGCCTTTCTCGTTGTTTTGTCTTGTGAACGTGTTGGTTCTTTATCCCTGTGATTGGGGCCTTGACCCCCCGCCCCCAGTATGGGAGCAGCAGGCAGGATGGAAGGGGTGTCACGTGCCAGAGCGGGCAGAAAAATGCGGCGGCTCGGCAGGCGTCATGAAAATGGATGACTCGTGCCCCGTGCCTCAGAGGAAAGATGGAGGAATGGCGAGGGAGCAGGGAGAGAGTGTTGACGGGTGATGGGTGAGCACGCGTGTTTATCCGTGCTGACGGGCGGGGGCGTGACGGCCACTCTGCTCTAACGGTGGGGACAGTCCCGACTGAAAAGTGGGGAAGCCCCGGGAATCTTCCCCCTCGAGACAGAGGAAGCTGACGTGTCTGGCTGCAAAGCGTGGCTGCAGCATTTCTGTCGTGGTTCTGTGACCAGGTCATTTGATACTAACCCTGGCACCGGCCTTGGCTCTTTACCCTCTGGACCCTCCGGAAGTCCAAGGCCATTTGCAGCCCTGCCCTGGGATGGGTAGGAGGCTGGAGGAAGGTCACAGGGTCAAAGGGGCCCGGGCCCGTGTTTTCTTTCCCCACCAAGGTCGACCCACAGGAATATTTGGAGCTGCTTTCAAAATATCCTCAGCCCAGACCACCACTGCCCACTACCGCCCGCTCCTGATGCCAGGCTCTCTGCCCCAGCCTCCTGCAGGGAGGGTTCTAGGGACACACAACGGTGCACAATACCCCCGTCGGTCTGCGGTCCAACAGGGAAGCCTCCTCCTGCTTGCGTGGGAACTTCTCTTCCTTGGAAATGCCCACGGCTGAAATTCCACCATTTTAGCTTTGCTTTGCCTCCATTATTCCGTAATCCTCTGGGGAAAGAGAAAACTTGAACTTGCCAACACCCTTATCAGAATCACTTGGTTCATCACAGATCAAATGAATCCATGGAAGGACCGAGGGGTGGGGAAGGGCTCGGAAAGGCCTTGTCTTTATCACCGTTTTCCTGGGTCCTGCCTTGGGGGCAGTCCTCTCTTAGTTCCTGGGGGGAAAAAACCCATGATAAGAGGAAAGGTGTCGCGTGTAGAACCGGGAAGCAAACAACTCAGTAATAAACCACCCCCGGTTATGTTTGCAAGCTTCCTGGGTGTTACGCCCTCCAAACCTCGCTTTCCGCAGACGGGAGTCTGGGAAACAGAGCTGCCGTATTGACGGACGCAGCGTCCAGAGGCGGCCGAGGCTGGGCTGGGAGGGAAACAATGTCCGCGCCAGGACGATGTCGACAAATAGGAAGCCAAGGACAGAGTTGGAAAGTTGTCACAGCGGACGGCACTGCGGCTTGATTCACTAGGGCTGCTGTAGTGGTTGTGATGTTTAAGTCCTCAAGAGACGCTGGGCGCTCGCGTCTACCTCCCAAGACGAAAGGCAAAGGGAGTGACGTTGAGGGGTCACGTCCGCAGAGTTCAAGCACCAGGCACCCCATTTCCCAGTGCAGAGCCTCGGGCGCCCTGTGAAGCCTGCGGGGGGTGTTTGACACCACTCAGGTTGCGTCTCTGCGAGGATCTTGGGGCCTCTCGTCCTTCTCGGTCTGAGTATATATATAATATGTGTCTGACTGTCTCTACAAATACATAGGTGTGTGTGAATATATATATTATATGTGTATGTGAATATGTATGTATAGACATGTATGACATACATATTCATATACCTTACATTCAAATATGTCTCCAAACCCCCTGCATGTGCTTACGTGCATAATGTGCATGAACCTGGATCTGTTTTGAACAGGTGGCTATGTATAGATGTGCTGCCACACTCCAACCCTTGACAAAAAAAAAGAAAAATTAAAGACCACACACACATTAAGACAGGGAGGGGGAAGGAGCAGGGAGACAAGGAAGGACATGGCCCTGGAGGTGTCTTTCTCTTTCAGGCTGCCCTTGCTGGCTTGTCTGATGGGGATGTGCTCCCTGGGTTCACAGCCAAGGGCTTCAGGCACTCGTGGACGTCGTGCCCCTGGCCCGGGACCCCTCCCCCACTCCAGGCCTCGGGTTCCCCCTGCCCCTGGCCTGATGGCTGTGAGGACAGGGCCCCCAGTTTCCTCGACGAGGAAGCAGGCCTTCTCGTGCTGGAACGTGCGCTGCGGGCATCCCTCGGGCTGTCCTGAGTCCCCCGGCATTTGGAAGCGACGCATGGGTTCCGGGAGCCTTGCAGGTGACCGTCCTGGGCCCACGCCGGCTGCGGCCACGGGGTGGGTCCTGTCCTGGTCCCGTCCCCTCCTGGCTCCCGGGTCCCCCCCAGCTGACCTCTGCCCCGGGGACGCCAGCCACGTGGGCAGCAGGCCCACGATGGACCTCCCCGTGGCCCTAGTGGTGACCGTGTCCCCGAGTTCCAGTGCGTGTGGACACGTCCTGTTTTATTCCCCTTCCTAGTTCAGTGCAGGCAAGGCGGGGTGGTGAGACTGTACAGCGTCCCCGCTCACTCTGTTTGTGTGAGAGGAGCTTCCTGAGGCCGCGGTTGAACGCCAGGGTCTTTCATCCTAAAAGAGCCAAGTGCCTGGGCTACACCTTCGAGTCTCCTTGAAGATACTGACGTGGCTGCCCTGGAACCCGCCGCCTCCTCAGCTCCCCCCGCCCTCCCCAGCATCAGTAGTTTTTTAAGTTCTCGTGGTTATTCTCACATGCAGGCAGGATTGAGGCCCACGGGCTAACAGGGGAGGGGATGGGGGAAAGGTAGGCATGTCGGCCAGCTGTTCCCCTTCTCCTGCTTGCCGGGTGGCTGTTTGGTGGGTGTTTACCAGGGCCTCCTGTCTGCCGCCTAGCCTGGGTGGACTCAGGGCCTGTGGACAGAGGGGCACGGCTTGGGTGCTTCTCCATCCTGAAGGACCTTTGCAATCACCCAGTCATCCTCGAGGAAATATGGATTCCTGAGCCTCACTCGGATTTGCTGAAACAGAATATCTGAGGGGAGGAACGAGGAGTTGTTTCATCGTCATCATCACCATCATTATTATTATTTGATTTTGATAACCAGCCGGACTCAGAAACCACTGGGAGACAGAGACTCAATCCCCATTTTCCAGGAAAGAAGATCTTACATCTTTCCTTTTGATCATCTGGTGGCTCTGGGTCCCCTTGATGGACCACTTATGGGCTGTGGGACCTGGTCAAACAGTCAGTCTTCCTCAGCTTCATTTCATCATCTGTCAAATGGGAACCACAGTGAGTGGTACCCACTTTATGTAAGTGTTGGGAAGATTAAACAACTTAATTCATGTAAAGTGTTTGGCAATCATAGAGGCTCAATAAGTAATAACCATCATCTTTGGTGTTATCGTTTTGTAACTCAAATAGAAGCTACAGCCTAAAAGAGAAACTCATAACGTTTAAGGAGTATGAAGTCAAAAATTCTGACCCTGTAGTCGGCGGCAACTACAGGGGTCAGAGGGGGTAGATTAGCTTTGAACTTGTGTCTGAACCAAGAACTTGCTTCTCTGGGGAGGGTTGGAGTGAGACCATACGTGTCACACTCAAAACGTGTTCGTAAAGAATGAAATCATCTGTGGAAAAACGGTGCGGTCCTGATGACTGTTCCAAAGTGAACTGATTTCATTTATTGAGTACCTACTGCAGCCTTGGTGGCGTCATGCAGAAAAGGACAGTGTTCCCTTCTTTGGGGCATTTGCAGTCCGGTCTGGAGAGCGATTCGCACCTTAGAAGAGCAGCAGCAGAGGGGAGGATGTGTAATTAAGAGCTGAACTGTGTCCCTGGATTCTCCATGGCCACACGGTTCTGGGCTGGGATGCAGCCAGCCCTGGAGGTGGTGAGAGAGGTGGGGAGGGCCCGAGTCAGGGAGCTGGGGGCAAGTCCAAAAGCAAGAAAAGTCCAAGGAGAGGCTGTGGGGAAGCAGCCCGGGACAAGCGTGACCAGCCAACGTGGGATGAGGGGCCGCTGGCCTGCCCGGGGTCCCTTCCACTCGGGGTTGTTTTGCTCTGCGGCCTCGGACAGCTCCCCGTGGTCTGCGGGCGTCCTGCTGGGTCTGCCTGGAGAGGTGGGCACAGCCGGAGGAAGCGCTCAGGCCCAGGGCTGGGCTGACTCAGGGCAGAAGAGCGGGTAGCCCGCTCCTCTGTGCCACCATCTAGGGGACGTCGGTAGGACCCTCCATCCCAGAAGGCCATCTCCACATCCTGCTTTCCTGCCTGTGGGTCTTTAAAGCTTTCCAATCTTATAAAAATGTTTTTAATGGTGAGATTTTATACCTTACGTTAGAAATGCTGCGGCCTTGATTCCTGGAAAATCACAAGGATTAGCATTGTCAAGGCTCAGAGACGTCTTTCAGTGAAGGACCTCTCGATCCTAGAACCCTTCTTCCCACAAGCACCTGTGACCTTCTGAGACGCCAGTGTCCCTGGCTAATCTCCTATGGAAAAACCGGATAAGAAGGTCCTGCGAGGCAGAGCCTGAAGGAGCCTTAGAGATACCGTCTGCCCTTTCCTTTCCCACGTGAGACACACGGAGGCCCTGGGTGCTGAGGAGGATTCCCCAGCCTGGCGGTGGCAGAGGTGGGAGCCCCAGGCCCTGCTCCTGGCTTAACGTTCCTCGGGTGTTAAAACCGGCCAGAAATAAGGACGTGAGGGGACTAAAAGGAGCTATCCCTGTGGTCGGAGGCTATTTCGAAGACATTTTAGATTTGTTTCTGGGTCAGTAATTGCACAGAAAGGGTATGATCCAACTGATTTATTAGGGAAAGAATTGTAAACGTTGGTTCGCTTACAAGAAGAGGCGGTTGGGTTTCTGAAAAGGATTCAGCTTTTGAGCCTGGATGATTTACGAACTGAAATCCGGCCACCTCTGCTCCTTGGTGAGCCCCACGAATCCCTACCTGAGGCCCCCTCGTGGCTGTTTAACCCACTCACCGTCCTCGGCCCTCGGCCGGGGGCCTCTCCCACCGCTGGGACGTTAGGAGGGAGCGGCCTGGCCTGCCTCTTGGTGGGAGCGGAGGGAGAGGTGAGGGGCGTGGGGGGGGGGCGTGGCTCCCTCCCCTCGCTGGGCCAGGCTGCCCGGTGCTGGGTGCAGAGGCCGCACTCCCGTTCCGGAGGAGTCGGGGGAGGGGCTGCAGCATCCTCTGTGCCCCCCCCGCCCCCCGCCGACTGAAGGTGAGCCGGAAGCTGCCCATTCCTGGGGGTGCTCCCCTCGTGTCTGCCCTCCTGGGAGCCTGAGGACCTTCTGCTCTGCTGGGCGGGCGCTGTGCTCCCGTGTCTGTGGCCAGGTGTGGGTGCAGGCGAGGCGTGGCCCTCACCCCCCCTCCCACATGTGCCCCTTCTTCAGGAAGGTTCAACACTTCGATCGCCTGTTCGTGCGCGCAGGCCTATTTTTAGTGCCTTGAGCATGTTGACTCTTACATAAGACTCATTCCGTGTCTATAAACTCTTCAGGAACTATTCCCTCATGAGAAGAACGGTGTCTGGTCTGCATTGCTCCCCTGCCCTCGAGTGCTAATTTGGGACGGGGAGCCGCCTGGCTCTGGGCCAGCTCACTGCCTTCAGTCTGTGCACGGCTGGACCCGCTGCCCCTCCTCGGGCGCCTGGTGGGTGCAGAACACGTGACACAGAGGAGAAGGCGGGCTGGCCCCTCACGCCGGTGCTGTGGGGACATGGCCGGGACCCTCTTTCTTCTTCTCACCACCCTGCCCTGCGCCTCCTCTTAGCCAGGACGGGGCGGGGGGGGGGGCTTCAGGCGTGACCGTGGCCTCCGTGGCCTCTGTGGCCGTGGCTCCTCTCCTGCCGGCATCCGACAGACTGAAGAATGAGTTTGCTGGGGCTGAGCCGGTGGCTTAAACAACAGAAATGTGTTCCCTCCGCTCTGGAGGCCAGAGTCTGAATCAGGGGCCGGCGGGGCTGGTCCTCCTGAGGCCTCTCTCCTTGGTGTGTAGACGGCCGTCTCCCCGCTGTGTCCCCACAGTCTTCCCTGTGTCCAGACTTCTTCTTATCAGGACACCAGTCAGACTGGATGAGTTTCCCCCAAATGACCTCATTTTAGCTTCATTACTCTGTGAAAACCGCGTCTGTTTCCCTGACTCCGAGGCACTGGGGCTTTGGGCTTCGTCGTGTGAGTTTGGGGGGCGTGCTCATCTGTGGCAGAATCCGTCGGTGGGTTTGTCTAAACGGGCCTGACCGCCTGCGGCTGTGCAGAGGGCAAGCCCGTGTCCAGGTCCTGTCGCGGCCTGTGCCCGTGAGTGGGACACTGGGACCGCGGAGGCCATCCTCGCAGTGGCCCTGCCGCCTCCCTGGAGGGGTTGTCCTCCATAGAAGAGCCGTGACGCGGGCCTGGGTGGGTGGCTCAGCCCCCCTCGCTGCCGGATGTGGGTGGGGAGTGGGTAGCGTTTGTCGCTTGTGCTGTCACAGCTCTGAGGGTTCAGACGAGGACAGACGGGAGTCTGCCAGGGTTCCGAGCTCCGGAGGTGAAGAGCGTTACCGGGCAGTCCAGACCCTGTGTACGCATGCACACGTGTGCACGTGTGTGCATGTGTGTGTGTGTACATGTGTGCCTGCGTGTGCACGTGTGTGCATGTGTGTACGTGTGTGCCTGCGGGTGTGTGCGCGCACGTGTGCATGTGTGTGTCTGTGTGTGTCCGTGTGACGGGGCAGAAGGGCGTTTAAGGAGGCACGAGGCCCTGGAAGGAACCTGGAGCGTCACCCAGCCCAGGAGACCCTTGGGGATTGCGGATCCCTGCCGCTGAGTCAGGCCTCCCTGAACAGTGATGCTGCGGGAAGCCCCCCAGGCCTGGTTTCTCTGAACACGTGACATCACCCACCGTGACACACCTGTCCCCAAGCGGTCGCCACCACACCCCGAGAGCAGGCCCAGAGCAGGTCCGCGAAGCTGGCGCAGTGAGCTTCCAGAGGAGCAGACTCTGCGCCCGCCTCACCCCGGCCCAGGAAAGGCACAGAGGTGCCCCTGTGGCCCAGCGTGTCCAGCCCCGGGCCAGCGTTGTGTGCAGGCCCGGGCTCAGGTCCTGCCAGGACCGCGGCTGCTCTTAGGTTCTGAAGGTGCGCTTCGCATCCAAACACTGAACTCAGGTGGGGTTTACTCAGCATCAAAGAAGGGGTCTGAGGGAAAGGGGCGCAGGCAGGGTGGACCACATGGGTGGATGAGAAAGTGCCCGAGTCGGCAGGCACCTCCCAGCAGCCAGGGACCCATGGCCCACCTGCTCGGGCCACTGCTCATCCCAAGATTCTGCCGCAGAGTACGTGGACTTGGGGAACTGGAGTCCCCTCACCAATAGTTCCTTCGGGTGCTAGGACTTTAGTATCATCAAGTCAGGTCCTGTGGCCTTTTGTGCTGCACAATATACAGTTCAAGGGAAAGATCCCTAAGATTCACTCCTCCTCTGCCCCTTCGCCCCCTAATCCTCAGAATGTCAGTCTTTTCCCAAAACCCACACTGAAGCTCTTCTGAAACCACCTCTGTGTATCACAAACTGTCTTCCAGAGAATATTGGATAAACTTTACTTGTAAAAAGATCTGTCAGTCAAAACCAAGTTTGAGTCCCTCTGCCTTAGAAACGCTGAACGAGCCAATTTGCCCCTGGAATTCTCATGGGGTCTTAACCCGCGTCGGAGGGAGAGCTGAGGCCCCGTCACCTCATGCGCAACGAGGTCCTTCCGAGGCCTGTTTGTCGGAGATCAGCTCCGGCAACGGCAGCGATGGGGAAGGAGATGACGCCGTGTGCCATCGGAGAGCTAGGCTGTCGGGGCCTCCACGACCCCGTGCCTGGACTTGGGGGAGCCGGGCCCACATGTGGCACCCGTAGGGTACCATGTGAGACCCTGAGACACCCCCCCACCGCCAGCTCCTCATGTCCATTCTTGGTCGTGCTGGCGGCCGCCCGCCCAGCTACCCCTGGGGTCTGGCCTGGACACTCGGTCAGCCGGCCCAGAGGATTCCGAGCTGTGTTCCTTGGCATCCTGGGGTCCTGATGAAGAACCCCTGCGCTGCCGCAGGTGGTGCTTGGTGTGGTGCTTTAACCTGTTTCCTGTATCTGGGTACCGTGTAAGTGTCTTTGGCAAAAACAGTTTCACTCCCAAAACAAAATCTAAAAGTCACCGACTTAGTTTGACTCCCTTTGTTTATTATTGAGACAAATTACGGCTCCAGGATGCTCAGGGACCAGTGCAGGATCACACAGCTCCTTGGAGGCCCAGAGCCAGGAGGACAGCCGGCTCCCCGCTTCCCAGGTTCATGGCTGCACCGCTGTGCCTCTCGGCGGATGTCACTGGCGCGGAAGTGCAGGGCCTGGAGCTCTGGTTCTCAATTTTCCTAGGCAGCACAGCCATCCAGGGCACGTTCTAAAACAAACAGAGCCGTCCATCCTGAAGCACGAGGACCATGCAGGACGGACCCGGGGACGCTGCCCGGAAAGATGCTTCTTCGCTTTGTGATGCCCTGGATGGTGGTTCCTTCTGCGCCGCTGACCCTGGAGCACCTAGAGGCCTTCCTGCACAGTCTCTTGACAGGCAGGGGGTCACATCCCTCTGGCTCAAGCCCACATCTGTAGCTAACTGGCTGCCCCTGCACTCCAAAGACCAACACAGATGCTTGCAGTTGCAGATTCTGAAAAGCAAGGGCAGGAACAGAAGCCCCAGGAGCCCAGACGGGATGCTGGGGTGAGGGGCTTTGTTTCGAAGGGAAGGTCCCTAGCTCTGTCTCCAGGGGCGATGGTCCGGAAGGTCCAGGGCGGAGGCCAGGAATCTGCATTTTTAACCAGCGCACTGCCGCCCACCCCACCCCATGTGGTTTCGATGAGGCTCATCCTTGGATGCCGCTTGGTGAAATGCTGACGCACATCGTAATGAACCAAAACTGCTTAATTACAGGAACCCTTCCAACACCCACACGCTGGGCTGTGAGGCGAGGAGCTTGGGTCCGTGGCTGTCCGAGTGGGTTAGAGGGAGAAGCCAGTGTGCAGTTTTGAAAGTGGGCAGCACGTAACCCAGCAGTGTCACCCTGACGGTCGTTCTCAAAAGCACCTGTGAGGCACGCTGTGCAGGAAGCACTGCAGGCACCACGCCCAGCCGTCCACACGGATGTGGCCCCCGCCTTCCGGAGACTTACAATCCGGGAGGAGGGCCATGAAGCGGGATTGGCAGTGGATGCGGCGCCCGGGAGGTGGCTGGGTCTCCAGTTTCTGGGCGCACCCAACGCTGTAGGCAGCAGCCGGGGGGGCGGGGTCCACGAGATCTGCATGCGCATCTCGCTGCTTGGTCCCTGGAGCCACTCAGCTCACTGCTCGGGCCACTCGGGCGACCGTGTCCGGAGTACGAAGGGACTCTCGGCTCCCCTGACCCTTCAGCACCTCGACGGGAGGACCCGTGATGCCACCTCCGCCTCACACGCAGGAAACGGAGCTCGGAGCGGCCGGGTCCAAGTCCAGGTCTGCTGGACCGCAGGACCCACCGCCATTCCCTTCTGTCCCCACAGCCGGGGAGACGGGGCCGCACCCTGTCCCCTGCGCCCGGGGTTAGAGAGACGGAAACAAGAATTCCTGAAGCGTGTCTCCGACAAACCCGACCTGGTTTTGGATGAGAAGAAGGCAAAGACGTTGACAAAGAATAGGACTGACGTGAAGCTCTGATTTGTTTAGAGAAATACTGAAAACCCCGTGACAGTGTTGACTCATTTGGAAATTTGACTTCCAAAGGAGCAAATGCAAAGTATCTTTCATAACCCAGCCCTCCTGCCTTCGATCTGAAGAGGGAAACACTGAGAGGACAGTTAGCCCTGCCTGCGGCAGGGTGCGAGGGGTGTCTGCTGGGCCTGTGCTCACAGGACTTTCCTCCCTGGGTCCCGCTCTCCACGCGTAGGGCCCCCAGCGCGTCTGCGGAGATCGTGCAACCAGCTCGTGACGCTCTCAAGTCCAACGTCAGAAAAGCAACTGTTGCCTCCATCACCCTTCCTACTGCAGATGGAGTTTCCTGTGAGTCCAGGAAGGGGCACCTGGCGGAGGAGATAAGTAGCAGGAGAAGGAGGGCACCCCCAGCTTTGGCACACCCAGGGCTGGCGTCTGTAATGGCATGAAATAATTTCTAGAAATCTGGTCCTGGTCGTTGGTGTCACATCTTTCCCCAGGCTCTTGTTGAGGCTTCCTTCTGGCTGATGACAGCAAACGTTGTGGCACCCCCCCCATCCCCCCACCACCGCTCAGGACCCGCAAGCATCGCTCTTGCTTGGAGCTCGCCTGGTTCTTTCCTCACATCAGCAGCTTGGGGGAAAGCCAGTGTCACCTCATCTCTCTCCCAAAGCACGGCTAACTTTCCCAAAGAGCAAACTCTGTCTCTTTTAGCAAATGACTTCCAGATGCAGGAAGCAGCGGCCAGTGGAATTTTATTGCCCCCAAACTGTGGTTCTGGGCCACATACTTCTGACTTGAAGGTAATTTGGAATGTAAACATTGCAAGGCGTGTACTGGAATTAATTACAGCTCCCCTGTATTCTCTAAGGCCTGCAAGCCTGCAATTAACTGTTTACGTGGACACAGAGCCAGCAGAGCGACTGGGGTGTACGTGGACCCGTGACGATGACTTTCTGCCTTTACCTTCGGAAAGCAGTGAAACTGGACCCAGGCTGACCCGTTTCCCCAGGGGTGGCCATCAGTCCCGACGTAAGAAGGGCCCTTTTAAGCCATCACCTCTGCCCCAGCAGACAGAAGGTGGCAGAACTGGGTACCGCACGTCCACAGGTGTGAACCTCTTCTTGCTGTGTCAGCCGTCAGGAGCTCGTTTAACTCAGAGAACAAGTATGCACGTGGGGGGCCAGCCACATCCATCACATCCATGGGGGCCTGCAGAGAAAACCACGGCATCTCGTCCGAGGCTGATAAAACCAGAAACTGCTTTGGGGAATAATTTTTTAAGTTCATGAAGACACTGAAAAGTAGGGTGAAAGTCCTGGAGACAAAGCGTGGTGACGTAACGATGTGAATGTACTTAGTCCTGCGGAGCTGTCCACTCAGAAATGGTTAGATGGTCAGTGTTATGTTTGTGAGCATTTTACCCCCAAATGCAAAAGCGGGATGATCAGGTAGAGGCTCTTTGGGGTTGTGCAAACTCCAAGCCGCCTGCACTGTCGTGCCTCCCGGGCCCATGGGAGCTGCAGGTGCTCTGTGTCATCATCCACCATCCGAGGAGGGCCTGGCAGGGGTGTGAGAGGGCAGGAAATCTATTTATCGAGCAAAGAGGACATTTTGGGCATTATTTCGGCATGTGGACACAGTCGACTGAGGGAATGAATGAATGAATGGTTTGCTGTAAAACGAGTGAAAGGGCTCTCGCGGCGTCCCCAGGACAGAGATCTTCTGAGATCTTACTTAGATTGAGAAGTTAGACATTTGTGGTGTTTTGCCCAAAGTCTCAGTGTCCCCTGACCCTGGGGGCCTGTTGTCATCAACAGAAAGATGGGTGTTATAGCTCTTTGCACGTAGGACTCTCCTGGCCTCTGGGAGCCAGTTCTGACCACAGGCTGCAGGCAGAGGAAGGGCCTCTGTGGACAGAGTGCGGGTGATGGGGGCCCTGCGCCCCGACCCGGGAGGTCACCAGCTCCTCTAAGAGAACCGGGTCTGGGCCTGCTCCCCTTTCACTAATCTGGGGGGTGGTGCAGACCCCCAAAGCCAGCCAGAGCAGTCAGGGGTACGGGCTCCAGGGTCAAAGCCCGGCTTTGTGGCCTCTGGGCTGTGAGACCTCGAGGAAGTGCCTGGGTTCCTCAGTTTCCTCCTCTGTAAAATGGGGGTGATCCCAGCTCCCTCGTTGGCTTGTTCTGGGGATTAAATCAGTCAGGGTGCGTAAAGTGCAGGGTGCATGGTAAACAGTCAAGCATGTCTCCTGTTCTTGTCGCAGGAGATATTTTGAGGCACCTGCTCCAGGATGTGCCTGTGGGCATCTGGTTCCCGTGCAGGCTGAGATGGTGCTCTGATAGGGCCGGTCATTCCTGCCTTAGCTGGACAGGGAGCTCCGGACGCAGCGCTGGGCACAGGCTCGGGCTCGGCTGGCGAGGCGGCTGCATGCTCAGGTCCTTGGAGACAGAGCCCTTTGGCCAAAGGCCCAGCCCAGCCCTGCCGGTGCCCGGAGCACCGTGCACGCCCTGGTTCACCAGCCTCTGCGAGGTCGGGGTGGGCTGGCTCCCCACACAGGTGCAGCGCGTGCTGGGCCAGAGGGCTGGTGTGCCCGTGGGGAGAAACGCGCACACGCGTGAGAAGACGACCCGTGATGGGGGAGAAAGTGGCCACCGCCAGTGAGTATCCGTGCATCTGGTGGATTCAATGAGATGATTCAGCGCCTGAACAGGAGAGGAAATCACTGCCTCACACCTACCAGGACACTGCTGTCAAAACCTGAACCAAAGCAAGACAAACAGAAAATAACAAGTGCTGACGAGGAAGCAGAGAAATTGGAACCCTCGTGCACTGTTGGTGGGAATGTAAAGTGCTGCAGCCGCTGTGGAAAACAGCATGGGGGTTCCCGGAAATTTTAAAATAGAACCACCATATGATCCAGCAATTCTGCTTCTGGGTATTTATCCAAAAGAAGTGAGAGCAGGGTCTCAAAAACATATTTGTACCCCCATGTTCATAGCAGCATTCATTATTCAAGGTAGGGAAAAGGCAGAAGCAACCCAAGTATCCATCGATGGAAAAATGGATAAGCAAGGCATGGTCTGTATGTACCTAAAAGGGAAGGAAGTCCTGACACAGGCTACGACATGGATGAACCTCGAGGACATGATGCTCAATGAAATAAGCCAGACATAAAAGGACAAGTACTGTTTGATTCCACTTCCATGAGGTCCCTAGAGACAGAAAGGGCGGTGGGGGCCCGGGACTGGGGGAGGGGAGGGGGGAAGTGAGTGTTTAATGGGGACAGGGTTTCTCTTTGCACGATGAAGAGTTCTGGAGATTGTGTGCGCAGCGGTGTGAACGTTCTTAACGCTACTGAGCTGCGCGCTTAAAAACGGTTAAGATGGTAAATTTTATATTTACGTGTATTTTACCACAATTAAAATTTTTTTTTTAATTTTTTTAAAACTTAAAATAAACAATACATAAATGTTTGCTGCATTTGAATCCAGCTGGACCGAAGAAACGTGTTGGAGGGCAGCCGGGAGGGTCTTGATTTGGGGACACAGAATGGGCAGAGGCCGTTTCCGAGGGGGTGGGAGCCGCTCCCAGGGCCCTTGGCTGTCTCGGTCTAGACGGAGAGATTGCAGGAGAGACGCAATCGCCTCTGTTTCATAGTCGAACTGAAAGCAGCCCGGGAGAGGTGGTGACGCAGAGACCTGAACCCAGTGGAAGGACGAGATAACTGACGTCCCGTTTTAATTGGCGGAGAAGCAGGGGGACGGCGGCCTGAGGAAGGGGGCGTCTACACGAGCTGCCAGGCCGGAAGTGGGCAGCCATGGTCCCCGACCCACGAGAAGGCTCCTTGGGGCTGGGGAGGTGCCGGAGGCTGGAGCGGCCTGCCTCTCACTGGCCCGCGGTCAGGAAAGCGCCCGGTTGTCGGAGCCTAATTGACCTTCCCGGAATCAGACCCACGAGGTGTTTAAAGAATGATCTGTAGGCCCCTGGGTTGCGTCTTTCTGCTCTCGGAGCCGGCATGGCACCATCGGGAAAGGTCCTGTTAGAGCGGCGAGGTGTAAGTACAGCCCTGACAGGTGAGGGGGCGTCCTACCCCCCAGAGGCGCAGACAGTGGTTCCCACGCGGTGACAGCGGGGATGCTTCTATACCCAAGTCAGCGGCCCCCGCCCCTCAGGCTTCGCTCCCAACGGGGGAGACCTCCTTCCTGGACGAGGAGCAGGGGCTGGCGGATCCCAGGACCCAGGCATCCTCCCAGCAACCAGCCCGCCTTCTTCCCGTGCTTCCTCTGTGTAGACACTGTGCTGGCCGCACGGTCGGTAAGGACACGGCGCCTGCCATCAAGGGGCCCGCTGTCTCGAGGGGTCCTTGCCGAGGGTCCCAGAGGGCAGAGGAGCCAGGGTGGCCGCTGGACACAGTGCGCACGCAGGGCTTGGATGAGCTTCCAGGTCCCCTGTGGCAGGTGGGCACTCACAGGGCAGCACCGGGAGCAGCCCAGCGGGGAGTGAGCGGCCAGAGGGAGGCGGGAAGGGACGGACGGGGGAGAGAGAGGAAGGCACGAGGGGGGAGGCCGGCCCACTCCTACTCTCTGAACGAGGACGGAGAAAGAGTCCAGCTCCTTTTCTGACAACAGTGCTGTCTTCTGAGGACAAGCCATCCATCTCCAGAGGGATCACGCAGGAGAGGGTCCCCGCCCCCCAGCTGTCCAGGGGCAGACAGGCCGTCCTTGGGGGGCCCAGGCTCCTGACACCCCCAGCTTCCCGCCCTCTCTTGCGACTGGGAACAGGGCCTGGCAGTGCCGGTGGGCTGGACCCCGGGGTCTCCCTCGGGCATGGGCGTGGCTGCATCCTCCTCCCCTCCTACCGGGTCGGACACTCTCTGGTCACCGCGTTCACTCTTTGCTTTGTTCCTGCTGTGGATTTGGGCCATCTGACGCGTCTACGATGTGGGGCTGGCGGGAAGGTGGGGCTTGTGCAGGGAGGAAGGCGGGGAGCGCCGGCGGCAGGCCCAGGCCCTGGAGACGTGGCCAGGCGCCCCCTACAGCGGAGGGCCCGGCTGGACACGTCAGTTCCTTATGCTTGAGTCATTCTGACATTTCAGAGAAAACGCAGGCTGCTTCCCAGAGCTGAGGAAGCCCCACAGCTGTTCCGGCCCTGGCGCCAGACGCGCCGTCTAAAGCGCGGTCCCTCGGGTTTTGCTGCAGGATGGTCTCAACTCTGCCATCACTCGTTTCCTCTCCTTCTCAGACCGCCAGTGCCCTCCACCCCTGCCCTCTGGGGTTTCTGCCGCCAACTGGTCAGGACTTAGGCCACTGGGCGTGTCCCCTGCCGGAGGTACAAGCCACACCGCTGCTGACCTCCAAGCTGAGCAGAAAACTCGGATCTGCAGTGGTCAGCCAGCGGCTACACTCCAGGCCCGGACTCCGGTCCTATGGGGCCCAGCCCGCTCCTCCCTGCTCCCAGCCTTCACCCTCTGCCCTCCACCGCTGTCTGTTTGCCTTGCTTTCATTCGTTTCCCAAGCATTTGTGGAATATATATTTTTAGTAAAAAAGAAAAAAGAAAGCAACCCAAATACCAACATGACCTGTTCCGCCAGGCGCTGCGTCCGCTCTCTGGGTCTGAGGAAATGTACACAGAGCGTTAAATAGCAATCATTGCAATTAGCAGATGTGATCCGTCGCCCTTGGGCCCCCCTCCGGTTGCCGTCCTGGGTGTCGAGGATGCTGTAAGGGGCGCAGAGGAGGGAGGAGGGGGCTCACTCCCTGGATCCCTCCCCCTGGGTTGCCGCGTCCCCCCCTCTAAGGCTGCCTTTGTCCGTGACCCACCCTCAGGACACAGCTTCCTCGAGGGCAGCAGGGCATTAAGTCAGCCCGTCTCTGAGATTTGCAGCCTCCCTCAGGCATTCGGGCCAAAGCATCCAGGGGCAGGAGCAGAAGACGGACGCTGTGCTCGGAAACCTCAGCCCGTCTGCACACCCACGCCCTCCGCATCCGCCCAGCACACACTAGCCAGCTCCCCAAAGCCCTTGGGCCAGAGGAGGGGCGTCAAGGTCGTGCCCGTGCATCACAGCTGCCCGAAGCTATGGGGGCCCAGGCTGCGTGTGGCCATAATCGCATATGTGCAGCCACGACATTTCTGGAAATCCAAGGTGTGTGAGACACGGCCTCGCCCTCCTGCTGACCACTCCGCTCAGGCCGTGTTGTCGCTGCTGCCTGGACGCCGGCCACTGGCTCTTCCAGCCTCCCACGTTTGGGGCGCCTCTTTCTGGCTTCCAGGGGTGTGTGGGGGGAGGAGCAGGTGCCTCCTTGTACCCTGGGTTCAACAGGGCGGTTCTGCCTTCTGCCCCTGGTGTAAGCTGTGGAGCCTTGTTTCCAGCAGCTCCCATTGCCCTGGGTCAGGATCTCAGCCAGGCCCTCGTCTGTAAGGGGGGACTGTCCCCACCTCATCGGACAGACGGGATGATTCAGTGCAATCCCACTTGGCTTTGTGTTGAGATTCATTAGTTACCTCATTAATTCTGGTGAGGACTGTGGGTGTCAGGTACGGACTGCTCTAGGTGCCGGGGATAAAGCAGTAAAACAGAGCTTGCATTTAATGGTATTGGGGGGGGGCGTGGAGGGGACAGACAGTGAACAAGTAAACAAGGGGATTTCAGACAGTGACGTGTACTGAGAAGAAAGTGAATAATATGGGCGGGGGCTGAGGCGGGGGGTCCCTGAGAAGCTGAAACTCAAAAGAGGATAAAAGAGCCACATGTCATGTGAGGAACGGCTTTCTAGGCAGCGGGATCCCCTAATGCAGAGCAGACTGTGTCGGGACAGGACCTGGTTCCTGCCTCCAGGGAACAGCGTGGATCCGGCTTGGGGAGAACTCTGAGGCCACCTGGGTGTGAGGCCAGAGTCCCCCCTGCAGTGACCAACTGCATCCCGGCAGGGCCCCCAGCCTGGCTGCAGGATCACGTGTTGTTCAGTGGCCAAAACTCATTTATCGACAGGGCTTGACTGAGAGACCCATTTAACCTGTGTTCTTGGGCACTGAGGCCCCTCACACATGTGTGCGTGTTTACCAGCCGTTCGCCGCACGGAGCTGCCCACTCTGGGGTGAGCGGGACGCAGCGCTGACAAGGGGGAGCCCGGGTGGGCCCTGGGAGGTTCAGGAGCCCCCTGGATTAGAGCGTCTTCTGTTTTCATCAGAGCAGTGCTGTTTCTCCTGGTAAATACCCCCGGTGACTCTCAGCATCTCTCTTGGCTGCGAGGGCCCAGCCCACATTTCCTCACTTCTCAAGGCCCCGTTACATCAGTCAGCTCACTGGATTTACTGCCCGGAACACAGCTTGATGTGATTCTTCATTGCTCTCCCCTCGTTTCCTGTTGCTCAGTGTGGCTTATGGCTGGAAGGTCCCCAAGAGATGACTGAGTCTGACTGTCCTTAAGCAGGCGTGTGTACCAACAACCCTTCAAGAAGCTTTCTGAAAATACACAGGGTCAAACTCCAGGAGGCTCGTGATTTGGTGAACATTCCCTCCATAGGGCTGTGCAGATACATTAGTTACCCTCTAGTGTCCATTCTTACTCTTCTTCCATCCTTCTCTGTCCCTTCCTCCATCCTCTGCTAGGAATGTGGATGTGATGGCTGGAGCTCCGGCTGCCATCTTGGACCCTGAGTAGGAGGCACACAGTCCCTGTTAGGTGCCAGTGTTCTGTCGACTACATCCAGTCTCCACCTGTTTTCTCCACTGGAATCATGTCCTTTTTCTGTGCAGGATTGCAGAATGGTCTTGATTAGTGGAATAATAGCATCAACATTTTCTATACTGTTTAATTATTATAATTTTTCAAACCCACAGAACTCTGTAGGATATTAGCCAGAAGTAGGTGCTGTCTTGATATTATATTGGCCATTTGCCACACTCAAGCCAAGTAGGGCGTCTTGCTCATGAGGCGGGGTCCATCCATCTGCAGTCACAGGAAGCCTGTTGGCCACCAGACACCCCTTGGGGCAGTGAGTCACTGAGGACCCACCTCGTGAACAGACACAGCGCCTTCAGGCCAGGCATCAAGTAAGTGGTCCCATTCTTCATGTGCCATGGGATCTCCTCTGACCTGTCACCTTAGACTCTTCAAATCTCAAAAAAAAATCTTGTTTTTAGCATTTTGACAAAAGGAAACCATTTTTGTTCACCAGCCAGGGATGCTGTGAAGACAGGACGTGTGAGAAGTCTTAAGCCTGGGAAAGATGTGGTCCACGTGTGCTTATGAAGTTTACTTTGGAGAATAGAACTGGGGAGGGGAACCCAAGGCAGAGAAGGACCAAGCAGGCGGCCGTGACGTGACCGCCATGGTCTTTGCGGTGAATAAAAAATCCCCCTCCAAATCCTACAGCAAAGTGCAGAAGGGCATTCCACTTCTTAGTTTAAGGCCACGGCAGCTGGTTTTGCTCTGTACAGATTAGACGTCTGTTGCCAGCAGTTGAGCCCCAGATGGAAGTACAGTAGTTGGTTTGCATTTAGGGGCCAAGCTGTTTGAAAAAATGAGTATCTTTAAATACTGGCAACCCACCCAGTGGGATGAGATGCTGCCTCTTGGAAAGGCTCACCAGAGCAAAGAAGGATGATGGGGGCCAGCTGCTTGGTGTCTCCTCACTTACAGGGGATGCACGTGTGCTGAGTGCAGGGGTGGGGGCATCTCGGGTGCTGTTTGAATTGCCTCTCCTCCCTCCCTCCCTCCACCCCTCTCGCTCTCTTGTAGTAGAACTTGTGTAAGTTAAAAGCACAGGTGATGAGGCACTACCTGAGTAGGAGATGCAAAGAGGACATGCCTTCCTGGTGGGAGATGTGCCAGGGAGGGAGGACCAGGATGTGTGACCTTGGCAAAGTCACCACACATTTCTGAGCCTCAGTCTCCCACTGGAGAAATGAAGGCGGTAACACGAAAAACAACAAAACAATTATAAGAATAACAATGACTAACACTTCCTGAGCTCTTCTGTGTGCTAAGTACTGTTTCAAGCGTTTTGACTCATTTAGTCGCACAATATCCTTTGTGGTAGGTACAGTTATCTCCACTTCACAGGTGGGGAAGCTGGGGACCTGCGTTTGAATCCAGCAGCCTGGCTTCCGTGCAGGCGCCAAATGCTTAGCCACTGTGCTCCTTCCCCAAAGATCTAAATTGTGTGAGTTTAGGAGAGAAAAACAGTTTACCCGGCAACCTTTATAAAAAAAAAACCACTTGGCCAGATGGAGATACAAAAAGCAATTTCTAAAAACAACAATGATAAATCAGTGATGACATATGGTCACCTTATTTTTGATAAAGGAGGCAAGAATATTCAATGGAGAAAAAGACAGCCTCTTCAATAAGTGGTGCTGGGAAAACTGGACAGCTACATAGAGAATGAAGTTAGAACACTCCCTAACACCCTCCACAAAAATAAACTCAAAATGGATTAAAGACCTAAATGTAAGGCCAGACAGTCTAAAACTCTTACAGGAAAACAGAGGCAGAACACTCTATGACATAAATCACAGCAAGATCCTTTTTGACCCACCTCCAAGAGAAATGGAAATAGAAACAAAAATAAACAAATGGGACCTAATGAAACTTAAAAGCTTTTGCACAGCAAAGGAAACCATAAACAAGACAAAAAGACAACCCTCAGAATGGGAGAAAATATTTGCAAATGAAGCAACATCGGATTAATCTCCAAAATTTACAAGCAGCTCATGCAGCTCAATATCATAAAAACAAACAACCCAATCCAAAAATGGGCAGAAGACCTAAACAGACATTTCTCCAAAGAAGATATACAGATTGCTAACAAACACATGAAAGGATGCTCAACATCACTAATCATTAGCGAAACGCAAATCCAAACTACAATGAGGTATCGCCTCACACCAGTCAGAAGGGCCATCATCAAAAAATCTATAAACAATAAATGCTGGAGGGGGTGTGGAGGAAAGGGAACTCTCTTGCACTGTTGGTGGGAATGTAAATTGATACAGCCACTATGGAGAACAGTATGGAGGTTCCTTAAAAAACTAAAAATAGAACTACCATACGACCCAGCAATCCCACTACTGGGCATATACCCTGAGAAAACCATAATTCAGAAAGAGTCATGTACCACAATGTTCATTGCAGCACTATTTACAATAGCCAGCACATGGAAGCAACCTAAGTGTCCATCGACAGATGAATGGATCAAGAAGATGTGGCCCATATATACAATGGAATATTACTCAGCCATAAAAAGAAATGAAATTGAGTTATTTGTAGTGAGGTGGGTGGACCTAGAGTCTGTCATACAGAGTGAAGTAAGTCAGAAAGGGAAAAACAAATACCATATGCTAACACATATATATGGAATCTAAAAAAAGAAAAAAGGTTCTGAAGAACCCAGGGGCAGGACAGGAATAAAGACGCAGACGTAGAGAATGGACTTGAGGACACGGGGAGGGGGAAGGGTAAGCTGGGACGAAGTGAGAGAGTGGCATGGACTTATGTATACTACCAAATGTAAAATAGATAGCTAGTGGGAAGCAGCCGGATAGCACAGGGAGATCAGCTTGGTGCTTTGTGTCCACCTAAAGGGGTGGGAGGGAGACACAAGAGGGAGGGGATATGGGGTTATATGTATATGTATAGCTGATTCACTTTGTTATACAGCAGAAACTAACACATCATTGTAAAGCAGTTATACTCCAATAAAGATGTTACAAAAAATGGAAAATAAATTAATTAATTAATTAATGACGATGGGAAGGATTATATAATAAATGGTGCTGGGACAATTGTTTAGCTACTTAGAAAAATATCCTAGCAATTTAGGTCCTCATCTCACACAGTTTGCTACAATATATTCCGAGTTGATTAAATAGACCAATGGAAAAAGAAAAAGAAAATAGAAGTAAATATCAATTCTCTGGCTGGGGGAGGAGTATAATAGCTCAAAACAATGGTAGATGTTACAAAAGTTGATGATAGTTCTAACTTCAGAAAATCAGAAATCTCTACGTCAGGAATAAAAAGTCAAACAATGAGTTTGAGAAGAGATTTACCACAGGTTAACATTTTGCTTAATATCTGTGTTTAAAAATATATCTAAAGGAATAAGAACTTCAAAAATTCTGATAGATAAATGGGTAAAAGTCCCATACAGTGCCTTAATAAACATTTGGAAAAGTATTTAAACTAAGTAGTAATTTTTAAAATTCTAATTTGTACAGAAATGACATATTAAATCATTATATATTGCATACACATTATACAGACAGATACACGTATGATTTTTATACACACACACACACACACACACACACACACACACACTTCCTGGCTCTGTAGCTGCTGAAAGGACTTAGAAGTGACACCCCAGCAGCGACGAGCGCACTTAGCATTCAGATCTTGGTCTCTCATGTTCTTCTCCTACAAAGGAATCAAAGGCAAAGAAGCACAAGAGAATCCTTTGACATCTGGTGCCGGAAGGTAGCGCTCACGGGATGGTGGGGACGTGTCAAGGACACTGGAGCCAGCTTGAGCGGACTCCCTCTGGCTAAATCTGAAATAATTGAGCTTCATAATAAATGGCATTAACAGGTTGAATAAAGTAAGAATCCATGAGTCTATACTGATTTAAGTTAATGAGTAAATACATGGGCAAGAATGAGACCACTTTTCTTGTAACAAAATGCTACCTAACAGATGTGGAAGGAATGATGGAGTTAGAAAGTCACCACTCGGTCACCGTCCCACTGCTTCAAGCAGGAATTGGGCCAAAACCAGTACGTGAACCGTTAAAGAGGAGCAGGATATTCTCCCCCAAAATTGCTCATCGGTTCAATAGTAACCTTACAGTGGAGAACCCGGACGCCACTTCAACCAGTGGTCAAGGTTAACCTCTCCACTGATGGGACAAGCCAACATCACAAACCCACAGAGCTGCATACTGCATACAGACAATGTCACTTCTGTGTGTTCCTGCCCCAAATGCATAACCTAATCGTGAGGCAATGTAAGACAAACCCAAACCGAGAGAATTTCTCCAAATATCCTGGCTTGTCCTTTTCAAAAACTGGCAGGTCATGAAAGACAAAGATGGAGAGAATGGTTCCCTGTTAAAGAGACTAAACAGACATGACAACTAGATGGAATGCATGATCTTGGTGGAATCCTGGACCAGATTTTTTTTCTATCAAGGACATTGGGTGCAAGTTAAGTTCTTCAGATTAGATACAGTATTTATCAAAGTAAATTTTCTGATTTTGCTTATCATACTATGTGAGAATGACTGTGTTCTTATAAAATATACACTGAATTATTTAGATATAAAGGGGTATTTGTTACTTAGTCTCAGGTGACTCAGAAAAACATTATGTATGTAGTTATGTGTGTGATATGTTACTAGTATGTATCTCTAAATCCATCTATCTATCTATCTATACATTTATCCATCTATCCATCTATCTTTAGAGAGAGAATGATAAAGCAAATATGGCAAAATGTTAACAATTTGGCCATCTGGGTGAAGGGTATATGAAAGTGCCTTTTACTATTCTTGCAACTTTTCTATAAGCTTGAAATTATTTCAAAATAGATAAACAATAACAAGGGCCGTGTTTTGCCTCTAGAAGTAACAAGAATAAGGAATGAGAGGAGCAGGATGTGAGGGCAAAGCAGGACCTCCCAAACCCTGTTGGTAGGATGGCTTCTCCCAGCCTTTCCTGAGCTGCAACTTGGCCGTTCGTATTGAGAACCTTAAAAATATTTTAGCCCCACTTCTACTCACAGAAAATATACAGTCATGTAAAGATTTATGCACAAATGTCTTACTGAAGTGTTGCTTTCAAAAATAAAAAATCGGAGACCACCTGAATATTCCACAACAGGGGCTGGTATGACGGCTGTGAAATATCATGGCCCCTAAATGACATCGGGGATCATTGTCACCGGCATGACCAGATGCTCACCTCTGTGTCCTATGAAACCAGAAGGCACGACAGCCAGTGGAATCTCGATTACATTCAAAATATGCATTAAAAAATCTGGAAGGAAATCTTAAGAAGATGCCTCTCGGTGTAGCATTCTTTCCCTACTTTTTAGTAGTTTTCAGTAATATTGCATTTTTTATCATGAGCAAATATTCTAACGCAGAAAACAGCAGCAGCAACAGATAAAGTAGCAGCAAGAGTTTGAGCCTCTCGGTGGCCACGTGAAGACAGGGTCCCTCCTCCCCGCCCTGGCAGCGGTGACGCAGCCCCTTGGACGCGCCCGAGTCCCAGCTCTTGAGAAAGGGGTGAAGGCAGAGGGCGGAGTCTGGGCCGTTGATGTCAAGGTGACAGTGGGGGAAGGGCCTCCCGTGGGCCGTGGTGGGCACTCCAGACTCTCATCAGTTCCCTGATGGAGAAGGAAATGGAGTCCTGGAGAGATTCAGTGATTACCCAAGGCCAACACTTCATAAGAGATTTAACTGGGATTCTGAGTGAGGCTGAGTGAGTCCAGAACCTGTGACAGCACTTCCAGGCCTGCCCGGCCGGCTCTCAGCAGTGGGTGGACCCAGGGGGCTGCTCCTGACCCTCCCAGCCGACCAGGCAGCTTCGTCCTCTGCACCTTGGTGTCCTCAAGCTTACTGTTAGATAACAGGCACCCTTCTCTTCCTTTTCTCCTGGAGCTGCCGTCTGGCAGAGGCTGAGGGGACAGGAGCGTGTTTGCTCTAGTGTGGGAGCATTGCACACCCTCCGGTCCGTGTCCCCAGGTGATGTGCGCAGCCTCCCAGGTAGGATGACGCCCACCCAGGTGGCCATCACCTCACAGGGCATCACCGCAGGGGCCTGCTGGGGAGGTTGAGTCAGGCGTCCAGAAGGCTTTCTAGCGGTCAGAGTGAAGGCACAGAAGTGAACCACACGAAGACGCCAGGAGAAGAAACGGCAGCTTCTTTGATGGTGCACGTCTCCCGGGCAGAGCAGAACCGTCCCCTTCGGGAGGGACACTGAGAGATTAGGTGCCTTCTGACCTCTGGACCCCGTTCCTGTACCCCTTGGGGTTCCCGTTATCCCCCCACACCAGGGCGGGGAGATGGGCTGCATCATGTCCAACGCTGCTCCCTCCTTGACGGCCTGACTTGTCTCGTCTAGGTGGGCCTCCGTGTCACCCCCTAACTAGTTAGAAAAGCTTCATAGGCAGCAGAAAGGCCACCCTCAACTCCTCCTGGTCTAGAGAAGCCCGCCCTGAAACGGGGGCACTGGGGCGGCCCTGCAGTTCAGCGCGGGCAGGATGCTGCAGGGACTCGGGGACGGGGAGGAACTGAGGGAGGAGAGCGGGCTGTGGCCGATCGCGAGGACCTGCCCTGGGCTCATGGCGCGGCGGCGCCAGTCCAGTCGGAGCTCTGCTTCGTCTGGCAGACGGGGTGCGTTTTCTGAGAGGGGGCTTGTGCTGTCGGGCGGCAGATGTGGGTTTTGAGGTCTGACAAGTCAGGTTCCATGCTGCCTTCGCTCCCCCGTGTGTGGCTTCCAGCGAATTCTTTAACCTCGCTGAGTCTTGTTTTCCTCAGCTGCAAGATAAAGGTAATAATAAAGTATCTCATGGTGTGATTGTGAGGATTCACGGGATGGCAGGTCCCACAGGCCTGCCACAACTGCCCGCGGCACTTCTATTCCACTCCTGAATGAAGTGTCGGTGTCACAGTGTGTGTTCCAGAAAGACAAGGCCACCGTTCCTTTTTAAACGCCCTAAGCTCATTTCCATGCTGCACTGCGTAACCTACGCAAGTGCATCGAGGATGAGGCACCCGGGAGCCCGACGTGGGGATGCTTAAACACGCTTCCGAGCTGGTGGCGGCCGCTCAGGACGACCTGGGGGTTGGTGGTCATTGCATTCCAGCCCCCGTGAGCCAGCGTGACTGTGACAATCACCCCCACTCGCCCAGTAGCCTTGTCTCCGCTGCCAGAGCTTCGGTCTGGCTCCACAAGGGGCCCCGTAACCCAGTGCCCCGCGCCCGCAGGCCTGCAGCCTCCCACTTGCCGGAAATCGTTGGGGATTAAAAAACACCGGTAAAACAAACAGCTGCAATGTGTTGTGTCAGGAGCCATTTCCTTCCTCTGGAAGACAGTCTCCAGAGGGGATTTCCTTTAGGTCACCTGCTCTGTGTTGAGCATTTCGGCTGAGAAACGACCTGGATTGGGATCCTGGGCCAGAGCCCGGCTCTGTCGCGGCCGCTGGGCCGCCTCTCCCTCTGGGCATGTCTGTACACCAAGAGTGATGACATCTGCCGACCCCATTCCAGGTCGTTGTGAGGTCAAATGAGGCAGAGCGGGTGAAAGCCCAGGGTAAATTCTAGAGCAGAGATTCAGAATGAAGTAAAGCGTCACAACTTTGGCCCGAAAGAATACGTGACAGCAGTGTAGGTGTCTTTCCCCCAAAAAGTACGGCTGAAATAAAATCAAGGCTGGTCCCAAGGCCATTCAAGTTCAAATAGTTTGTAAGCAGTGGGAAAAGCTGTAAGATTTTTACACAGGGAGACCTCAGAAGCCTTGAAGGGAAGTATGAAACCCTCCAGAAAACCCTAAGCATCCTCTCCGCTTCCCTTTGACAATTTGCCAAACTATTTTAAGCCACACTGATTCTCAAGGGAGAAACCACCATCAAAGCATGGATGGAGAAGTTACATGGCCCTGCCACTGCTGTGAAAATACCCCTATGCTAATTTAAAGAACTAGAATTTTCTGATAAAAACAACCAGAATGTGTTAGGTATAATTATTCCGACTCTGCCCCTCTGTCTTTCTGTCTATGGTACCTGCCCACAAAGCCTACTGCTTTCCAAAGCGTTCGCGGTGGCTTTAGTGCACTTCAGGTCGTATGAAAGAGCACAATTATAGTTCCTGTTTGACTTTTCCGTTACAGATAGGGCAGTCGTGTTTGTCTCTGTCCTATTTTGGGGCTCAGGTACATGGTTCCTATTTTTAGCAGCTCTGTGATATTGTGAATCTGGGATTTCACCCACCAGTGAGTCAGAGGGTCTGGCGGCCCAGAGATCCGTGACTCAGATGAGCAGGAATAGTCTCTTCACCAGGATATGGGGCTTTAAGGGGGGCTCTTGAAATGAAAACACCATGTTTACGTAGAAATCTGTGCCCTTCCAGTGGGTGCTTTCCCCTCGTCTCTGCAGGCACTCATCCCACCCCCGGAAGAGCCGGCTGACGCCCGGGCCTCGCCTTCCTCTTTTTTGTTTTTTTTTTTTTAACATCTTTATTGGAGTATAATTGCTTTACAATGGTGTGTTAGTTTCTGCTGTATAACAAAGTGAATCAGCTATACATATACATACATCCCCATATCCCCTCCCTCTTGCGTCTCCCTCCCACCCTCCCTATCCCACCCCTCTAGGTGGTCACAAAGCACTGAGCTGATCTCCCTGTGCTATGCGGCTGCTTCCCACTAGCTATCTATTTTACGTTTGGTAGTGTATATATGTCCATGCCACTCTCTTACTTTGTCACAGCTTACCCTTCCCCCTCCCCATATCCTCAGGTCCATTCTCTAGTAGGTCTGTGTCTTTATTCCCGTCTTGCCTCTAGGTTGTTCATGACCTTTTTTTTTTTTTCTTAGATTCCATATGTATGTGTTAGCACACGGTATTTCTTTTTCTCTTCCGATTGTGCAAGGCTCCAGTGTACACAGTGACCGGAAGCTGACTGTGTCCTGGGCCCCTTGGAGAAGGGGGAGCGGGGGCAGGAAGAGGGAATCCTGCCCCAAGATCCCGTCCACGCTAAGGTCTTAGGATTCCCGGCCGTCGGGAACTCTGGCACTTGGGCTGGTCTCCATTGAGGCTCTGCTCATGTGGGGTGGATGGAACTCCGGGTTCATCAGGGGATAAACAAACCCAGAAGAAGCGGGGCCCTTGGTTTTGGTCACGTGAGCACTCTTCCTTCACACTCTCCCCAGACCAAGACCCTCAGGCGCCACGTGCCCGCGGGCCCTCTCTGGGTGTGGGCCCGAGGGTCCCAGAGATCAGAGGCCCCCAGCCCCACCCAAGCGAGGAGGCGTCTCCTGGAAGCCGGGACGGTGGTGTTTTTAGCCGCTGTTTAGATTTTCCAGTGTTCCATGAAAGCTCCTGAATCTCTTCCCTAAATAACAAGGTCCTGTTTGGTATTTGGTGAAACGTCTGGAGCGCCGTGTTCAACTGAGCAGAACTAAGCCGCTGACACAATACTGTCTCGGCCGTTTAATCATAATGGCCAACATTTGTATAGGGCTGTGCGGTTTAACAAAGCCCCCCGTGCCATCCGAGGACAGGGCTGCCACGTGCATGGCACCCAGGGAAGGTGCTGGGGAGGCTGGATGCGGGCCTTCTGGTCCCTCTGAAGGCCGCAGGGACCACACCCTCTTCTGACACCCGCAGACCCCCTGGGAAAAGCTTTCTGAACCAACCCTCATTCTTTTAAAACACAACCCAAGATGCACCTGTAAAAACCTCTAACAAAATATGGTCAGACCCCAGCCAGGGGCCCCTTATTTCTGCCTGTTGTAAAGAAAGGAATTTGGATAGTTCCTAGGAACGTGGTGAGAGGGGGTAGATTTCATCCATATCTGGAATTTCCTTGAAAAAAGACATCACAGTAAACGTTCAGCAGTTTCAGTTATGCCCCGGGGCCTTTGTTTCCCGACCTGCGTGGGACTTGGGATGCAGGCCAGCGTGAGCACCTCCGAGAGCGGGCTGGGAGAAGCAGGGATGCAGTGGGGCGGCCACTGGGCCCCGTCAGGGCCCTGAGCCTGGCTGTGCGCCCAGGACCTGGGCCTGGACGGGCCCTCCCGCCCTGCCTGCGGGGCTGGGGCCTGGGCAGCAGCCCTGGGGTCTCGCCCACGCGCTGGTGTGTGACTTCGGGACGGGTCAGCCCGGTGACCGTGCGTCCATCTCTCGGAACCGCTGTGACACGCTCTGCACGGGATGGTCGCTCCTCTTCTGCCCTGTGGCTTTACCATCCATTCAAAGGAGGGATTCGATTATCTGATCGCCCAAAACCCTTTTAGATCTGATTTCCTTAGGATTTCAAGTCAGCGTGAGTGAGGTCCTGCCCCTTTAAGCGCAGATTTCGGGCAGCTGTGGGTCAGCTCAGGCGGTGAAGCTCTCGCTTTGCTTTCGCCCGGGCCGCAAGCGCCCTAGCCCACCAGGCATCCTGCCGCACCGCCCGGCTTGCGGGGCCGTCGTCGCCCATGTGCTGCTTTAGCCGATGTTTGCGGTTGTCTTCCTACCTTCGGGGGTTTCGTCGTCCGGTTTAGAAGATGCATTTCTCCCCGTCTGGCAATCCCACCCCACTCCAACCACCTCCTCTCCCGTGCACCTGCGGGATGGACCACGTTCAGGCTTAACTAGTTGGTTGATGGGGACTTTGACTGGCAGGGAATTTATTTCAACAGGTCAGCCTCCCTGGTCCTGGCTGTGATGGCCTGGTCACTGCAGCTGGCTCTTGGCCTGTTTCAGCCCATGTGCACAGCCCCAAGGCCCCCGTTCAGCCTGTAGCTGCGTGTACCTCTCACAGGAGCTAACCCCAGGCAGCTCTGGCTTTTCTCCACCTGCCCTGATGGGTTAGAACAATGGGAGTATCAAAGGGCTCAGCCGTTTGTTAAGGGGAACAACACAGAACAGGTGATTTCCAAATATTAGAGAAGTAGGATGACTCATTCAGTATTAACCACCGGGATGTTATCTTTAGAAATGTCCTCCCTTTGGTCCATCGAGCTGCTGGATCTGGCAGATCCCAAAATGCGTGCGATCACCGAGCTGTGGTCCCAGCTTTCGTGCTCGCTGTGCCCTCGTAATGGAGCAAACCGTCCGAGTCTCACCTCATGCACATACGGATGCCTCTTCTTTTCCCTGCCCTGTGCTGTCACCTGTCGTATAAGGGGTGTTCATCCGGCCACAGGTGTATCCTGGGTCCTTTTATGTTTCCAGCACTTTGTAACTCACCCATCCGCTTCCTCATTCGTTCCATAAATATTTACTAGAGGGATGACAGCTAGTTGCTTTGAACAAAGAGCCTCTCTCTGAGCTCATGGGTGTGAATATGGCTGCACCGTGCCTGGCACATAGTAGGTGCTTCAGTGAGTTTTTTTAAGAAGCACTCGGTTCTTGGTGGGGCTGGGTCACATTCTCAAGCCTTTGGGCCAGACAGACTTGCCTGGCTGAAGCACTTGGCTGCTTTCTTAAGCAGAGTACGTAGAATATAACTTAGTCTTTTCCTGAAACTTCAAAACCATCATTTGGAGCCTCACTGCCTGTGGCATGAGTGTCACCTTCGTTTTATTGGGACATACGGGGCTCTTTGCCTGAAATAAGTTCAGAGGCTGTCTTTGTGGCTCTTGCGTTTGATTTTTATAGTTTGTTTCCTTCCTGGCAGTGAAACTGTGGGATGCTTATTTCCTTTTCTGTCAACATGTCTCTTTGTGATAATAAGTGTCTTACATTTATTTAGCATATTTCATATAGGCATTCTTTTATTTAGTCCTTACATCAGCTCTGCAAGTTAGATAGGATCATCTCCAATTTGCTGATTAAAAGAGAGGAAGAAAACCCTGAAGCTTTTAAGAGCTAAGTCAAAGACCACATGGATATCGAGAGGGCGGTGGGACTCAACCGGGTCCTCTGACCCCCAGCCTGGGCTCTCCCTGGGCCGGCTCCAGCACCTGCTCCCTGGGGCTGGTGAAGGTGGGGTGTAAAATGACGGGGTGAAGGCCCTTCGAGGAGAGGGTTGAGATTCAGCACACGGGCTTCGTGACCTCTCTTTATTGGCTGTTCACAGACCTTTTCTTCTTTTTCTGTGCTGTATCAGCAAGGAGGGTGAGTAGCAGGTAGGGTTGCCAGGTTTAGCAAAAACAAAAAACGAAAAAAAGCAAAGAAGAACAAGATAAAGATAATAACATGACCACTTAGAATTTCAGATAAAAAATAATTTTTCTTTTTTTTTTAATTTTATTGAAGTAGAGTTGATTTACAGTGTTGTGTTAATTTCTGCTGTACAGCAGAGTGATTCAGTTATACATATATATATACATTCTTTTTCATATTCATTTCCATTATGGTTTAGTTCCCTGTGCTCTGCAGTAGGACCTTGTTGTTTATCCAATCCCAACACAAGGTTCCAGGTTCTCTATGTAATCGTTTGCATCTGCTCATCCCAGACTCCCACTCCATCCCTCCCCCACCCCACCTCCTTGGCAACCACAAGTCTGTTCTCTATGTCTGTGAGTCTGTTTCTGTTTCATAGATAAGTTCATTTGGGTCATATTTTAGATTCCACATATAAGTGATATCACATGATGTTTGTCTTTCTCTGTCTGACATACTTCACTTAGTATGATAACCTCTAGGTCCACCCATGTTGCTACAAATGGCATTATTTATTTCATCCTTTTTTTATGGCTGAGTAGTATTCCACTGTATATATGTACCACATCTTCTTTATCCATCCCTCTGTCGATGGGCATTTAGGTTGCTTCCATGTCTTGGCTCTTGTAAATAGTGCTGCTATGAACGTGGGTGTGTGTGTATCTTTTCTAATTATGGTTTTGTTTGGGTTTATGCCCAGGAGTGGGATTGCTGGAACATATGGCAACTCTATTTTTAGTTTAAAAAATAACTTTTTAGTGTACGTATTTCCCAGGTAATATCTTATAAGGGAAGGACATACTTATAAGGAAAGAATTACTTTTTGCCTGTCTAAGATTCACACCTAGCTTGTGTCCTGTGTCTTACCTGCAGCCCTAAAAGCAGAGCTCGTGCTGTGTGTGGGGTCTTGGTACAGCAGTGATGGACGTGCCCTGAGTGAGAGCGGAGCTGGGAATGTAAATGGGCGGGTGTTGCAGAATCTATACTGTTAGTCAGATAACGCTTCCTGGGCAAGAGGAGCTTGAGCCGCTGTTTACCCGGCAGTGGGGCAGTGGTTTGCCAGCTGGAGAAGGAGCTTCTTAAGTGAAAAAAGACAGCAAACTGGCAAAGGGTGAGAGGCTCAAACCAAATGAGGGTCAGCCACTTCGACTGAAGGAAAGTGACGTTTCCGGCCTGATGCAGTGATCACTTGGGTCCCTCCCACACGCCCCAGTCCGTCTGACAGTGATTCCCGAGAATCTTGGGTTCCCTCAGGCAGCAAATTTAAGGAGCAACCTGCCTTAAAGGTGGAGTTAGGTTTCTAACGACATCTTCCAGGAAGTCCAGGATTTCTTGGAATCTAGGAGATTGTTGAGACCTCACAAGTCCTGCTTTAAGGCTGATTGCTACCAGCTATTAGGGCGTTTGCCCGGGAAGATCCCAGGTAAAGGAGGTTTCTGGACGCGCTGACCGCTGCTAACTGCCGGCCCGTTAAGTGGAGCGACGCCTTCGTGGGGCGCCCCCTCCAGGTGTGTGAGCGTCTCAGTGTGGCCCACACCGTGGGTCCCGTCCCACCCACGGGAGCAGGGAGGCGCCGGGTGCCCCGTCTGCGTCTCAGTCCCTCCTTCCTCTTGCGGCTGGTCTGGGTTACAGATCAGGGACCAGGGGGCCCCCGGGTGGAGTTTACATGCAACTCACTTTCCCTGAGTGCCTGTTACGGCAGACGCGTGCGTCGATGCCCTGCCGCCCGCCTCCCTCTGCGGCCCCAGTGCCCACAGGGCACCCTCTCGGGGGACACGGGGACAGAGGAGGGCTTTGCAGGCGTCTGGGAGCAGGGGTGACGCGCAGACCATGGGCCGCGACACAGGAGACCCGGACACAGCCCTCGGGTGCTGCGGGCTCAGCAGCTGCCTGTGGGAAGGTCCCCGCCGAGCCCCTCGGGGGCCGAGGACAGCGGCTGTTATCCAGCCGGTTCTGAAGTATTTTACTCGTGTAAGTGCTTAGGCAAACCCTACACCTGTGTCACCTGTAGTCACATAGGTAACCTTCATCAGTGGCTCTGGGAAGCAGATCCTCTCAATGTCCCCTTTTCACAGACGTGGAAACCGAGACACAGGGCCGTTGAGGCGCGTCTGGAGAGTAGCAGAGCTGGGTTTGGGCCCTCTGCTTCACCTTGAAGCCGGCGCTCTTCTGCTCCCCGCGGGCTGGTCTGGACTGACCACCAGAAGCCGTTCCTCCCAGGACGGTGACCTTGGGGTGTCTGAGTCATGGTGTGACCTCTGCCTGAGGTCCTGAGAGGGTTAGGCTGCTGGGACCTCCACGGAGCCCCTCTTTCTCCTTTCATCATTCTTCTGTGCCAAACCCAAGGTCCCAGACCTGGAGGAAGGAAAGGGGAAGCCCCCCCAGGCCCCCAGCACAGGAAACCCGCAGTCACCCCGACACGGCTGAGTGTGTGAAGGGCCACGTGTGGCCACCAGACTCAGGAGCGTTTAGGATGTACCGCCTGCCTCTGTCCAGCCAGGGCCACCGAGGGCCCCCAGGGGTCTCGGGGAGCCCACCCTCCTGGGCTCTCGGGAAGCGTCCTGAGATGCTGCTTCCTGAAAGGCAGCGGCGTGGCTTGGCTGTGTTCACGTGTGTGTCTGTGCCTGCATGCGTGCGCCTGTGTGTGGGCCCATGTGCTCCACCCCTCCCCCAGCCTGGGACCGCTCACGTCTCCCAGGTCCTAGAGGAAATGCTCCCGACAGCGGGTTTGCTGTTTTTCACATCTGTGACCCCAGGAGGAGAGGCTGGCACGGGTAGGATGGCGGCTCAGCCCAGCCCCTCGGCTTCCCTGAACACCCGTTCCTCCAGAGCCCGCTGCAGGCATCCGGGGACGCCTCTGTCCCCTTCAAGGGGGCAGGGCGCAGGCTGGCCGGTCTCAGCAGGGGTGGCGGGCCCCTCCCAGTGAGCACCACGGCCCCTCCCAGTGAGCGGGGTCCCCCGTCCTGCCTGCCCCCCTTGTGCTGGTCGCCCCCTGAGTCCTTCCAGGGCAGAGACCCGGCCTGGCTGCCTCCCCTCCCGGCGGGACCTGCCAGGTGTGTGCGGTTGGCCCGCGGGAGGGACTGTGGCCCTTTCCCAGCCCCCGCCGTGAGGAGGAGCCAGCCCTGTGGCCGCATCCAGGTCGTCTCCTGTCGTTTCCACGTCAGCCGGCATCTGGGTGCTGGGTGCGCTCACGGACTCCTGAAGGCGGCAGGACCACAGGCTCACCTGTGGTGTAGACGCTTTGGGAGAGGCCCTGCCTGCGGCCACCCTGCCACCGATGTCAGAGGCTCCGGCCTGACGCCCCTGACCTGGTCAGCAGGTGCCCCCCAGCACCAGAGAATCCGGACGAGGGGTCCCAGGGGCCCAGGGCCGGCCTCGCGGCCCCTCCCGAACCCCGAGCCCACCCAGACCCGGCCTCCCCCTGCCCGGTTCCAGCCCCACGTGCCCGGCGATGCTCCCCCCGGGAACAGCGCCCCGGCCCCGTCCTGCCCAGTGCGTGGCCTGTCTGCTCGGTGCGGCCTGACTCACAGACGTGTCAGCTGAGACGTCTGGCGTTACCCCAGTACAGCACGGCCGCCCGTGTCCCCAGAGCCACACCATCCCTCCCTGTCTTCCGGGTGCCCTGCAGCTGCTCGGCCAGGACGCGGGCAGAGCGCGCACCCCCGGTCAGATGCTCCCCGTGGGTCGCCCAGACCCACAGTGGGCCTTCGCGGATGCCCTCCTGGGACGCGGCACCGTGTGGTCCTGTCGCCCCTCGTCCCCGGCTGCCTGAGGCTGTCGGAAGGTCTGCATGGTGAGAACTCACGTGACAGGCCCTCTGGGAATGCAGCTCCTGTAATTAAATTCTTAGGTTAAAAAAAGTCTTCATCAATCATATGAAGCAGGCTGCCTGCGCTTGATGAGTGTGGGCCTGCGGGAGGTTTGGTAAAAAGGTCTGGGGACCTTTGCAAGACGCCGGGATTCCCTCTCCTACTGCTGTTTCCCCACCTTTGCCACCAGGAGACTCATTCCCCATCCTGCGGGGTTGCTGGGTACCCCAAGGGCCACTGAGCCGGCGCCAGACTCTTTGTTGGGGGTCGATTCCGTGGACACCCGAGTGTCAGCCTGGCCCTCGGGCGTGACGTGGGCCCTGAGGGCCGTGGACCTCTCTGAGCCTCAGTGTTGCCCGTCGGTGAACCTGGTAACCACGTCCACCCTGCCTGTCTCCAAGCAGTGGCCAGTGTCAAGGGAGACTGTGAGGCAAGCGCCTGTTCAACACACGGAAGGGACTGAGGGGCGGAGTGCCGGGTGCCGGCGGGAGATCCCGAGGGGGAGAGGGAGGACCAGGTCCCACGGCTGGGATGCCGGGGGCTGTGGTCCCGGAGGAGCTGCGGGAGCCTGAGCCCTGGCAGGTGGGCAGGATCTCCGAGGGGTCCGAGGACCCCGCACAGGCAGCCAGCCCAGAGTCTCCCCAGCCGGAGTCGGCCTGGGGAGTGGCCCTGGTGTCTGAACATTGCGAAGGGGCGGGTGGGGGCCTGGGTTTCCTTGGCTCAGCCCCTGCATCGCCACCGCGTCCCCTGCAGATACGTGTCTGCACTGCCGCCTCGATGACCCTCCTGGGAAGAGGTCCCTGTGCTCAGCACCAGGGCCCGGAGCTCTGGGAAGGGCCGGGCTCACCGCGGACCGGAGTGCAGAGGGCCTGCTCTGAGCACAGCAAAGCCCAAAGGGTCCCAGGGAGGAGGTGGTCCAACCATCTGCCCTGGATCTGCCGACGGGCCCCCAGTGGTGAGGGTTTAGGGAGCCCACGCTGGTCTGGTCTGGAGGGCTTCCTGGAGGAAGCACAGCAGGAGCTGAAGAGCGGGGAGGGAGGTGAAGCAGGCACGGGGCCGGGATGACAGGCTGTCTTGGGGACTGTGAAGGGCCCTGCCTGGCTGGAGCAGAGCCGGGTGGAGGGGAGCATACCCCCGGGGCTGCAGCCCTCGCATCTTTGCTCCCCTTGCCTGAGCCGCTGTGGAAGCCGGCGAAGCAGGGAAAGGAGAGTAGGCCCCCTCATGTCTCCTCCAGCATCTCGGGGGGGCTCTCCAGCCGCCTGCCTGGACTTGGATAAGCCCGGTGCTTCTTCAGAAGAGCAAGCAAAGCCGCCAGCCGGAGACACAGGGCGCTGCGCACCAGGTGGTCCTTTCCAGACGTTGGTGGGGTGGGGGCTGTGTTTGAAAGGGACTGAGAATCTAGTTAGTGCTGAACTCAACGCAGCTAGACCCGCCCCTTCCTGCCCTCCCTCTTCTCAACCACGAGGCTTCTACCCATCCCGCCGTCCTCTCCGTGGGGTCTGGAAAACACGAGGCCGTTTTGCCAGGGTGTTTTAAGCCATTTCTGGAATGAGATCTCTTTTGCTCACTGACTGGAACCCAAATTGGACAAGATTGGAACCGGAGCTTTCCTTCTTGTCAGTATCAGCGTTCCTGTTCCATCCGGAATATCCTGCTGTTCCCCAGCTCTCCTCCCCGGCCTTGAGCAGATCTGAAATTACAGGAGAAGTACCTGCAAGGAGAAAGGAGTCAGCCTGTGTTTGTTTTCTCCTTAAAAAGGAAAACACAGCTACATACACCGCACTTCCCCAGCGGACGTTACCATAGTCACAGCTGAAACATCCATGCCCGTGTGTGCACAAATGGACATGTGCCACGAGCCAAGGTGACAGGTGATACCTCGTCTCAGGCTTTCCCAGAGAGCCGCCCGGCTTCATCGTAGGACAGAAAGGAGCCGCCATCTCCAGAGGGGTGCGGGTCGTCCTACCCCGCTGCTCTCGACGGGGCCGGGGGTGTCCCTCCTGCCCCTCTGTGTCTCTGTGTCTCTGTCCCTGCCCCATCTTCAGTACAGCCAGCGCAGAGAGAGATCCACACACTCGTATTCTGCTAACATTTCTTGGCATAAAATTACATCGGCTCTTTCAAATCTCATTACAACCCTTCCCATTTATTGGACCCAGAGATGAAGGCTAAGATCTACAGGCTTTGTCAGGGACACATTTAATGAGTGAGCAACCGTCCCAAGAACTAGCCGCGGTCTCCAAATTCAGCGCCCAGAGTCTTAGGAACGTGTAACTGATAAACGCCAGTTTCGCTGGGAAGACCAAAACAGCACCTAAGAAAGTATTCAAAAAGAGAGGAGAGCTAAATTAGGAGATATTTTCTGGAAGCTGCACCGTCGGGGCGACCACAGGCAGTGGGCGGGTGGTGGGGATGAGCGGCACCCTCGCCCACCTGGCGGTTCGGTGAGGTCACCTCTCGGGAACTTTCTAGAACCCGATGCCTGCTTTCCAGCTTTGATTATTCTTATCGTAGTCTCAAGAAGGTGCTGCATCCCTTAAATATCTTCTCCCAAGGGAATCAGTGCTGATGATGAAGGGTGTCTCTGTCACCAGGGTTACGGACGACCCACCCGCCCCTCGCATCCCTCTTTCCATCTGGCTCTGTTGCCGAGTCCCAGCGTCCTGGCCAGGGTTCCATCCCTGGGGACCGCTGATCGGCAGTCCTTCCCGGCTCGCTGGTGGGCCAGCCCCATAGACCCGCCTTCTTTGTTATTAGCAAGTGCCCAGAAACTTTTGGGGTGTGTTGCCATGGCGATGATGGAGTCGTCCTTGTAGCCCTTTACTTAGACTTTCTTGAGCAACCTGCCCTCTTTCCAGATTGCTGTGATGCTGCAGGTTTCTTAAATTAATCCTGTCAAAATAGCCTTCGAATACTTTTGGAGCAGGGATTTTTTTTTTTTTTTTTTTTTTAATATCACAAGACACAAACCGTTCAAGGGAAGAACTGGGAACAAAGACATGTGGGGAGGGCTGGGGGGGCTCGGAAAGCATTAGGAGGAGAGCGTGCACGTGACGGATGGGCTGGGGGAGGGACGGCGGATGGGGGTGTCCTGGGAGGAGAGCGGGCTGGCAGGTGACCCAATAACAGGCGTCGCGTCCGTGGAGGGTCCGGGTCTGGGGGCTGGCGATTAGCCAGCCCCCCATCCCTGCGTGAGGTGGCAGTAGGCGAGCATGAGTCTGCAGGGGGTGTGGTGACCTTAGAGGAGGGCCCCAGGAGCTCCCCCCGGGGTCTCCCCACACGCGGCGGTGAAGGAACCTTGTCTGTGAACCAGCTGGCCCACGGGTCCATCACTGTCCCCACATCAGGGCCTGGCCAGCAGCACCCACGTCCCCCGGGCCCGCCTGGATCTCCTAGTTTAGAACCTTGGGAGGTAGGGAGGGAGGGAGGGACGGAGGTCCAGGAGTCTGACTTTAACAGATTCCCCCCCGGAGGCGGCTCACGCTTGGCTCACTGAGAACTGAGGGCCGGTCGGTACCTGGAGAAACAGAAGACTCCGCCCCAAATCCCTCTTGTTCTCCCGTCAGCATCCTCAGCTCTGTCACCACCCACCAGCCTTTCTGGGCGCCCTCCAGGGTCCATGCTGCCCCCGGCCCACGTGGACCACCCGACGGCACCCGGCCCGCTCAAGCATGAGCTGGGAGGTGCCACGTTTGTCCTCGATATCTCGGGACAGCCACTGGGCCCTGGGTGGCAGCCTTGGGGAGTGTCCACGCCGGGAAGCCCCTCGATATGACTCCCCACACCTCCGCTGGTCTCGGGACCAGAGTGGAAAGAGCCTGGGAGTCGAGCTGCATCTCTGCTCCTGGGGCTGCTGAGCCAGGGCCTCTGACGCCTCTGCCCTCCTTTCTGCCCCTGCTGGCTGTTTGAGGAATTGCAATGCTTGGAGAGACCTCAGACTCCGTGCAGAAGTTCATAGATGAACATTTAAACTCCAGTGATGTTTTTCTTTGTGTCACTTGTCTTGAGGGGTTGGGACAAGTAGGAAGATACACCATGTCCCTGTCTCCATTGGCTCGGCCACACGCCAGCCTGCCGTTCACCACACTGACCACAGGCAGGCTTTCCTTCACTTGGTGGCAGCGTACCAACTACATATCCTGGTCTTTGGCCTTGGAACAGTTTTTGTATGTTTTTAATGTGGAGCCTAGAATCAAGTGTGCTGTTCATGGGGAGAATAGGAATGTTGTGGGGGGGGGGGGGCGGGAGGGATCATTGTTTCGTGGCCTTATTTGCTTTATCCCTGCTGAGTTCCAGACCGCAGTGGTATTAGGAAGAGAGGAAGAAAGGGAGGGAGGGAGGGAGGAAGGAAGGAAGGAAGGGAAGGAGGGAAGGTGGAAGGGAGGGAGGAAAGAAGAGAGGAAGGGAGGAAGGAAAGAAGAGAGGAAGGGAGGAAGGCCTCCAATGGAAATTATTAACTTTGCTTTTGAGCTATTGAAAACCAGGCACACCCTGATACTTAAAAAAAATAATAATGAAATTATAGTGTAAGAAAAATTTCAAGTTGTGTACCCCAGCACCTGATCTAGCCTTCCTCTTGAGCAACTGAACCCTGGTTTCCATCTGGGCACATTGCTTTGTAGGCCAAAAGGACCAGATTTTCCATGTCCTGTAAGGCTTGGTGATAATTTCTGACGAATGAGAGAGAAAAACTGTATGTGGTAATTTAATGAAAGCTCCTTAAAGGGAAGAGTTAAGCCCTTTTTCTTCCCTCCTTGCTCTTTGCTGCTTCCCGGAATGCAGTTGTAATGGCTGGAGTTCTGGCAGCCATGTTAGACCATAAGGTGGAAGCCAGGCCTTGAGGTCAGTGAAGCAGAACGATGAGAGCCTGGGCCCCCATAGCCATGCAGCTGCCGCCCCAGCCTACCTCCCTTTAGGTGGCTTTGTCTGAGAGAAGAATAAAGTCACTATTATTGTTTCATTTTTGCAGCTGAACCACATCCTAATGGTTACACGTGGGTTCCAGGTGAACTGGCTTAGATGGTCAGAATGAAGGTCAAAGGCAACGGGCAGACTGGATAGCAATGCCACGGCTGAACTGTCTGCGCAGTAGACCTTTGACATGACAGCACAGGAAAGGGCACAGATGGGGTGACATCCAGCTCTGCCTCTGATTAACCATGACCTTGGCCAAGTTTCCATTTCCTCTCTTGTAAATTAGAATAATAATCTCTACCTCACAGGCTATTCATAAGTATCAGATGTCCTATTTTTAAGGTATCTTATTTAGTGCCTGGCTCATTGTGCATGTTTAAAAGTGGTGGCTCTGTGTGTGTGTGTGTGTGTGTGTGTGTGTGTGTGTGTGTCCCTCCGGCCCCAGGCACTGCACTAGCTCTGGGGGTAGGGAGCTGAGGGCAGGATGCCCACTGCTGCTTACAGGCTGGTTGGGGGAACTTAGTGTCAAAGCCAGGGCTCGAGCGTAGAGTATGTGCACGTCTGCGTGCTGCGGTGTGGGCTCAGGGGTCTCTTAGAGCCTGGGTGCCCGCCCCTCCCTCATCCTCTGGATCCTACTTGTTTTCATGGCACACTGACATCCTTTCTCTTCCGTGGAGCGATCCAAGCTGTTCCTGCCACTCCTTGACATTGCACCGAGTTTATTTCAAGATGGCACCATTCAGGGCTTAATTTAGTGTCCTCCCTGAGGTGTGTGTGTGTGTGTGTGTGTGTGTGTCTGTCTGTCTGTCCATCCTCTCCAGCTGGACTGTTACCTTCTGGAAGGCAGAGACCGGTCTTGTAATGCTTTTTGTGTGGAATATATGGTGGGTACTCAGTCCTGTTCTTGAGAAAGTGGAGTTTTACAGGTTAAGCATGTTTGTTTCTACATGAGCCATGTCCGGCCTGTGGCCCTTCTCTCGCTCCTGTGGCTGCAGACATGTGATGGGCAGGAGGGAGGGCTGAGCAGGGCTGCTGGCCCGGGCAGACTTGGGGCGGGGGGCCTCTTCCTCCCCAGGTGTGAATCAGGTGGTAAGAGGTGGTTTCTCACCCTCTGAAAACCTCTGCATAACAGAAGTCGCTTCGCTTCGTGAAAGCCCTCCCAGTGGCTGGAAGGCGCTGTTAGTCACACATGATGATGGCCTCGGGGGAGCAGGTGTCTGGCGTTGGAGATGACCTGTCTTCTTCTATCAGGAGCGAGCTCTTGAAACCCCACGTCTTTGCACCTCGGCTCTCTGGGGGCCACAGCCCTCAGCCCAGGAGCCGCCCCAGCTTCTTGCCTCCTGGTCGTGCCCTGTCGCTGGCTAATTCTCAGCCCCGTCTGTCCCCAGGAGTTCCTGTGCAGCCAGGCGACCAGCCGCCTTGGAGGGCCTCCAGCTCTCCTGGAAATCCCCCCTCTCTGCTTCGATGATGTGCTGGCAAGATCTTGGAAAACACTAGAACGATCCTTTTCCCTCTGTAGCATTCCTATCTTCCTGGTTTTGTAAAACCCACGCTATTTTGAGCTGGCTCACTAATGCCATAGCCCATTCTGCATAAGTCACCTACCGGTGCTCACGGGAATGGTCAGAGCTGTCGGAGGACACATGACCCCGGCTCCTCTCCCTTCCACTGGGCTCGTTCACACGTGCCCAGCCTACATGCGGTCCTCCTGCCACCCTCCCAGCCTCCTGTGTCCTAGCCTTCTCTGTCGGCCTTCCTTCTGGGGGCGACCTCTGAGTAAGAAGGACCATGATGTGTATGTAGGAGGTCATGGACGATACCCTGGGGGCCGTTTCAGCCAGGGGGCGTCCTCGTCCTCCTGGGCTTCTTGGTGAGAGAAGAGGTGAGGGGTTTGTGCGGATAAAGAGGGTCTGTGCGTCCCTGGGAGCTGCCACCGAACGGGGTGCAGAGGAAGCTCAGAGAGCAGTCAGGCCCACCGCCCCCTCGGAGCCCAGCTGCCACGGGACTCGGGGCGCTGAGAGCTGGGACAGCAGAGAGTGCGGACCAGTCCTGGCCTCCTCCAAGGACAGCCCTGACTCTTCAGCCAGCTGTCCCAGCCCCCGGCCCAGGGTCTGTGCTCCCACGCTGAGTCCTCAGACCTTAGTCAGAGGTGAGATCAGAGTAAGGGCTGACGGCCCCTTTTAGCTCTTTTTCTCCCATAATTGATGTGCTTCTGAAGGTCTCTAGGTGAATGATGTAAGATCTATAGTAGAATAATGCATAGAAGAAACGTTCATGCAGAAGGGGGAAATGCAGTGTTTACAGGCATCTCTCGTCAGCGCCTCAAGCCTGGGCAGTGAGCGTCATTTACAAGGTGCATCTCAGTGGGAGCGGTTGGAGTGACCGTGGATGTGAGTCCCCCATTATTTTGTAAGCCCGTAAACCTGAGTGCGGGAGCCCCACTCAGGCTTAGCGAGGAGCAAGGGGAAGGAAGATGACTTACGTTATGGGAATGCGCCACAGGCTGCCTGTGTACACAATGGTCTGAATAATGATTTCTTTACTACAGTTCATAAAATAGGTGCAGAAGCAAAATAGTCTCGCTTCTGCTAGACGTCTCATTTGGTTAAAGAGCAGAGCATTTAGACGTACTCCCGCCGTGGGCTCTGGGAGTTCCAGCCTCAGAGAGAAAGGGGAACAGGACCAGATGGCCGAGCTGGACCCCGAGCAAAGAGTGGCCGGCGGGTGAGGCCATCACGGGCGGGAGTGGCCGGTGGTCTTGGGCTCCCGCTCCCATCAGGAGAGACTGTTCCGCGCAGCGCAGCCCACAGCCGTTGGGAGAGGATGCTTCAGGAAATGCAGAGAGGAGAGCGGTCTGGTGACTCCGTGAGTCTCTGGAAGGAATGCTGGCTCAGGAGGAGCCAGCGCAGCAGAGGCTTGTGGAGACGCAGAGACCACGGGGGCTCCTGCAACAACGGCAGGAGGTGGGGGGGGCTCAGCCCCCAGCAGGGAAGATGCCTCTGGCTCGAGCATACAGCCAGACCGTTGCGGAGGAGCTGGACGACGGGTACACGGTCAGCATCAGCCTGTCGTAGAGGGTTGAAGTCTGTCTCAACCGATCCTCCCCTGAATAGTGGACGAACCTCATGACGTTTCCCTAGAGCTGCTGATGTGAGCTCAGTGAAACGACGCAACAGCTGCAGGGACCTGCCTGACAAGCAAACATTTTTATTTTCCCAGGTCCGGAGGCTCGACAAGCTTAACGCTCGACAAGCGTAAGCTTACTCCCTGGCAGACCCTTAGAACAGATTCCCTGAGAAGACGGCACATCTGTGCTTTAGGAAGAAATCAGTAATTTTAGGAACACATCAGATTAGCTGGAGTTTCTTTTTGTGTGGGGTTACTAGGCTTAGTTCCAAAGAATTCTTAAGAGAGCATTGGCTTCAGTAAGGCGTTTAGGAAAATCTATCATGATTTCTTTGTGAAAAATATAGAGAAATAGGTTTGTAATTGATTGGCCAACTCTGATCAAAGAATGTGGATTAATAGATCAATGTCAGTCTGGAGCCGAGGTCTGCAGTTCAATGCCCGGGGCTCACGTCTGGTCAACAGTCTACGTTGAAACTGCAGAAAGGAAACATCCAATTTGTTGAAGACACCAAGTTGGGAGAGATTAGTGATGCCATGAAGAGAAAAAAAAAATATTTAGAAGATCCAGACTGGCTTCTTAAAATGGCAGGAGACCAAATCCGCTTGATATGCTTCCTAAAAACTTCCAAATAAAACACCCATACGTATACAGGCGAGTTTTAAATTGGCAATCGCGTTGCACATTACGGATCAATCAAGAGCATACACATCAAAGAACAAGTGGGAAAAAAAAAAAAAAAAGGAACAAGTGGACTTCTCACCACGGAAGGGATGGATTGAGAGGCACATTCCTGGCCTGCATTCCACACGTGTGCCAGCTGACAGCCCCCCAAGAACTGGATTGTTAAATAAGATGTAATGCAGATGGAAAGATATTATAAAGACGTGAAGATATAAGGTCTCCGAAAACACACCATTCCTGTCTTCCTCCTGAGACAGTGAATCAATTAATCCTTAATGTTTCTTGAAATGAATCAAAATCAAGGACTCTGGGATGGTATAAAATGGACCAATAGTGAACTTGACCCCAGTTAAATTGAGCCAGGGCATAATAATTAAGAGAACAAGCTCGGGGATCGGAGACCAGCAGCTGAGTCCCAGCTCTGCCCCATACTGACTGTGGGACTGTCAGCAGTTATTTAATGTCTACAAACCTCACTGAAAAATGGGATTTCTATAAGGATTATGTAGAAAAAATAGGTTAAGTGCCTGATGTGGTTCCTGGCACATAGCCAGTACCCAATACATTATAGTTCTTATTGATCCTATTAATAGTACAACTATTTTTATTTATAAATTTATTTATTTATTTTTGGTCGCGTTGGGTCTTCGTTGCTGCACGTGGGCTTTCTCTAGTTGCGGCGAGCGGGGGCTACTCTTCGTTGTGGTGCGCAGGCTTCTCATTGTGGCGGCTTCTCTTGTTGTGGAGCACGGGCTCTAGGTGCATGGGCTTCAATAGTTGTGGCACACAGGCTCAGTAGTTGTGGCTCGCGGGCTCTAGAGCACAGGCTCAGTAGTTGTGGCACACGGGATTAGTTGCTCTGCAGCGTGTGGGATCTTCGCGGACCATGGCTCGAACCCGTGTCCCCTGCATTGGCAGGCGGATTCTTAACCACCGTGCCACCAGGGAAGTCCCCCTATTAATATTATCAATAAAAATAACCATGTTAACTCTGGTTACAAAATAGAAATTAGAAGTTATTTTTAAATACTGTACTCTTTTGAGAAATAATTACATGATAAGAAACTGTACATATAAGACCAGATTAAATTAATAATGACAAGGAAATGGTGCCAGAAAAAAGTATTTAAAATACATTAAATATACTTGTCTTCATGAGGGGAGCCATGCACTACGGTTCTGTTTGGACTTCTTGAATTATAGAGGTTTCTGTGGCATTTGTATGTAATAAACGTAAAGATTAAAAATCAGGTTTTCTACTTTCAAAACATCAAGAGGCTAAAATATAGTCTATGAAACAAAAAAATGAGAAAATAAACGTGCACAAAAATATCCAGAACCATAAAACAAAATGGCAAAAGTAGGGGTCAGACCTATCAACTATGGTAAAATATCTAAGTGGGTTAAATGCCCTTATCATTAAAAGTCTAAGACTCTCGGATTTAAGTTAAAAAATAAAATCCAAGCATATTCTGCACAATAGACACGGTAAAATCAAAGTGATGCAGAAAGCCTAGAATAAGATTAATGTTAATTAATTTAGGAAACAGTGTAAGAACAGACTTGATAAGTATGTCAGGGAGCCAGTGCTAGGAAATAAAAACTAGGTGACATCTGGAAAG